>NC_080788.1:124372386-124679444 GCF_028018385.1 Neofelis nebulosa | reverse complement strand
TTATTATAGCACAAACCACTCAGTTTTTAGTCAAGTCAGAGATCTGAGATCTGTTGAAGGAAGGAAGGAAGGAAGGAAGGAAGGAAGGAAGGAAGGGAGGGAGGGAGGGAGGGAGGGAGGGAGGGAGGGAGGGAGACCTGTATCTATAGTCAACGCTATCTATTCAGCAGTCAAAATCTGGAAAGACTTGGAGAAGATCAGTACACCACTGATAACTATGTTAACAAGAATGTAAATGCAAGCTAAGTTATTGCTCAATACAATCTTCAGGACTGGCAATCTCTCCAGACTGGCTGTAGAGTATATATTGGTAGCTATGTTAATAGATGTTTCCAACCTTTACAGACATTAATAAAATATAATAGGAGAAACATTTGCCCCCTACTATCCTGTATTGGGCCTAAGTAGTTATTTAAAAAAATCAGAAACCACCAGTCACTCAAGAATGGGACCAACTCACTTCCCAAACATTTTATTACAGTACATCTTGAATGAATGATAATCAAGGGCCCTGTCAAGATCTTCTGAAACTATAAATGAAATCTATTATGTATCTACTATCTATCTATCCATTAATACACTTATCCATCTATTTATCCATCACTTCACCCATCTATCCAGAGTTGCTCCCCCTGCTAATTCAACAACTGAGCCAACTGCTAAGGAAGATATACGTGAGGAAAAGAAAAAAAAAAGGAAAAAAAAGACTTCCTTCTGATTTTCTTCTTTTTCTTTCTGATTTTTCAAATGCTTTTCTCCACTGAATAGGAACAGTGTTGAACTTCAGTATTGAATAACATAACCGAGAAGCCACTAGAAACATAGAGATATTTGATTGGATTTTTCAGAACTCCACTTTCCAAAGAGTCTCAAGTCCTTTCAAAGAAGCCAAAGGGCTAATAAATCAGCTTCACATGTTAATGGGTAGGAAGAATTTGACACTAATTGTTCTAGGGCAAGACAACTGCCTACACACAGCCCTAATACACTATTGTTATATCATTAAACTGAGCCCATCCTATGTTTTTGCTCTGTCCCAGAGCCTCCCGCCTCCCCAGTATGTGTGTCCACACCTTCAGGAAGGATATTGAAAATAAACCTTTTTAAATAACCATGATTCATTTTTTCAGGACAGGTCCTAAATTCTTCCACAATAAACGTATTTGTGGGAATAGCCACAATGATTTCTTTTATTAGGAAGAGTTATTTAAAACTGGTTTTGTTTTGTTGTTGTTTTCTTGTTTTCTCCTCCTTTAAGGTTTAGTTACTTTATTTCCACTGTCAGACAACAGCAAGAAAAAAATAGAGGGGGAAGGGTATTCAGATGTGGAATAATAGTAATAGCAAGGGAAAACAAAATTTAAAATTTCAACTAGTTTAATTATCCACAATTATCTCTCAAAGGGAAAACAATAAAACACACAAGAGGAGAGAAATGTAGACGCAGGTGGTAAAGGAAACCGTGCCTGTGGCTGGAGTATTGCCCAAAGTTTCCCAAAAGGCATTAAAGGATCTTTCATTATGCAAAACTACCAAACATCACAGAGCCTGATTGGTTTCAGTTCACACACACACAGCTAAGAAGGGGGTGGCTGCAGTGAAGAGTGTGACTCAGGGACACATCGTTGAGAATGTTCCTAAATTGTTCATTTCCTGTTCGCTCCCCCTTCCTTTCTGAGGCGTGAAGAGAAACCCCACCCCTGAATCCTTTTAAGATACAATCTGAAGATCAGTGTTTCAGAATAGGATCACACAAAGTTGTGTTCGTCTTCTTGTCAAGGGTATTATAGAAACGGACAGTCAAATTACCAATTTATGGGACGCCTGATGTTACCCAGAACAAACACAGGAGGTTTGTGTACAATGCAATGGCCAATTAGAGGCTCATCACATTCTCCCTAATTTGGTGTGACAGTGATTTGCCAAATGAATGAAATCCAGCACACACCAAACACTAAGTCTAGAGCAAAGAAAAAGAGGTAGAGATGGAAAGAAACGTACAGAAGAAAGAAACTGACTGTCATAATCCTGCTTGTCCTGAACAGCTCTCTTATAAATCATATTGCTATTCTCTTTCATATTGCTTTCATCTATGACAATCTCAAACACAGGTCTAGAAAAGATCCTGAGGATACATGCCCTGGGATCATCATCTGATATTATAAGACTATTATAAATCATATTCTCCAGGCTAGAAGTAAAATGCCCTCCTATTTGCACACTATGATAAAAGATTTTTAAATGATCATAATGTGTCATAATTTAATTTCCAGGGCCCAGATACTCGGACCCAAATGTCACTTTCAGGGAAAGTTCCTAGATGTTTTAATAGCCATGGAGTAAACATCTAAAAAGTAACAAGGTCACCACTTTATAATTCATCAGAAAAGCAGCATTTTTTCTGACCATCCTATATAAAATTTGAACCTCCCAAATCCCTATCCCTTTTCCCTGTCTTAGTTCTCTTTGTAGAACTTAGCACTGTCTAATAAATTATATAATTAACTTACTTATTTTGTTAACCATTCCCTACCTGCCCCCAGAAAGAAAATTCCACAAAGATAGGGAATTCTGTCTGTTTTGTTCAGCTTAGCAGATGGTTAATTAATTAATTAATGGTTGTCTTCCCCACACAACCGAGGGTGGGCTTAGGACTGAAGTTACAGTGTTAAATTCATTTGGACAAAGCAAGAAAGCAGAGAGAGAGTGGAGAGAGAGGAAGGAGAGGCAAGTAAGTCACTGATAGAAAAGAATGGACCAGGCATACAAACTGCTTATGGATTTCCAATGCTTGTCCTACATTTTCCTCTACTGTTTCCTTGATGCCTTTCTTCTCACAACCTTAACACTTTCATTTTTAGCCAAGAGTCGTAGCAAAAGGAGCCCTGTACCCTGGAGGGAAATTCAGTGTATGCTTCTATTCATCCTCCCCTTATCAGTGGGAACTGCATCACATAAAATTATGCCATTTTAGAGTCTCTAGAATACAACACAGTAACTCTCCTGCTAGTAGGAACATGTTAATCAATCAATTTAAAGATATTGAGAATCCATACTGCCTCAGGCTGTTCCTCCCGTCTTCTCCCCCTGCCCTTTCCCTGAAACCTCCCACCAACACAAATAATATAACTGAGAATCCAGATGAAAATAGGCAACATCTAATAATTTTTCATTGGCATGTGTTTATTTAGACTTACATTCACTGCGCACATATATTCACTGAACATTATTAAACTACATATTTATTGGGTCGTGTCATTTTTGCCTGAGTTTCATTTTAAATGGCCCAACAACAATAACACAAATAAAACAAATACACAAAATAAAACATCTGGTACCCCCAGGAAATTGAATGTTAAAATACTATGTTAATTCAACCAACAAGTGGGGACTTTAAATGTGGAGAAGTTGAGAAAAATCAAATTTATGCTTCCCACTGTCCTCATAACAGCTAGGCTGCATATGTACATGTTATTAAGACATAAATATAAGGCAGCAGGCATAGTCTAGAGAATTAAATAGGCAACTTGGAAGTCAGTGCTGTCTTTGACTCAGCATGCAACCACAATCAAATGTTATCAACACTGAGGGTCTCAATCCTTCCCTCTCCTCCACATTTAAAAAAAATTTTTTTTGATGTTTATTCATTTTTGAGAGAGAGAGAGAGAGAGAGAGAGAGAGAGAGAGAGAGAGAAAGCATGAATGGGGGAGGGGTAGAGAAAGAGGGAGACACAGAATCTAAAGCAGGCTCCGGGCTCTAAGCTGTGAGCACAGAGCCCAATGGAGGGCTTGAACCCATGAACCATGAGACCATGATCTGAGCCAAAATCAAGAGTCAGGAGTAGGATGCTTAACTGAATGAACCACCCAGGCGCCCCCATATTTTTTTTCAAGGAAGACATTTACCTAAGTAATAGTGGCTATCCATAAACCTTTTTGTCCCACAGGTTTACAGTTAAACTATTTAATTTTATGATAAAATAATTTCCCATGTGATTAAATGAAATTTACATTTTAAAAATAGGTATAAAGTGAAAAACCTGTTTCTAGAAGCAAAAAAAAAAAAAAGAACTAAGGATGTAGAAGAAATAATCTCTTATCCTTTACTGCCAGAAATCCAGGGATTATTTTTCCAAGTCTCAGTTCTTCTTGAGTTCTTTTTTTTTTTTTTTTTTTTTTTTTATTTTTGGGACAGAGAGAGACAGAGCATGAACGGGGGAGGGGCAGAGAGAGAGGGAGACACAGAATCGGAAGCAGGCTCCAGGCTCCGAGCCATCAGCCCAGAGCCTGACGCGGGGCTTGAACTCACGGACCGCGAGATCGTGACCTGGCTGAAGTCGGACGCTTAACCGACTGCGCCACCCAGGCGCCCCCTTCTTGAGTTCTTTAAGGAAAAATAAGATGTCTAGAGAGGGTTAGGACTTCCAGAGGGTGTGGATCATATTTGAATGGCTTCTAATCCTTCAATATGTTCACAGCCTCATGACTGCTCCCCTGTCATCATTTTTCTGTATTTCAGCCTACCCTGAACAAGAAAGAGAATTATCACCTCTAGGAAATATTTTTGGGGGCGCCTGGGTGGCTCTGTTGGTTGAGCGTCCGACTTTGGTTCAGGTCATGATCTCATGGTCTGAGAGTTCAAGCCCTGCGTTGGGCTCTGTGCTGACAGCTCAGAGCCTAGAGCCTGCTTTGGATTCTGTGTCTCCCTCTCTCTGCCCCTCCCCCACTCATGCTCTGCCTCTCTCTCTCTCTCTCTCTGTCTGTCAAAAATAAATAAACATAAAAATTTTTTTTTTAAAAAGAAATATTTTTGTCACTCCATATTATAGGTTGCATTGTGCACACATGCCTCACCCCCCAAATTCCTATGTTGAAGTTCTAAGCCCTAGTATTTCAGAATGTGACATAGTATGGAGTTATAGTCTTTATGGAGGTACTCAAGTTAAAATGAGATCATTAGTCTGGGCCCTAATCCAGTATGATTGGTGTCCTTACAAGAAGGAGAAATTGGGAAATAGCATGCACACAGGGAGAACACTATAAGAATATTTAGGCAGAGGTCAGGATGATGGGTATAAAAACCAAAGATTGCCAAGGATTACCAAGCCATCAGAAGAGGACAGCATCTGGAATAAATTCTTCTTAAGAGTCCTCACTCAGAAAGATACAACTCTGCTCATACCTTGATCTCTGACTCCAGCCTCTAGAACAATAAATTTCTGTTGCCTAAGCCACCCAGTTCATGGTACTGAATCACAGCAACTCTGGCAAACTAATAAACTTCACCTTCACTGATAGCATCCCTTGACTGTTGGTAAAAATTCCAACTCTCTGGCCTAGATTACATGGTCTCCATATCTATATTTATTTAATTTCCTATATTAGGCAATTCTCATTAATATCTCTATAAATCCTAGCAACCTTGACTTTCCAGTTTATTCCATGTCCTTATGAAACTCAGTGCCATTGTATATGTCATTGCTCTACCTGTCCCTTTCCTGTTTTGACCTGGCATAGTCTTACCCATCTTTCAGGATTCAAATCACATGTCATTCCTCTGAGGAATATCCAGTCTATCAGCAACTTAGACATCAAAAACACAATGTTGAAAGAAAGAAGATGTGGAACAATGAAAACAGCATTGTATTATGTAGGTAAGTTTAAAAAAATTATATAAAATAGTATATGCTGAGTTTTCTCTCCCTTTCCCTCCCTCCATCTCCCCCGCCCCGTGCACGCATACATGCACTCTCGCACCCGCTCTCTCTCTCTCTAAATATATATATATATATATATATATATATATATATATATACACACACATATGTACATATACACGTGTATATGTGCATATACATATGCACATATACACGTGTATATGTACATATGTGTGTATATATATATATATATATATATATATATGATGCATTTTTTAAAATTATAAGTATCCACACTGTGATAGCTAATTTCACTGTCAACTTAACTGGGCTAGGGGTGCCCAGATTCTGGGTGTGTCTCTGTAGGGGTGTTTCCACACATTAACACCTGAAGTGGTAGACCCAGGAAAGCAGAATGCCCTCTTCGGCTTGAGGGCTTCATCTGATCAGCTGAGAGAGGACCTGGATAGAACAAAAGTGTAAGAAGAAGGAATTTGCTGCCTCACCCTGATAGTCTTGAGCTGAGTCAACTCCTACTTTGGACCCAGAGGGGAATTTACACAATTGTCTCTCCTGGTTCTCAGGCCTTTAGACTACATACTGTGGGATGTCTCAACCTCCATAATCATGTGAGGCAATCCCTTAAAATTCCCAGAGATAGATATAACGATATAAAGATGTATCTCCTATCTGTTCTGTTTCTCTGGAGAACCCCAAACCCAAAACAGTGATTTCCTTGGGGGTTTGGCAGGATGGGATCTGGTTAAAGGGGACACACATGAGGGAACCTTCATATATTTTTAGAGAAGAAAGATATATTTGTACAGTACTTTTATAATTTATACTAAAGGAAAAGAAGACAAACTGTGGTTGTCTGCACAATGGAAACCACAAAAGTGGTTGACTGCACAATGGAAATATATATAAAAACCACTATCCTCTTCAAACTTCTGTGAATTTTCTTTTTAATTTTTTAAAAAAAGAAATAGGTAGAGTAGTAAGTCCAGTCCCTGAAGCCAGAAGAAAAGGAAAAAAGATGTTTAGTGTTAAAAAAAAATCAAGACAACAGTACCCAAATGAAGTCACTTCTGCTAAACCCACATCATCAAACTGAGACTTAATTATGGCTACATTTCTCCTAGAAATGGAATCCCGTATCACTCAATCAGGAATCGCCTGATCAGCACTACTTAGGTAATCTGCCTGATAGACCCCCGCCACTCCCTAAAGGGAAGTAACCTTGCAATAACAAATCTGCTTTTTGGACCAGTATAACTTCCTTGTTCCCACTCCCTCCTAGCTATGACTCTTTCATTTCATACAGCTCCTCTGAGCTTATTTCTATCTCTGAGATTGGATGCTGCCCGATTCAAATCGATTTTTGCTCAAATAAACTCTTAAAATGTTTAATATGCCTCAGTTTATCTTTTCACATTAAGAAGCCAGCTGGAGACCAACAAATAACTTTAGGGATTTGATCAGCTGAAGACTCCCTCTTCCCTGTACTCCCACTGATCTCCTTTCTGAGTATTCCCTTGAGACTCCTCTTGGCAGGATCGATGGAACCTATTTTATCCCTAGAAAGACTCTAGAGACTGCCTGAATTCCTGTACCTCTTACGGTTCGTGAGCAACATTAAAAAGACACTCCATGCCCTCTTAGCCCTGACTTTTATGAAGGCTTTACTATTACTTTGTACCAGCATTGTGGTCCTGCTATGGAGGAAGCCATCAACTGGAAAAGAAGAGATCCGGCTTCCACTCATGGCTGTGCCACCATCTCCTTGGGTAACCCTGTAATTCTCTCTCAGGTGAAAGCCACCAATGATCATGGGAAACTAAGCAGGTTAGGATGTCTCATAAGTTTATATAAACACAAGCAATTTGCCTTCTATTCATCAGGAATCCACCTGTTGTTTAGTTTTACACTAATGAGCAGAAGAATATTTATAGAATGATGTAGATTTCTTCACACACATAGGTTTTTATGACAGTGTGGATACACAAAAACAAGGAAACCTGCATATTGGCCAAGATAAATAATAAGAACATATACATTCTAAGAAGTGGGATTAAGTGAAAAAAATAATATATAATTCCTATACCCATACCCTCATGTTTAATGTCAATATACAAAAAGGACCTACTATTCTAAGATGTTAAACTGCTTTATTTTTCTCTTTAATGGTAAGATTTGAGGAATCCCTCCATCTTGAGCAAACACAAACAGATTGTGAAAACCTAAAGCAGGATCTTGTTCTTGATTTTTTCCACATCCCATCAGCTTGTATTCAAAGATGGGACAATCTTGTTTGTGACACATCACTTTGTCACCATGGAAATGCTTGTAATGATGTGGCAAAATATCATTCAAATAATATTACCTATGGGTTCTGAACTGCAAATAGAAGGTTTTGTTAATATAAAAGGTAGAATAATTGTCAATTCATTGTTTGCCTAACCTTCTTACCTTTAAAAGGTAACTGCATTTGGGTACCCTTCCTTTCTAAAATGTGTAAATTCTCAACAGAAGAATTCAGTGTTTGGAAGCTGGGAGTTTAATTTGTCATTCAAACCAGAATCTATTCAAAAGAAACAAAACCAAATGCAAATGCACATCCTTAGTTGAATACACCAGCAGTGTGCTTCCTCATTTATCACAAAACATAGATAAACTCTTAAAATTTATCTAAATTAATATGTAGTCCTCTCCCTTTGCTCAAAATGCATACCCTACAAATTTTTGCCTTTAAGGGAGTAATTTCAGGTTGTTCACCTCAGAATTATTGCTGCCAATTGCTGTTATGGTAAAACCAATTTTCCCTGCAAGAATTCACAAAACCCAGAGACTCGGGGCTTTTGTTTTGTGTTTTATATTTTTCTCTTGCACAGGAAAAAATCTTGAATAGAGACAGAGGAATAAAACACAAGAGTATTACAAACCCTTTGATTACTCTAATTACACCTAAAAGGAAAATGAGACCCCTTTCTTCGTACCAGAGGTATGAATAATTAACAGGAAAGGAAGGAAGACTGAAAAGCTATAAACCATTGTCAGCTGATCTGCAGGGCCACCAGAGAAGTGTGTTGTGCCCTGAAAAAAGTTACTCCTTATTTCAATTTCTCCCCTACTCCTGAAGAGCAAACCTCCTCCCCTCTCTTTTGCCCCTGGTCTTCTAATTCATTGAGGACTTGTTTTCAAATGTACTAATAATCAGTGGCGGGGGGGGGGGGGGGGGGGGGGCGCTGAGTCAGTAAGGAAGAAATTCCTGGAAACTCTATTGTGCTGTATTTGGAAAAAGTGAATTGTGAATGTTCATAGTCTTAAGGGTAGTCACAGGGAAAACTGGCACTTTGTAAATGTTTTAATTACAATTCCCCTCTTTGAATTGAACCCATTGAGCATAATGAAAGAAAGAAAGGATGTAGGTGTGGAGGGAGGAACAAGTATGGAAAAGGAATTGGCAGGAGAGTTCAGCCTGGCCCCTGCAGGAACCAGCTGCTTGCTGCTCCAAGCAATGAAAATCTTTCCATGTAATTAATTCCAGCGATCAAAAGCCTGCCTTGTTTCTCCTGGTAATGGGGAAGCACTGCTCCTGACCACAGGATCCCTTGAAAATACCGAGTAGCCAGTGGCTGCATCAAGCAATTTAAAAATTATGGGCGTTTTGCTAAATAAATGGGCATGCTTCAGCAGTGACAAACAGGATTTCCAAACAGCTCTCCACTTATTTATTTACTTGTGTGCCTAACCTCAGGACAGAGAATGCTCAGTGAGTGGAGCTGGGGTGTCTGGGTGAGGTGTGATAGATTAGCCTGAATGAGCTGAAACAACAGCTATTACTCTTTCTGCCCACTCTGGCACCAGGCATGCTGTGCTGCTACTTGGACAAGGAGGACAGGGCTGGCATGGGGAGGGGCTCTCCTCATGCTTCTCTGAAGGTGACAGGGTGAGTTGGGACAAGGACACCAACAATTAATGTATAACCCAGTTTGGTTAGCAAAGAGAAACGGGGGATTCTTGATGACACAGATCTCGCTCGTCACAGGCAGATGTCCTCCAGAAAGCAGGCTGGGCCAGCGTCTGCAATGCCAGATCATTCCTCAGAAGCTTCCATCAGTGCACAGCTTACATCAAACTGAACTCCTGAGCATGGTCCACCTTGCAAGTCTCACCTTGAGCCCGGCTCCCTGAGCTCCAGCCACGCTGGCTTCATTCACCCTGTACCCCCATCATATCCTCCCCATGTGACTGAGGCTCTTTTCTATCTAACCCCATGCAGCTTTCAGGTCTCTGCTCACAGTAACTTCCCCAGACAAGCTCTTCCAGACCTTCCTGATTCCACCAAATTTCTCAATCCAATCTAGTAGCACCAAGTTTAACCACTCTGTGGCCCTCATCAGTGTTGTAAATGTACTTTCATTTGTGAGAGTGTTTGACTAGTGTGTGTCAGTCCCTCTGAAATATATGGTCTGTATGAACAAAAACGGCATCTGTCTTTACACACAGCTGTGTCTCAAGTCTGTGGCACATAGGAAGAGGTTAATAAGTTCTTATGAGTAAATAAATAAATTAGAGAGCTCCTCCAGGTTGCAGACCATTCCTAATGTTTTGGTTTCTGAAAGAGAGTCAGCTGTACATGTAGGCCACTGAGTAGATGTTTTTATTTTCTATCATGAAGATGACCCTATAGTAGACATGGGTACATTCAAACCCCCAAGACCCAAGCAAGTTCACACAGCATCTCATGTAATCATTGGTGCACAGGGAGTACAAAATTGTCCCTGGTCCTCTGAGAGGGGACAGCTATGGCCTCTGCCCATACTCTGACTGAGAAGTTACTGCATTAGCTATAATAAAATACAATTAGGGGAACCTGGCTCAGCAGGTTAAGCATCTAACTTCAACTCAGGTCATGATTTCACGGTCTGTGAGTTCAAGTCCCTCATTGAGCTCTCTGCTGTCAGTGCAGAGCCTGCTTTGGATTCTCTGTCTCTGCCTCTCTGTCTCTGTCTCTGTCTCTCTTAAAAATAAACAAACTTAAGGGGCGCCTGGGTGGCTCAGTTGGTTGGGCGTCCGACTTTGGCTCAGGTCACGATCCTGCGGTCCGTGAGTTCGAGCCCCGCGTCGGGCTCTGGGCTGATGGCTCAGAGCCTGGAGCCTGCTTCAGATGCTGTGACTCCCTCTCTCTCTGCCCCTCCCCCGTTCATGCTCTGTCTCTCTCTGTCTCAAAAATAAATAATAAAAAAAGTTTAAAAAAATTAAAAAAAAATAAACAAATTTTTAAAAAAGCAATTATAGAGATATGGGAAAGGTATTAGGGGTGATGGGGGGGAGGAAATTTCATTCTGTTATAAACCTAAGAGAGAGATTTCATAATCCTATTACAGAAGCCTGAAGTATAAAGAAGTAAGCAACTTAGCCTCATAAAATTAATATGATATTGAGCTAGATTTCAAGAATAGGCTTTTCAAATTCCCCAAACCAAATTCTTTCCATCATATGTCTTAGGCTTCTTTTGGTGGCAAGATTTCACTAGTACTTGACTCTGTGAAGAACCTAAACTTTTGTGCAAAGTCAGAGAAGCCACTTTACCATTCACAAATCACTGGAATAGAAAATCAGCATCCTGACATGTGGCTGATTTCCACATACAATCAATGAGCATGTACCATGGGACAGGGACTGTACTGAACTGGAGATGTCAGCAGAAAACACAGTACCTGGGGGGCCTGGGTGACTCAGTCAGTTAAGCATCCAACTTCAGTTCAGGTCATGATCTCACAGTTTGTGAGTTCAAGCCCCTCAGTGGGCTCTTATGTCTCCCTCTCTCTGCCCCTCCCCCACTTATTCTCATTCCCTCTCTCTCTCTCTCTCTCTCTCTCTCTCTCAACATAACACACACACACACACACACACACACACACACACACACACACACACACAATACCTATCCTCAAAAAGTGCTCAGGTAAAAATTGTCCATTAGAGAAGGAAACTTAAATGCAATGAAATCAAAGTTCCTACAGACAGTCCTGCTGTTAAATCTCCTCTTAATTCCAGTTTAAAGCTACTTGGCTTTCCTTTTTGAGAACCGACTGAAGATTTTCTCCTCCAAGAGAACTTGTATGGAACTTTGATGTACCTCAGAAGGACACCAAGAAGCACGGATGCCCTGGTAAGCATCCAAATCCCCCAGTTCCACAGAGTCTGGAGCATATTTCAAATGCATTGCTTAGTGTATTTAGCTGTCTCAACAGCAAGGTGGCTGGTCCCCAGGGTACAATCTGTGGATTCACTGAAGAAATAACCCCTGCCTGACCTCTGCTTTTCCCAAAACTTGCAAGCCAAGACCAGAGGCGAGTAAAGTAGGTTTCCTGGTACTTTTAAGAAATTAGGAAGCTCACAAAAGTGCTGTCCAACTCAAGAGATGAGACTCAGAATGAGAAAGTACCTGGCATTGATTCTTTCCCTCTGTTTATCTCAAAAACACTAGGCTAACTGCTCCATTCTTTTGATTCCTGCCACCACCTCTCCCCTCCCGGCCTTATATTACCTCCTATCCAGTAGAAGTCACAAGAACTGGTAAGAATGAAACAATAGGATAGCTACCTTGTGACATGAATCAGAAAGACCAAAAAGGTGACTAGCTCCTTGTAGCTGCAATGAAATGAAAGCAAATAACTAGAGGGGTGCCTGGGTGGCTCAGTCAGTCGAGAGTCTGCCTCTTGATTTCAGCTCAGGTTCGTGATTTCATGCTAGGCATGGACCCTGCTTGGGATTCTCTCTCTCCCTCTCCCTCTGCCCCTCCCCTGCTCAGACATTCTATCTAAAAAAAAAAAAAAAAAAAAAAAAAGACAAAGCATAAAAGAAAAACAAATAACCAGAGATCTTACTTAGAGACCCACAGGGAAGCAGAACAAGTATCTACCTAGAGGTTTTGATTTGAGTAGGGCCTTAAGACAGCTTTCTTATGCAAAGCAATGCCCTCATGGGTTTGATGCACTAGGGATAAGGTGAAGAAATTGAAGATTATACTACAACAGGTGGAGAGAAGTTCAAACGAGAAATATCACCTACTTTATAACTTTCCTTGAGGCCAGTCCTGAGAGAGACATCTTGGTGCATGTGTGTGTGTGCGTGTATGTGTGTGTGTGTGTGTGTGTGTGTGTGTGTGCATGTGTGTGTGTGTGTGTGTATCTCAACCATGACAAGTATGACAGGAGCATAGGAACTGGCTGTGGTTTTACATGTCTAGAATTAAAGAAATCTTGGAATTTCAAGGAACCTCAAAAATCACTCAGATCAAAGTCCCACCTAGGGCAAGAATCCGTCATTCTGGTATCCAAGAAAAACAGTTATCACAGAGTCTCTCTCTCTCTCTCAGCGAATCTGTCCTCTCCTGATTCCTTTCACTTCCCTCCCAAGCCTCAGCTCCATTTCCCATTTATTCACCTGCCCACTTCTCTGGTGCTTAAGGTGTTTTTCCTTTTGACCTTTTGCTGAGTCTGGCTGGTCATTCTCTAATGCTGGAGCAACCCAAACACTCTTTTCTTTCCTTCATGTGTCTGGGCTTCATAATACTGTTGTAGAAACACTCACAGCTGTGATGACCATTACTACTTAATGTTTTTGAACCTCAGCAATCCTTTTATTTTTGCCTGTTAAATTCCTTACAGTGGCTGTTCCAATTTGCTTCTAGGTTTTTTTTTTCACCCCACATCTCTCTACTAACCTCTTCCTTCATCTACTTCAAGGAAAATGTGGAGTCATCAGACATACATTCCCTCAATTTTCCTCTCTACTACCTCCAAAGAGTCATATTTTTACCTGTCTGAAAGGAGGAAAATTCTCAATTGTTCTCATTCTGAGCTCTCCATTTTATGCCTCATTCCATACCTTGCATCATCAATTATCAGTCTCCTCATCTCAATATATTGTCCATTCTATTCCATTAAAAAATAAAAAAAGGAAAATCTTTAACATTGCTTCATCCTTGGAACATAACTGCCTTTCTCCTTTTCTTTGCTGTCCAACTCGCCAAAAGAGTGGCCAACAATCACTCCATCCACTGACCTCTGATCACTGCCCAGGGCACAGAAACTTGGGATCCTGACAGCTCTTCTCCTTAGACTACCCTCCCAAAGGTCATATTAAACCTCTACATTTTAAGTCCAATGGCTTCACCATTTTTAATCTGCATAATATTTCAAACTGATCTTTTTTCTTGAAGCTCTCTCCCTCTTGCTTTTGATGATACTACTCTTGGCTCATTCTAAAAATACAACTCATCCCTGTGTTATTACTCAGGGTCACATCTTTGGTCCTTGTTCCCTACAATGGTTCTTAAACTGTTTTATTTTCAGTATCATATTGGATGCTAGGATATGAAGTGGCACATTTATAGGGCTTTAATCCCATTGGTTACAGCACAAGCACTATGACAGGAAAGCAATGGGTTCCAATGTCTGAAAACATAGCCATAGTTATATTTTATGCACTTGATTACTCTTTGTAAACAACCAAACTTCACTAGACTCCAAGTCAGCATCATGTTTTTATCTCTGTATCCTGTGCCTTTCTTGATAATATTCTGCATGATCTCCTCAGACACCATTATGGGCAGAATGAATCCTCCCTCAGATACAGAAAAAAAGAAAGGTTGTATACCAACCTTTGGTTACCTCCTTGAGAACACAGACCAGTGTTCTACTCACTTAGGAAAATTTCACTTATATGTATAAGCTTCAATAATTACCTTATAACATAAAAGTCAATCTGACAATCTTTGGATCATAGTTAGACCAAAGATATATTGTATGGGGGGAAAAAGGGAAACATTAACTGGAAACATAACATAAATGTCAAAGTTTTCATTTTCATTTAGAAAGTATGGAGCTCTGGAAACAGGGCTAACAGTCCAACATGATAACAATCTATTAAAGCTAAGCAGTACCTTCTGGAAAATGTCATTTGCTTTCCAATTTTCCATAGTCCCCACTATTCCTTAGTGTCTTGCACCTTGCCTACTTCACTTATTTATATTACCTGCCTATCTTCTATGGACATTTGCTTTAATAATCCTTGCTTATATTGAAAAATCCCCAGGGGTGCCTGAATGGCTCAGTCATTTAAGCATCCAACTCCAGCTCAGGTCATGATCTTGCAGTCCATGAGTTTAAGCCCCACGTTGGGCTCTGTGCTAACAGTTCAGAGACTGGAGACTGCTTTGGATTCTGTGTCTCCCTCTCTCTCTGCCCCTCCCCTGCTCATGCGCTCTCTCTCTCTCTCTCTCTCTCACTCTCAAAAATAAATAAACATAAACAAAGAAAATTCCCCAATAGATTTTCCAGCCCTATTTTCTAAGCTCTAGATTCATATTTCCAAATGTTCCCTGAACAACTCCACATGGATGTCCTCTAGATGCCAAAAAAATTTTCCTTCCAAATGACTCCTCAGCTTTATGAGGAGTCTCAACTAATCTCAACAATCTCAACTAATAACTCCCTTTGACCCTAGGCAGAATTAATTACCATAGTCCTCTGTTTATATCAATGATATATATTTCATTATTTAATTAGTTGTTAATTATCTCCAGGATTTCAATCTCCAGTGTTTTGTACATTGTTACCCAGTCTGTAGTATATACAAAGCATTTAAAAATATATACTGAATTAAAATAAAATGCCTAGATACATTCAGTGGTGGATGGTAAACTTAGACTTCCAATTTTTGGACCACTCCATTGTAATGAAGTTAAAATGTGTTTCCCAATGACTTGTTACCATTAGTCTTTCTATGCCCTCTGTATATAAACAGAATAAATCATCTTTCGTTTCCACACAACAGCCCTCCAAACATGTTTTAACTCTAACCCTATGTAACCTTTGTCTCCAGGTGTCTATATGATTAAAATATTTCATATCTGTGCCCTTGTATGTATTTCTACCATCATGATACTTAAGACCACCATCATTTCTCAACTGGATTACTGCAGAAACTCCCCAACTCTCCCCGTCCCCAATCCATGCTTATTCTCCACACTGAAGCCCAATGAAAACATACCACACCCTGCTTTACATGCTTTCTCTAGAGCCTTTAAGATACAGTACAAACTCCTTCACATTTTGAGGCCTGTCATGATCTATTCCCTGCTCATCTTTCCAGCCTAGTTGTCTTAGTACTCCCTAACTTGTGCACTATACTTTTAAGTGGACTGAAAGTCCCTAAATTTGCCTATTCTGCCCCTGAGTTCTTATTCATGTTCACTTAGCTTAGAATGTACCCAATGCCAGCTGACCTTTCCCTACCTAAAATCTATTCAAGACATAGTTACCATTTTTCAGGCTGGCTATGTCTGTCCATCCTATTCCCACAGCATCCCTTATATTCTCCTCTTGAGGTAAGAATGTTAATGCATATGTACTGCTCTACCACCCCCAGTGAATGGTACAATTGTTCAAGTCTGTCACAGTGTGTGAGAGAAACGTATACAGAATTAATTAAATCACCCTGGATGTTTTCCTCTGACCTTTCTTCATTTGCCAATGTTTCCCTTAAAATATGTTATTCAGATCTGAACTAGCCCCTACATGGTTAGACCTCTGCGGGGTACAATGAGGAAATTATATTACTTGTTCCAATCACTGCCAAGCCAAGATTGCTTTAGCTTCAATTTCTTCCTCTGTACAGTAGGGGCAATACTGCCTTCCTTTAAAGCTGCTCTGAGAACTAAGATGATATATACAGCAACTGGCCAAGTCCTGGCAAACAGTAGGTGCTCAATGAATAGCAACTATTATGATAATGGAGTATAGCATTACCATGATATATCTATCTTAGAAACCTATAAAAATTAGTCTTATAAATAGTGGAGACAGGGGCGCCTCGGTGGCACAGTCGGTTAAGCGTCCGACTTCAGCCAGGTCACGATCTCGCAGTCCGTGAGTTCGAGCCCCGCGTCAGGCTCTGGGCTGATGGCTCAGAGCCTGGAGCCTGTTTCCGATTCTGTGTCTCCCTCTCTCTCTGCCCCTCCCCCGTT
Organism: Neofelis nebulosa; assembly: GCF_028018385.1. NCBI lineage: Eukaryota > Metazoa > Chordata > Mammalia > Carnivora > Felidae > Neofelis > Neofelis nebulosa. The sequence continues at coordinate 124,662,746 of NC_080788.1, read as the reverse complement.
CATGCTCTGTCTCTCTCTGTCCCAAAAATAAATAAAAAACGTTGAAAAAAAAAAATTAAAAAAAAATAAATAGTGGAGACATGAAAGGACTGGAAAGGACAGATGTGTGTCCTGAAGGACTGGAAACAGAAGGGACCCAGAGAAGTCACAGCAGTAAGCAGAGGGTAGTGGAATCCAACATACTAACTGTGCATTTGGGATGGTTGTTAGAGACATGTGTAACTCACAAGCCAGTGCTGTATTTACATTCAACATTCACTTCAACTGAACCCTGTAGCTTGTAAAAGGTAATCAAAATAACATCTGCTTACATTTCGAGCAAAAACTATATTTTGTCCTCTACTATAATAGCCATCAGCAGTTAGAAGACTCCTTCAGAAAGAGAGTATTATTACTGTTTTTTGTCCCAGCCCAAATTGTTGCTGTCAGACATCTGTGGATAAGGCAATTAAGGAGATAAAGGACTATTAATAAAAAAAAAAAAAAAAAAAAAACAATCACAAGGTGCCCCAAAGAAAATTTTTAAGTGGCATTAGCCCTCCTTCCAAGTGTTCAGAGTAAATTTTCTGTTACACAGGGAATCCTCAGTTTGTCTCTCCTATTATGGTTTACTAAGTGAGGTCCCTCCACTCTCAGCATTTCCAATGGCATATTCTGAACAGGAAGCCTGCTGGAGTTGGCCCCCCTGAACGGAGGATGAATCCCCAAATGGGACAAATTTTCGTGAAAAGTTTTTGCTTAAGTCAAAAGTCCTCTTGAAGGGGATGGAAGCAGCAAGTGCAAAGAAGTGAGAGATGGCCATCAAGGAAGCCCCATAACCTCAACATACACGGAGTCTTCTAGTCCATCCACAGCCAAGCCTCCTTCATCTCTTGCCTGGACACTGCAAGAGACACTAGGTCTTATGCCCTGACAACAAGAGGGATCTTATTTTAAAATCTCAAGTGAAGGGGCACCTGGGTGGCTCAGTGGGTTAAGCATCATTCTTCAGGTCAGGTCATGATCTCGCGGTTTGTGGGTTTGGGCCCCACATCGGGTTCTGGGCCAACAGCTAGGAGCCTGGAGCCTGCTTCAGATTCTGCGTCTCCCTCTCTCCCTACCTCTCCCCAACTCATTAACTCTCTCTGTCGCTCAATAATAAATAAAAATTTTAAAACAATTAAAATCTCAAGTGAGTAAGGTAACTTTTCTGTTCAAAATATTTCAATGTCTTTACATTCCAAACTTGGCAGATAGGACCGTGCAGCTCTGTCCTTGCTACCACACTATTCCAACCTCATAAATATCTCCACTTCTACCATAAGCCTTCAGCCCAGTGGCTTTTGTGTTGTTTGAACTGTCCAAGCCTCCATGTCTCTCTCCCACTTTCTTCTCCTTAGGACTATCATGCATGCTATATCCTCTGCTAGGAACACTGTCAGGTATTATGTTAGCTTTCTCTGGTGACAGATGGTGACTCTACTTATCAAGATGAACATTTTATAATGTACAGAAGACTCAAGTCACTATGTTATAGGTCTAAAACCAATATAACTTTATATGTTAACTACATTGAATTAAAAAAAGAACCTGCAGCTGGCATATACTAAATACTGGATAGATGTTAGTTCTTACTGTTAAGCTTAGCTGCTTCAGTTTCTTTCATATCTACAACTAGATGTAATCCTCATAAGAGGAGCATCCCTATTTTGTTTGTTTGTTTTCTTCATCCAGAGATCTCAAGTGCCAGTACAAGAACAGGCACGTAGTAATAACATGACTAGTCTTGAAAGGATGGATACATTTAATTAAATAATTGATGAGTGAAACATGAAGGAAAAGAAATAGAACCTTTGTGGGTTTTTTTTTTATTTTATTTTATTTATTTTTTTTCAACGTTTTTTATTTTATTTTTGGGACAGAGAGAGACAGAGCATGAACGGGGGAGGGGCAGAGAGAGAGGGAGACACAGAATCGGAAACAGGCTCCAGGCTCCGAGCCATCAGCCCAGAGCCTGACGCGGGGCTCGAACTCACGGACCGCGAGATCGTGACCTGGCTGAAGTCGGACGCTTAACCGACTGCGCCACCCAGGCGCCCCTGTGGGTTTTTTTTTAAATAAGACTAATTAAACCCCTACTTGTCTCTTGCATTACTTTGTACTCGAAGGCCAACTGCTTCTGCACATCCTTGTTAGGTAAGCACATTCATACGCACTCAAAAAATGTGATTGAAGTGTGGGAGCCCATGCAGGCAAGGAAGTCCAGAAAACACTGCAGATGTGGGCTCTAAACAGGCAGCCTCTGATCCCTAAGGGGCAGGCAAGGTGAAGTTTTGGATCTTGACTAGAGGAGTGGCACTTACTTGGGGTAATTACTCACAAGATGATAGTACATGAGACAAGACTGTGGGAGAGCAGTCCTTTTTTCCATCTCAAATCTAGGAAAGCCCTCTGCCATCTGGCAGTGAGAAAGCTCCCCAGGGAGAAACAGTTCATCTCTAACACTGTGGATTCAGAGATTCAGGCCAAGTTTTCTGTCCCAGCCCAGAGGATGAGGATTTGTGAGGAGTGTGGCCCATCGCTCTTCACATGCCAAAAATCAATCCAGGGCAATTACGGCAGGGTACGGGGTTTGTAAATGAGAATCCACAAGTCTTAGGTCTCCTGGAAAGCTGATACTGTGAAAAATCAGCCTTCATTCTTCGTAGCTACGTGAACTGAGTTTCCTGACCCAACACTGATGTGAGCTTTATCCCAGAAATAATTCCTTCCCTCTACTCAGGGCCTGGGATTCCCTAGAAACACCTGCCATGGTTTTCAAGTTCGAATAAATGCACAGCTTTTCCTTTGGATGACGAGAATCTAAATTCTTCAAAATGCCTCAGAGCTACCACTAGGTCTTATTTGCAATAACTCCGCAGCAGGGATGGATACATGGTAGCTACTCCTATATCTGTTTCAGCCAGCTTTCTTCAAACTTAAAAAGTATGTTTCTCAAAAACAAAATCCCCATGCTCTCTCTTGGGGCATTAAACATTAAACAGTTTAAAAATTGTGACTAAACACAAACCGAAAAGCAAAATAATTTTAGAAAAAGAAACATATGTATATATTTTTTTACTCCAATCACAAGATACCAGTGTGAATGCTGACACTGCTGACTTGGTGCAAACTTTTTTATCTTAGCTAAGGGATATGGAAGAGCAAGTCCTACGTCAAGTTCAAAATCAACCCTCTAGTACTGCTTTGGTTTTGGAACAAGCGTCCCCCTCCCCTCTTCCAGAAACTGACACCTCCCTGGGGAGGACACTGACATCTCTCCCAACCCTGCCCCTTCTTTGAGATTTAGTGGTTTCAACCAAAAAATATGCCAGGTCACACTGACCAGGAAGACCCTGGAGAAAAGCCAGTTCTTTCTAAAATCAGTTTGATGCCAGCTCCATAAAAATGAAGGCAGTCTACATCAAATCAGAGAGACCTTCCAGCTCAGAAACAGCTAAGCATAAATGTTTCTCTGATGAAATCTTGTTTAGTGCAGGCTCTGTTTAGTAGCTCATCAATTAAAGCTGATTGAACAAATGCCATTTTATTACAACGATCCTGCAGGCCTTCAAGGGAAGCAGCCCCTGGAGCCAGACTGTTCAGGTCACGCCTTCCCAACGCTGTGGCCCTGGGCACATGCTCCTTTAACATTGTACACCTCAGTTTCTTTGTGTGTAACAAGGGGACGATAACACTTTTTCAATGAGTTGTGAAAATTCAAATGAAATAAGGCACTTGGCACTGCAACAACTGCTCATTTAACATCAGCTGTTATTATGTACGTTCATTAGTCACTCATAGGTTTGCTTCATTGAGATTTTAGTTCTTTTTCTTTTTTTTTTTTCAACGTTTTTTATTTATTTTTGGGACAGAGAGAGACAGAGCATGAACGGGGGAGGGGCAGAGAGAGAGGGAGACACAGAATCGGAAACAGGCTCCAGGCTCCGAGCCATCAGCCCAGAGCCCGACGCGGGGCTCGAACTCACGGACCGCGAGATCGTGACCTGGCTGAAGTTGGACACTTAACCGACTGCGCCACCCAGGCGCCCTAGTTCTTTTTCTAAAAGAAACAAATCCTCTCTACCTCCTGTTGTGCAGAGAGGAAACAGGTCAGAGGTGTGGCTGCTGGAACCAACAATCTGCATTCCCATTCTGGCTCCGCCATTTAAACACTGCATTTGTGACAGGTTGTTCAACTTCATGCTTCAGTCTCCACAACTGTAGAATGGGGCTTATCGATAGTACCACCAACAGTAGGATATTGAGAATTAAATGAATTAACCATGTCAAACATTCAGAAGAGTGTCTGTCATAGGGCATTTACTGTCCAACTGTCAGTTACTGTTAAACTCCCTGCAGTGGGAGGCAATATTTGTATTATTTATTTACTACCCCATGCCCAAATGAAACAAAGTATTTAAATGTTTCTGTTTTGTAAACACAAGAGAGTTCACAGAATAGGGAAATCTCTCATGTGGTCTGGAATACATGAAGTCTAAAGTGGCAATGTGTCAGGGTTGGCAGTCAGCAGATCTTGGAAACAACAAGCTGTGTGACCTTGGGTATGTGACTTCAATGATCTGGGTTTCATTTAAGTCAGCAATGAAGTGATTCTGCCACAAACCAGCCTTGAAACTCTGTGAATGGATGCATGGATATTCTTCTATAGGTATCCACCTGGGTGTTTCAAGACAGGTGATACATATTGCCTATTGGACCCTTGTCCAGTCCAGGACTGTTCCTTTTCTTTTCTTCTCACTGTACCTACTAGTAGATCCATGTGCCAAGAACACCATGGGATGATCTCCACATATGGACTGGGGTTTTGCCTTCATTTCAGTCGCTGTGCTGTCATCAATCTGGCAGACAAATGGGGATGCATCCATTTTTGGTTCAAGTGTTTGAACTGACATTGATTTGACGAGTGACTACAAGAAGATTAGTTTAATTGGTGCCATAACCTCTCTTTTTCACAGGACATTACCATTTATGATAATGTAAATGAATTAGAGTTTATAATGTGCTTAGGAAAATCTGAATGAAGAGTCCAACTCGAATGGAAAGGGCTATCAATTCTATTCCACAGGAGATAACCCAGGGAAAAGACGGGGACAGGAAAGCTAAAGTGCAGAAGCCCAGAAATAAAGGGCACTTGTAAGAGATACCCCCAGGAGAGGCTTCACAATGGAATAATTTATCTGGAGGGCAAGGTGCAGGCATTAGAGAGACATGCATAATTAATTAAGGAGCTTTTTTTTCCTTCTGTTATGATATTTCCTATTTCTCTATTCTCCAGATGATGGCCAACTGCAGAGCAGAAATTCTGATGGAGGAAAAGAGTATAACAAATAATTTGGGTTCAGAGAAGCCCTACTCGAATGAAGAATAATTCATATCTATCTATCTATCTATCTATCTATCTATCTATCTAGATATAGTTGTGGTACAGTCACATAAGGTGAAATAAATTATTTTAAGTATACAATTGGATGTGTTCAAGCAAATCAGTATGTCCATGAAACCAATACTCCCATCAGGATATAGAACATTTCAGCCACCCAGAAAGCTCTTTTCTGTCCTTTCTTGTCACCATTCACCCCTCATAGGCAATCAATGTTCTGATTCATAATATAGACTAGTTTTGCCTGTTACTGAACTTTATATAAATTAAATTATGTAATATGTACTCTGTGGTGTCTTTTTTCTCCCATACACTATACTGTTTTTGAGATACATACATGATGCTGCATTTATCCATAGTGCATTTAAAAAAATTTTTTTTAGTGCTTATTTACTTTTGAGAGAGAGACAGAGTGTGTATGGGGAAGGGGCAGAGAGAGAGGGAGACACAGAATCTGAAGTAGGCTCCAGGTTCTGAGTTGTCAGCACAGAGCCCAATGCTGGGCTCGAACCCACAAACCTTGAGATCATGACTTAAGCCAAAGTCAGATGCTCAACCGACTAAGCCACCCAGGTGCTCCATAGTGCATTTTTATTAGTAGTAGTATGCCATATGAATATACCATGTTCTATTCATCTACTTTCTTGTTGATGGGCACTTGCCCTGTTTCCAGTATGAGGCTATTGCAAAGTTACTATAAATGTTTTACATAAATATTTGTTGTGGATATATGCCCTCATTGTTCTTGGATAGATGCCTAAAAGTGAACTTACTGTATCCCTCTCTAGATTTATGTTTAGCTGTCTAAGAAACTGCCAAACAATTTTCCAATGTAGTCATACCATTCTACATTCCCATCTGTGATGCATGAAAATTCCAGTAGGTCCAATGTTCACCAACATTGGTGCTGCCTTTTTAATTTTAAGCATTTTTGTGAGTATAAAATTATATCTCATTGTGATATTAACATATATTTTCCTGATTACTAAAGATGTAGATCATCTTTTCACAGGGCCTGTTGTCCATTTGCATACATTTATGGAATGTCTATTCAATATTTTTGCCCATTTTTAATTTTTTAAATGCATTTTATTTATTTCTGAGAGAGAGAGAGAAAGACAGAGTGCGAGCAGGGGAGGGGCAGAGAGAGAGGGAGACACAGAATTAAAAGCAGGCTTCCCGCTCTGAGCTGTCAGCAAAGAGCCTGATGCAGGGCTCTAAATCACAGACTGTGAGATCATCACCTAAGCCGAGTTGGACACTTAACCAACTGAGCCACCCATTTTTTATTATCTTTTCATTATTGATTTGTAGGAGAGGTCTATATATTCTGAACGTAGGTCCTGTTTAGATATTTGTCTTGAAAATATTTTCTCTCCATCTGTGAGTGACCCTTTAACTTTCCTAAGGAAATCTTTTGAAGAGCAGAAAATCTTAATTTTGATCAAATCCCATCTACTGATATTTTCTTTTATGCTTACTCTGTATTTTCTCCAAAAACTCATTGCCTACCTCAAGACTGCAAAAATACTTTCCTATATTTTTTCTAGAGGCTTTATAAATTTAGCTATTGCATTTAGGTTTATGATCCATCCCAAATTAATTTTTGTCAAGACTATAACTCAAAACTTTTAACTCCTACCAAGTCTGAACTAGTTCAAAGTAGTTGAGGAGAATAACTTCTTAGATACTATATCAAAACTAAAAGAATGCTGTGATAGCAGTGTTTTGTTTGGTTTGTTTGCTTTGGTTTTGTGGGGAGAAGGGAGGGAAGAGAGTGGGGGTTGCTTTTCTTTCTTTCTTTCTTTTTTCCTGGCTACTCTCTAAGTACTGAGATCTCATTGAAACAAAATTCATATCATAATATTAGGAACACTCGTTATGTGTCAGGAACCCTTCTGTAGTTGTAGTAACTCATGCAATCCTCAAAATCCAGAAAACTGAGGCCTCAAGATTGAAGTAAACCTATCAACAGTCACACCATAAAGACGGAGCTAGGCTAGGGTTCAGACCCAGTCAGGCTGACTCCACGGTCCATATAAGTAGTCACCAAGAGAGCTTGCTTATTTCTGTCAAATTTAGTATATACAAACTGCTTCAAGACACTATGGCATTAAAGTTTATCGCATGGCTCTTCTGTTAGATATTATGCTAGGCCTTTCTATTTTATTTTATATCACAGAATCCTCAAAAATACCTGGGTAAGTACCTATCTTCAGGTTTTGGGGGAGGAGGACATTTAGGTCCAGAGAATTAAGAGCTAGAGCCAGGTCATATAATGAACTGTTGACAGTTGAGCCCAGGTTGTCTAATTCAAATCCTGTGTTTGTTCTGCCATAAAGCCCTGTGTCCCAGAAGATTTAAGTCATGAATCACTGAAAGAAGCATGTAGGGAAGAGTTTGGCAGCAGAACTGAAGTCATGTGAGGTCTATAGCACATGTCACCTGGGTAAACAGATGAAGGGAACATTAGCTGTCTAGGAGCATGTCCTAAGGTCCAATCCTTGAGCCACTCTTTGCTAAATGTCAGCTTATGGGTTTCTCTCATGGAAGAAAAGTATCCCTTTCAATCTTCATACACATGTGCAAATCGTTGGGCTCTCCCTGGCCCTTGCTTCTTCCACTCAGTGTTCTTTCACAAGGACCGTGATAATGGACCCCAGTTGTGTATCTCAAACTCAAGACTACAGCTATTGTTGTCAGACCTAGAAAGGGAAGTATCTAAAAATGCAGAAAGGTGCTACATAGGTTGTGTGTCACTTGGTTGCTTCAACCTAGATGAACAGGTAGAAGCAAATTTTGACCGATGCCACAAGTGCCCCGTTCTACCTGGAGCTAAATGGTGAAAGAACTAGCTGTTCTCTGCAGTGCTGGGCTGAGACTCTCCCATTACACCAGTGATCACAGAATAACCTGGAAGGCCATGTGTCAGGAGAATTTATTTTTTAAATCATCTTAGGGGGTGTGTCTGGGTGGCTCAGTCAGTTAAGTGTCTGACTCTTGATTCAAGCTCAGGTCCTGATCTCATGGTCGTGAGATCGAGCCCCACATGAGGCTCTGTGCTGACAGTGCAGAGCCTGCTTGATATTCTCTCTCTCCTTCTCTCTCCGCCTCTCCCCCACTCACTCACTCTCTCTCTCTCAAAAGAAATAAACTTTAAAAAATCAATCATATTAGGGGAAAAAGACTAAACTCAATAATAACAATATAGCTCAAGTTCTCAAGAGTTCTGATATTTCCGGGACATAGAAAAGTTAGTTTTGCTCAAAACCAACTGGGATGATTATTACTGTCCTGCAAAAGCTGGCAAGTGCCATTCCAAAAGAAACAATTCTGGGGTGGGGAATGGAAGGGGGAGGGAAAGAAAGCTCTGAAACATTCTAGTATCTCACTGCTTAAAATGTGGTTGAAGGACTAGCAGCATCAGTATCACCTGGAAGTACACCAAAGAATGCAGACTCTCAGGCCCCATCCAGACTAACAGAATCAGAAAGTAAGCAAGAGCATCCTGGTGATCCCCATGCACTCTCAAGTTTGAGAAGCACCAGCCAATGATATATACTAAAAGGCAACTAGAGGAGGAAGAGGACATCTATAAAAGGTGTGTTCCTACTTTCCAAGTGTTTCCAGTAGGTGTGTCATTCCAGGTGGTACTTTTGTAATTTTCTGAGCATTAGTAAGCTGGGGTTGCCTCTACCGTTTCATGTGGATCACTTAAAAAGCCAGCTCCCTATGATCTGTGAGCTTGCGAGGTCTTCTTACTTGTGAGATCACTTTGATTTGTCAGGCCACCACAGAGAGGACATCCACAGGGACCCTTTGCTCTGGGTGGTTTAGGGGAAGCCCTGCCTCAGGGCTCTGAGTCATCTGAAGTCCCTGAAGTACCCCCTTGCTAGTCATTTTTGTAGGGCATGATTCATGGGGCAAGTAGGAATGCAGGCTTATTCTTTACGGTCCCATCAAGCTGTCATACCTCCTGCAAACAGGAAGGTGCAGTACCTGGGATTAGGGTTGGCCTTCTCTGTTTATGACCTGTTCGTGGTCATAAATTTGGAGCGGGAGGGTAGAGTGATTGCCGGTTGTTGAGGAACTGAATGGGAAGCAGGAGGAGATGAAGGAGGAGGGATGTGGGCAATGCCATGAAAAGCAAACATGGAGCTGGTGTTCCCTCAAGGTCACTTTGCTTCTGCAGCAAACAACCTCACAAAAATGGATTTTCTCATTTTCTGGAAGTCTGAGCCATTATAGACACAAGATTTGATAAAGTTCTGGCCAAAAGAAAGCTGTTTTTGTTTTTTAAGATGCCATGGTGTTTATGAGGAAGCCTAAGCAATGAAGCATAAAATCAAAAGCCACTATAGCATTTTTCTCATTGGAGCATGGGCTGCAAATCAAGGAGATGATTTGTGTTTAATCTGATGGTGGCTCCAGAAGGAAAGAATGGGAGGAAAGAGGAACAGTGAGAGGAGAAGCAGAAAAAGCTAGAAGGGCTAATCAAAATGTCCTGGATTTGTCCCAAGATGGTACATGAAACCAGGCATCTTATCACCTTGTGTGTGTTTGTGTCCCTGCATGCATGTGTGTATGCTCTTGGGAGTCTAGTTTCTGAGGTAAACACATAGGAAGTATTTGGTAAAGAAAAAATAAACAATAGCTTAATAATAACAAGACAACTAATTTTTCAAAAATATTATCAGCAACAGTGATAAGGACAGAAACTTTTATTGAGCTCTCAGCATGGGCCAGGCTTTGTGCTATCTGCTGTCACTAATTTATCTCATGTCAACTCCACCACAACAGGGTGAAAGGGTACAAGTGTTATTCCCCTCATCTCGCACGTAAAGGGAGACTTAGATCCTGTAACGTCACTTGACCAAGGTCACGTAGATAGATGGTAGCAAATCCTTAATTCAAACTCAGTTTGGCTCAAAAATATGTGCGTGAACTACTATTTTCACCAACTTCCTATTTGAGGACAGTAAGCCACTGAAAGGTTAAAATGCAATATGTTTTCTCAAGAAGAATCAGGGATGTATGTTGGAAGTCTATCTTAAAAGAAAGCCTAGCTTTGCTGAGTAAAACTAGAAGGAAGAAAAAACAAAACAAACCAAAAACAGTGGTCTTATTTCAAAAGGCACAAAATCTAATCCTTCAGCCAAGGAACAACTTTGCCCACCTCCCACAGGGGACATTTGTTAACGTCTACAGACAGTTTTCACTCTCACAACTGGAGGAAGATGCATCAAGTGGGCAGCATCCAGGGGTGCCGCTAAGCATCCCACAATGCACAGAACAACCCCACAACAAAGAATTATCCAATCCAAAATATCAATAGTGCTGAGGGTGAGAAATCTTGTAGCCATGCTATATTCACAAAAGAGCCTTTACCTGGTAGCATTCAATTTATTTCAGTGAGAACGAAGGTCTCCCAACCATAGACTGTTGTGCTGTGCAGAGACAAAGAAAACCCTTTTTCCCACTGCTACATTATGGAACCAGAGTCCAACAAGTGAGGCAGGCAGTTCACATCCACAAAGAAGCACAGCATGCATGGCCGCCTCTGTAGGAACGCAGCCACCCACAGCCTGCTGGAGCCCAAATGACATCAGCCTACCCGAGACCAACACAGCTGGGCTGGTCCCAGACCACAGGTCCCAAGACGCTACAAGTCAAATGAACCTCACTGAGCCTATGGCCCTATGTCTATGACCTTGTAGTCCTCAGAAATAAAAGATCTGGTAAAATTGCCTAAGTGTGTAATTTCAAATCTGTTCAATAATTCTTCCAGCAAATTTCCTTGCCAGGCTTAACAGGATGGAGGGTCACGGCACAAACTGGCTTTACTCAAGTCAAGAGTCACCTATTAAAATCCTTAATCCTTAGGTGCCTGGTGGCTGAGTTGGTTAAGCATCTGACTCTAGATTTCAGCTCAGGTCATGATCTCACGCTTCATGAGATTGAGCCCCTCATGGGGATCTGTGCTGACAGCACGGAGCCTGCTTGGGATTCTCTCTCTCCCTCTCTCTCTCTGCCCCACCCCTGCTCTTTCTCTCACTCTCTCTCAAAACAAATAAATAAGCTTTTTTAAAAAAGTAACTAAAAAAAAATCCTTCATCCTAATCCATATTAACCCACCCCATTGCCCACTTCCTGGCTCATGCCACCATCTTGTTTTGCTTTCAAATCTACTGGCCACTCCCAGTATCTAAAATGGATATTTGCTAAGGATTATAGGTAACTTGTGTTGGCACAAAATGAAGAACCACAAAGATGCCAGTGAAGAGAGAAGCAAAAAGGCAATAAATTGTAGGTGCTTATTAGCCAATTCACTTGGTAGGCTTTTTGACAAAATTTCATATTTTTATGATAATTCCCACCATTTCATTTTCTTTAATTCCTATTTCATTGTCTGGCCGCTTGATTTAACACAGGATTATTCTAAAAAATGAATTCCTGATTAACTTTTTTTGAGAGGTGGAAAAAAATGAAACAGCATTTGTTTGTACTGTACGTTCTGAAGCTTTATTGGGCTGCTCACTGAGCGGAAATAAAAGATTTCTGACTTTGGCCAGCCATTCCACTGCAGTGATAATTAAGCAACATCTTAAAAAAAAATCCCTTTGCCGCATTTTGAATCCTTTCCCCTTCACTAGTTGCTCCCTTTCCAAGACAGCAGGACAAACCATACCGATTTAGGAGAATTTGCAATATCCCAGATGGCAGAACTTTATTGTTAAAGTGAGCAATTTTAGCTATTTCCAACAAAAGGCGCACTTGCCATATCTTTCCTATTCTAATTTTCTAGCCAACATTAAGAAGGGAGCGAAAAAAAAGAATACTTTCTCCGAAGATAATCTTATATTTAAAAATTAACCCATAATCTCATCCTACTGAGTATATATACATACTGTTTTTTATTAACAAAATAAAAAATACAGCATGAGCTTTGGAGTCAGAGAGAATGAACTTCAAATCTGGTTCCACTGCTCATGAGTCCTTTGAACTTGGGTAAATTACTTAACTAGTCTTAGCCTCAGTTTTCTCATCTCTAAAATGGGGATAATAGGAAAACCATGTGTTAAGTATCCACCCAATAAGCACTATTGCAGATGGGATCAGACTCTGGAATTTCAGTGTTTTTTCTCCTTGCAAAATGATCTCCTCAAGAACCTGGCTAAAGCTGGCTTACTTGTTTACTGCTTAATGGAAAAGGAGCCATCAATTAGGGATCCCATGGAATAAAATTCAGGGAATTGTCTGTTTCTAAGGAAGATTGACAGGCCCCGGCACAATCTCCTTCCTTTCAAAAAGGCAGCCACACCACTAAGAAGAGTGGAATGTGGGGGCACCAGTGTGGCTCAGTCTGTTAAGCCTTTGACTTCGGCTCAGGTCACGATCTCACAGTTCAAGAGTTCGGGCCCCACATTGGGCTCTGTGCTGACAGCTTGGAGCCAGCTTCAGATTCTAAGTCTCCCTCTCTCTCTGCCCCTCCCCTGCTTGCGCTCTCACTCTCTCTCTCTCTCTCAAAAATAAATAAACATTTAAAATTAAAAAAAAAAAAAGAAGAGGGGAATGTTTAAGTAGATAAATGAAAAGGCCCTCTTCCCTTGTGCTAGGATTCCCCTCTACTTGGTTTCCTCTTGCTATGCTGATTGGTTTCTCCACTTTCTTTTTCTCCTACACTCTTCCTTTCCTTTTGCTTTCCCTTCAGGACTGCATTTAACATTTTCTAGTCACTTACTATTCTGCTAACCTTCTTTCCCTTCCCGTTCTTCTCTTTAAGTATGCACTTGCTAAGTGGCACCACAATTCACCATGACAAACCTCAGAACATTAGGGGATCTGGCTAACCCCGAATCATTACTTAATTTATATAAGTCTCTGTATTAAAATTATGAGTGGCAGGAGCACCTTTGTGCTGTGAAAATGATTGAAGGGCTCTCTCCTCTTTTCACATTACTTCCATTATGCACTTCAGGTGGCCCTTTCTGTGTAAGCTTAATGTTCTAGAGAGATGTGATCTTAACTTTCCTCAGGAAAGAGGTTAAGTTCACATCCAGGTCTTTTTATGTTAACAGCAATTTCAAGAACAAGGATACTGAGACACTAATGAATTGAATGATGTTTTGGAGTTTCCCAGAATGCAAGGTTGTACTGAGACCAGAACTTACCTCCTCTAACTCTAAGCCTAGCACTTCAGGAACAAACTCCATTTATTCATAGTATATGGTCTGTCTTCTGCAAATGTGAGTATCCATTCTAATTATGGCATTACAATGAATCTGCTCCTTGACTTAAAATAAACTTTCCCGGAGTTAGGAGGTCACCTAAACTCAGTTACGATCTCCACGGATGGAAACACCTGCTAAACACGAGGTTCTTTGACCTACATTATTTCATAAAAAACTCTAAACCACAAATTATCACCCTCACTTAATAGCCAAAGAAACTGAGATCGAGGGGGAAAAGCTGACGGTAAAGTGCCTGGATTTAGAACGCTCTCAAAAATGTTTATTAAACATATGGTTCAAAATCAATAGCTATTGAAAGAAAAAGTCAGAATTTGAACTCCGGTCCTCCTACTGTTATGTCAATACATACCCCACACATTTCTACTTATGTGTGCTTATGTTTGCTCTTACGGAAATGTTTTTCCCATGACCTTTGTATATTGAAATCCTACCTTTCCACCAGACTCAGTTCACACGTTCCCTCCTCTAGGACAGTCTGAGATTTCCCTAATGTTCATTCATCCTTCTTCACCCATCTTTGTCTGTATAGCTACAGTAGTTCGCTCAAATCCTTGTCAGAATATCGACCAGACTTCTCCTAAGATTGGATTTATTTTATACTTGCATCTCTCTGGGAACATTTATTCATCCAGCTAGGTACTCGTTTGTGAAACAATTACTGGGGTTTACTATTTGCAGGACACTGATGCATCTGGGGGTGAACAACTTAGGTGGTATTCTTATTTTCGTGGAGTTTACACCGGCGGCAGGGGTAGACGAGGTAAGCCAAATAATTACAAAATGAGATCATTGCTGTAAAGGAAAGCCTTGGGGTCACAAGACAGAGTGTAACTGGGGAAGGCCCTTGAGATTAACAGAACACCTCTTGGGAGTGACATGTGTTCCAAGGTCTGAAGAAGAAGAATCAATGGGCTATGAAAAGATCATAGGAAAGGCATCACAGAAGGGGGCCTGGATGAGTGCATGACTGGTGAAGGAGGTCAGAGAGAACTAAGAGCAGGAATGCCAAGACTAGAGCCTGGAGCGGGGACTGGACAGACAGATGTTTATTGCCTACACAGCAGCGGGCAAATGGTGTGGTGCAGAATGTGTGTTTAGAGACAGGCACAACCGGGTCCAACATTGCCTTGCCCCTTACAAGCTGTGCGACCTTGGACAAATTTCTCGGTCTTTCTGATTCTTGATAGCCTTTATAAAGAAGAACAGGAGATAAAGAAAGAAAACAATAAAAGTTTTGAATGGAAATGGTGTTGTACAGTGCTGAGTTGGGAACCCATGGAACGATGAGGCCCCCAAACAGCGATGGGTCCCAACTTGGGCAAACACACTGTTCTCAGTAGGCATTCCTCGCAATGCCTTGAAGCTGATGAAAGGGCAAGAGAATACAAGACCTGCCTTGCCTAAGGGCTGCCTCTAAGACAGAGGCACCTCCATATTCTATGGCGAGGGTGTCAAGTTTTGCAGTCAAGCTGGGGCCTCTCCTCAGAATGCGGAGGTGGGTTTTGTGCCACGTTGACAAATGAACACAACGCTCCCGAATGCTGACTCTGTGTTTTGGAGTTCTAAAAGTGGAACATGTGCAACAATAGGTTTCCTTCCTCCCTGAGCCGGATTTGCCATCCTCCTCACATGCATCAGAGGCGGCCTTCTGGTGCTCCCTGTCACTCACTGCAACAAAGAAATCACACCTGATGCCAAATAAAGGAGGAGGATTTGTCCAGAGATCAAGACAGAACAGGGGAGCAGGAGGCCAGGGATCCCACCTGCCTGTGGCTCCGTGGGTCAAGAAGGACCAGGGGAACTTCTCCTTGACATTCACTTTGATGTCCGTAGGGCTCCTTGAAGCAAAGGAAACGTGTAAAGTGCGTTTTGTAAACACTTCTGGAAGATGAAATCAGTCACGCTTGCCCCAAAATAAAATGAAACTATACACAGTCAACACCAATTACCTGGGGATAAAGAACAGTAAGGAAAGCATACCCATTGTGGAAAGTAAAACTCAGAAATTTAGAGGCAACTTTAAATGGAGAAACAGAAATCTGCCAGAAATGTTGGCCCTACAAAGAGAATCTATTATTTTTAATGGAACAGCCACACTCAAAAATTAGGTAACGATATTTTTCTTCATAACTGAAAAAGGAATCCATTTCATCTTCGGTTTAGTGGACTAACGCTGCTTTCATGCACAGCAAAAATCCTCCCTCCACTACTCTTATAACGCTTAAGTCTACTAAATTTTACCAGCAGAGAATAAACTGTTTATCTGTTCTCTCTCTTTTCATTACATATTTTTATGCCTTTAGGTCTCTGGTGAGTGTGGGGTGTGGGGAAAGAAATAATATTCTCAACAGTTTTTCCCAGATAAATACTCTATAAATTGTAAGTAATATTTCTTGTACTCCCTGAAGATTCAATATACTAAAACTGGTCTAGATTTTTACATAGTGGTATTTACTGACATTAATAATTATATGGATTTACAAATAACCACACACACCCCCTTCATAGGGTACCTTAATTAACTTGTCCGGGATTTGGAATCCCAACAGTCTATGAAGTCAGTGGGATCATTAAACCCAATCATATTTTCAACCTAACCTGATATTTCACTACCGCCATTCAAATCAATTTACCCAACAGAGACATTTGTCCCTGGCCTGTCACCACAGCCCGTGCCAAGCGTCCTACACTTCTTTATCTTTTGGCAGGACCATCATAAGCGAGCGACACAGAGGGTGATGTATGAGAACTCAAATAAGTCATAAATCCCGCAGCCTGTCATCTCCCGTCAGGCGGACTGAATTTACGCCCACTGGCCTTGGCAATGGCTCTTAGCTCAGCTCTGAGAAAGTCAACTTAAAATGACACACTCTGTTAGGAGTGAATCTCCTCTCAATAGGACCAGGGAGAGAGAAAACACAGAAGAGAAGAGAGAAAGGGGAGATGTCAGGTCACTTTTCTTTGTAAGGAAGGCAGAGGCCACCAACCCCTTTTCCCGTGAGAAGTAAAGTTACTTTAATAGAATTATACCCATCCCTACTTCATCCCTATTCTAAAATGACCAGAAATCATCCATTTTATTCTACCTTCTAAACGGTGAACGGTACAGAAGAAGTAGCAAGTAGTAGTCAGATACTGTGTGGCTACCATATACCGCAACAACAAAGACTGGCCTAAGGAATTCAGGAGCACGCAATATCTTCAGGCCACTGTAGAAAATAGAAAGAGGGGGGCTCCTGGGGGGTGCAGTCGGTTAAGCATCCGACTTCAGCCAGGTCACGATCTCGAGGTCCGTGAGTTCGAGCCCCGCGTCAGGCTCTGGGCTGACGGCTCGGAGCCTGGAGCCTGTTTCCGATTCTGTGTCTCCCTCTCTCTCTGCCCCTCCCCCGTTCATGCTCTCTCTCTGTCCCAAAAATAAATAAAAAACGTTGAAAAAAAAAAAAGAAAGAAAATAGAAATAGGTCCTGCAGATGTGAGAGCTTTCTGTTGGCCATGCCTCTGTGCACACACGCGCGCACGCACGCACACACACACACACACACACACACGTGCTTTTTATGAGAGTTTTGGTTAAAAGCAGAGCATTCAGAGTGGGAGATCTGTCAAGGCCAAAAGGTTCTATTCTTTAGGTAAAACATCCCCTGTATTGTCTGGCATCTTCTGAGGACAGAACTTTATGTGAGAGCTGTGTCTGTTTCTGGATGGAGAAGCTCTAGCACTCTTTCTCTTCCCTCGTGTAAAAAAAGAAAAACAAATGTTATTGGTAATGCAAGTAAACAAAAGCGATCTTACTCAACAAGAAATTAGGAATTTAGAGTAAATCAAAGGTACTAGATGTTAAAAAAAAAAGCATTGACATAGTAGCCAGTGATTGTTTAAGACACTTTTATATGTTGTTAATCCCTCTAAAAGAAGTAGAAATTTTGCCATTCTTCATATACGTTCAAGTTAACCCAAGAAACTCCACCTGGTCCCCCCTTCCCTTCCATTCATTTTGATCGTCAACAATACCATAAAAACAGCAATCATGCCTTCTCCGTACATCTCATTATCTATCCTTCTTAGTATACATCTTGAGTAGTGCAATTTACTTCAATGTTACCAAGAAAGGCAAGTCCCTTCGGGACTGTCATTATCATAAACCGCAAGCTGCTGCCAATTTATATGTCCTTATCTGCTCCTTGTTGTAACTTCCTTTAAAAACCAAAAACAAATCCAAACAATGACAACAAAATAATGACAAAACAGTTTAAGTCCTAATTTCCATGCAGTCCTGTGCCTTTTCCCCCTTTGTTACTGTTTTGGTTTTGTCACTGTATTTACCTATTTTTCATCCAGGTCACAGAGCCAGGGATAAAGAGAGAGGCACCTTACCATGCCCTCTCCCCACCCACGGACAACTCCTGCCTGCCTGTGCCATTGTGAAATGTCTGGCATAACTACACTTTGCTTTTGGAATTTTTCTTGTTTCAGAAAAGACACCAGAGCAAGATCATATTAAATTTAAAACAATCAATTAATTATGGTGTTACTTTAAACTAGGAAGACAATTTGGTGCTTTGGAATTTTACTGGAGGTGGGAGAGTATCTTGTTGAATATTGTATAAACTATCTATTGATTTCTGAATTCAGTAACCATATAATTATATTTTTATATTTTTCTTACCTGTCCTAAAGCAGTTAGGAGTACTGGTGCTGAGTACAACTGTGCTCCAGCATGGAAAGACTACTATGCAAAAACTTGGCAATACTTTTCAAGAAGAAAAAAATGATAAGATAAACAACACTGATGATTATTAATGTTTCCTCTTAGAAAGGTTTAAATTTAAGCCAATAAAGTTATCAACCAAATATTAAAATACCACGATCAGAGTAAAACTACACACACACATACACACACACACACACACACACACACACACACACACACACACTCTTTATACTTATATATAAAATAGCAGAAGAATGATTAGGTCTATTTATCCATCCCCCAAAAATGTAGAACAAACTGCACCTTGAATTAAAAGTAGCAATCATTATACATATAATGAGAGATACAGAAAGTCTTTGAGATTAATTTGGGGTTAATTCCCCTTGGGGCTGGTGATTTTATTGCCTGTATTTCTGTTCCTCTGTGTTGAAAATGGTAATCACATAATTTAGAAAGAGTTAGATTGGGATTTGGAACCCCTGACCACAGGTGTCCCTTGACACGGAGAAAGGTAATATGATACAATCATTGACCAAAATGCTTTGAATTTCTAGGATTAGACACTCTATAGCATAAAGTATATTTTACAAAAAAATCTATGATTTCTATGAACATGTACATGTAGGCAGTGGACAGAAATGGGACCTGTTCTTTTCACATGAATGGCTGTCAAAGGAAAAATCAGATCCATTTTCATGAAAAGGCCAAATATGGCATGTTTTATATAATGAAAAGAATACATTAAAATTCTCGTGAAAATGAAAAATGAGACAAGGTTGAAGAGTGAGACCTATTAAAAGGACAGTTCTCACTTAAAATAATTTATCTCAATATCTCCATTTTTAACCATTGTACATGAATAAAACTTTGACTTTACTATTTTCTGTCAAATTTATTTTGTCTCCTGACCTTTTTCAATGCACCTTTAATAGAGTGAACTTAATAAATTTCTTCCATTAAAAATAAAAGTTTATATTTATAGGAAAAAGGGGACTTTTCTCAAAAGTATAAGACAGGTAAAGTTAAACTTGATGTTAGGGTTTGTGAATTTCCCCTGTTTATTTTAATGCGCTATGTAAAAGTGATGTAGAGTTCTTAGACATGCCATGATTGATAATCTTACCCCCATGCCACCAGAAACAGGGTTCATTTCATAGATGAATTTCCTATTCATTTCAGAGTATGTGCTTATAATGTGGAGTCATTTAGAAGTATTTAGAATAGTGATCCTAATGTTAAACTCCTGTTACCTTCAAAGAGAATGCTTTATAAAAATCCTATTCTATACAATCCTAGAGGTTTCCCTTCCTTTGAATAATCATGTTCATATTTTAACAAATCTGAAATTCTTGTTTGTTCTAAACTCTCAGTTATCGAAATGTGTTCTTAAACCCTATAGAACAATAAACTAAAGTACGTTAGTTAGAGAAATATTAAGCATCCAACTTCACCATCCAACTTTGGTCATGATCTCATGGTTCATGAGTTCGAGCCCTGCATCGGGCTCTGTGCTGACAGCTCAGAGCTTGGAGCCTGCTCGGATTCTCCCTCTCTGTCTGACCCCTCCCTGTCTGCCTCTCTCTCTCCTTCTCTCTTTCTCTCTCTCTGAAAAATAAATAAACATTAAAAAATTTAAAAAAGAAAAAGAAAAATATTATCATGTGTAGCGACTACCATTCCACTAAATTTGCATACAGGCATCATAATACTTTATTTATCATAGCACTTTGCACTTCACACTTGCTTTTCTGTCTTTCTTACTTGATTCTCTCAACCCCACCTGCAGAGGAAGGTCAGCTGGCACCACTCCTGTTCCAAAGATGGTACGGGGGTGCTCAGAGACCTAAGTGACTACTCTATTAATTTTTCTTCTCACAAAATGAAACATCTAAATCCTTAAAAATTTGAACATATATATAGGAAATAAGAACCATAAAGATGATGCCACTTGTAACAGTTTATGACTTACAGAAGTAACATGGTAAACCGAGGGCCTATTATAAAATTTCCATTATCGGGCCCCTGAGTGACTCAGTTGGTTGAGCATCTAATTTCAACTCAGGTCATGATTTGCCAATCAGTTTGTGGGTTCAAGCTCCGCATCAGGCTCTCTGCTGTCAGTGCAGAACTTGCTTTAGATCCTCTGTCTCCCTGTCTCTCTGCCCCTCCCCCACTCACTCACACGTGCTCTCTCTCGCTCTCAAAAATAAATAAGCGTTAAGAAAAAAAAATGTCCATTTTCAAAGTGGCCTCTACTCAGGGTCAAAGCAGAACCACAGTTCCTAAACATCAGGAAGCATAAGAGCCACTGTGGACCTCCATACAAACACAGGCCATTAGTCTTTGCCTCATGGACTGTTTCATCATTAGGTCCAAGCTGAGGCCTCTGGAATCAGTATTTTTCATAAGTGACCCACATGATTTTGAAGTAGTTGATGAGAAATCTATAAAACTCATATCATGTCCATAAACCTTCTGAAATTCTGCATCTTACCTTTCTTTTTAAAGGCACTGTTCCCAATCTCCTTGGCTCAGAAAATACCTCTGGAGGGAGTAGAAATATTATACGAGGCCAGGTTGTAAGAGCTAAAGCAATTCTCTTGTTCTCTCTGAATGGCTTCAACTTGCTATATATAGGGCCCATTCAGCTTCCACCTGAAACTAGTCTCTACCCAGAGAGAGGCTTCACTGGGTCTCACAAGCTCCTAAAACAGTACTAGGACCAAGAAGGAATTACAGTAGTTTTGGTTATAGCAGCTCATATTAGTCCTGAGTTGTATTTCCCAAACTGTGTTCTCTAGGGCACTATACTTAGGCTTTCCCAGTGTACTAATAAAGGTAGGTTCCATACTCGTGAGTACTTGGGAAACTCTAGGTTGTGCGTGCTTCTTCATTGCAGTTAGAACTGTGCTGATCAAAAGTGCAACTCTTTAGGAGAGACATATCCCCGATTCCCTACCTTGCTTGACCACCTACTCATAATTCCAGACATACCTGTGAACATCTGGAGGACACCGGTATTCCACACAAACACCTGCTGACTCATAAACACATATGCTTTTAGCATTCAGATATTCAGTCATATAACCTATATTAAGTTACTCCTTTTAGTGGATTCTCACTCTAGGTTTGTTTGTTCGTGGAGGCAGTTTTCTAATAAGCATGTCCTGTGAGCCAAGCACTGTGCCAGGGGCTACACCTGCAAAATGGAATAAGGCAGAGTTTCTGTCCTCAAGGTATATGTACTGTGAGAGGAAGGACAGAGAACTAAACAGGTAAATATAAGGTGCAAAATGTTACGACAGAGGTTAACTCTTAGGTGTTAACACCTATTCTGCAGTGTAGGAAAGTGGTAAAATTGATTCCCGGCAGAGTCAGAAGTCTGAGTCCTGAAGGTCGAGTAGGAGTTAGCCGAGTGACCAGGATGCAGGCAACAGCATACACAGGTTCTGGGAACTCAGAGCAACCCAGTGAAGAATGGGAGAAGGTTAGCATGAAAGTGGAGTGTCTAAGCGTGGGGTCATAATAATAGTTAGCATTTATTGAAGGGGACTCTTTCTCTGCAAATCACCTTACTGACACTAATTAGTTTCCACTAACAGCAGCTCTGTGAAGCAGGTGAAATTATCATTCCCATTTTACAGATGAAGAAACTGAGCCATAGAGAGGTAATATGTGTTCAAGGGCACATGGACAGACAAGAAGGGAAGACAGCATTTGAACCCAACTCTAGTGTTTGATTTCTTACTATTGCATACCATCCTCTCAAAAGAAGTATCAGGCAAAAAAAATCCCAAATATCATCAATCAGAACACAGATTTTATCCTGAAAAAAATGAGGGGCCACTGACTAGTTTTAACCAAAGTGTTCCTACTAAAACTCACTAAATATCAGAGTTGGCTGCAGTGTAAAGAATGCACATAAATGAAGGAAGAGTGAAGGCCAAGAAACCAGTCATGGTGTTGCTCAATCCTGAGTGGGTAGATTTAGAAAAATATCAGGTGGTCCGGGGCACCTAGGTGGTTTAGTCTGTTGGGCGTCCGACTTTGGCTCAGATCATGATCTCACGGCTCATGGGTTCAACTTCTGAGTCGGGCTGTGTGCTGACAGCTCAGAGCCAGGAGCCTGCTTCGGAGTCTGTCTCCCTCTGTCTCCGCCCCTTCCCTGCTCAGGTTCTGTTTCTCTGTCTCTCAAAAATAAATAAACATTAAAAAAACTGTTTTTAAAAGTATCAGGTGGGATTAACAAAACAAGGAGATTGGCAGATGTCACCATCCTCCCTAAGGCTTCCTAAGATCAGAGCATGGTCTCAAAGCATATACTCACATATTTTTGCCACTTTGTCAGTTCTGTTTATGGCAGACAAATTATTAGCTGAAGCAGTAACATTTGACAATAATTATCTAAGAGCTCCGTAAGAGCAAAGATCTTAGTAATGTCCTCTTCCCTACCACTGGTGCAATGACCATGGAAGTACATAGTCGGGGACTATTTGAGGCCCAGAATTTCACCAAATTGAGCTGAATTCAAGTTAGTTACCAAAAATTTTAGGAAGCTTCAAGGTTGTGGAGGTAATGTGGGAGGTATGCCCCATCTAAAATATCAAGTACCCTCCAAGTATCGGTTGCCTAAAGTTGATTTTTTTCATGATATATTAATGTATTATTAAGGTTAATGAAGTTCACACAGGGTATGGAAGTAACATAAGTTACTTTATTCTAAACTAGAGGGAAGAGAAACATCTGATTCCCTTGTTTAGTTGTTTTTGCTTTCCCTGTCTAATCCAAATTTCCATCTGGTTTTCTTGTTTTGTTTTGTTGTTGGTTTCAGAAGACTTAAACCTCTCTTCACACAGCCGTGCTGTGTCAGAAACCGGTACCTTCCCCTCTACCACACTTAAACAAACAATAACAACAACAACAACAAAAACCTTAGAGATACAACTTGAATAATTTATGTAAGGTCTGATGAAGATGCATGTTTTTAATGTGTATGTTATAAAATTAGTTTTACTCAGTTTACAATTCCCTCTTGTTTTGGCTAACCAAAGTGAATACATTTTGATTGATTAACTCTTGATACTAGTTTGCTTTTGGATACACAGTATAAACGATCATTAAAGAAGGATTAATTTGGCTATACCAGATGGATTCCAATCTGTTTTGCAAGATTATTACACTTCTCACTTTCTTACAGAAATGAGAAGACTGGATAGTCTTCACTGTCCTTGTGAACCTCAGAGGGCCCCCATTCCCATTGTTGGTTTGGAGATTCTTGAGGGAAAAGGTAGGTACTTTGCAAATAGCCAAATCCTATCCCTCATCTTTCTTATTCCCAAACTTCACCTACAACACCTCCTCCATCTCTACAAATCATTGATTTTATTTCACCTAGCATCAGAAAAAAGAACTAATTCAAAAAATGAATTACCTACTAGATCTGTAAGATAATTGCTTATGATGTGGAATCATTTAAAACTTATTTTTATGATACCAATTTTATAAAAAGGTTAAACATTTCATCTTTGTTGGATTCAATATTCTAAATTTACATTTTATAAAAATTCAATCCTATTAAATAAAACCAAGAATTGACTCTGAGCTGTTAACTGAAAAGTCCATTCCCTATCTTCCCCTTGGGCTTATCCTTCAACAAAAGTAAAAGGTTTCCATTACATGCCTGAGGAACTTCCCATCCAGAGGAAGAAATCCTGATAGAAACTTGGTACAGATGGACCATTTCCAAAAGAAAGGCAGAAGTGGGAAAAGAAGTCAATAAATAGAATAAAATATGATCACAAGTAAAAACTTTATGTAAACACACCACCATCCTGTAAAAGTTGGGAGGAGGGTCATGAAAAATGACCTGGATTGATACAGAGAGAGGCAGACTAAAAGACAAACTGCCACACAAAAAATCTCAAGGAAGAATCCAAAAACAGTCATTAAAAGAATGACAGAGACTGGAGAGATCAACACCAGAAGGTTAAGCCATAAAATGAAACAGTCTCAGGAATAGAGACAGATATCGATACAAGCAGAGAAAGGTGCCACACCAAAAAAGGATCAAGAAGACACAAAAAGAGCCACAAAAAGCAATAAAAATGGAAAGAAAAAAGAAAGAGTGAGGTACTCTACAATGGAAAGTTAAAAAAAAAAACTAACAGAGAAATAGACAAAAAGCCACATACCTGTGCAGTTTCAGGTATTGGGAATCAGTGTCTTTAGAAAGTGAGAAAGTGCAGAGATGCTTATAAAGTTACAGGACTGTGTAAGTTACAGGTCTCTGGGAAGAGGCTGTACGTTAATATCTAACCTCTTGCAGATGGGTAGGAGAAGTTCATGAGCAGGTGTCCATGGGTCAGCAGAATGCCAGCTGCCGTGTGTTCAAGTCTTTCCCTGGGACTCTGAATCAATGATAAAGCACCAGTAGTCTGTCCAAAGCAGTGATTTTTGAGCAGATATAACTTTTCCCCTCTCCAGGAGACATCTGGCAATGTCTGGAGATATTTTTTTATTGTGGTGACCAGTTTATGTGTGGGTGTGTATATGTGTGTGGTGGTGGGGGGGTGGTGTACTACAAAGCAAATAGAGGCCAGGGAATGACTAACTATCCTATAATGTGTAACAAAGTCACCCAAAGAATTATTTAGCTGAAAATGTCAATAGCGTGCCTGTTGAGAAGCCTTGCCCTACAACGTATTCTCACAAAGGGAGAATCTTTTCCATCCATCTCTAAACGGGAATTTGTCAGCCCTGAAATAGAATCAAGAATTCGCATATCAAAATCTCATAAATCGACCCTCTACATCCTCTTGACTTTTGGGCATGGGAGCAAGCACTGAAAGTGACCTGGGGCAGCCTGCTAGGAAGGCTGGGTCCCTGTTTGGAGTTCCTTTTGTCCTCAGTGAAGTGGAAGGCCAGAGAACAGCTGTTCCCAAGTTTTCTGAGTCTAAGGGTTCCTCTTTAAGGGATTAAAAAAAAAACACAGCCATTTGAAAGCAACCATATTTTCATATTTTCAGTACTTAGTATCTGTTAATTGAGACAATACAGACAACTAAAGTTTAGGAAGATTCAAATATGCACTTTTATTCATTATAATTTGGAATTATTATAGCCATCCAAAAAATTATATATTTTCTAATGCAAAACAGATTATGTATTATTAATTGGATTTACAGACAATACTTGGATTGCATATGGGTTTACAGACTGCATACTATAATTTTGGGGTCCCTGCCCCACCCTGATTTAAACGGGATTGCTTTCATGATTGTCTCTAAGGTCTCTTTCTACAATAGAATGGTGGGGGCAACAGGGAAGGCACTCAAGTAACTCAGGTGCAGAGGTGAGGAAATAAACTCAAGAGGTCAAAAGTAAAGAACCAAGAGAACAGGAAGAATTTAAGAGACAGCAATATACGGGAATACCTGTTTTTCATTCTAAATCTTACTGTTTCTCAAAAGAATTCAGTTATCTGGATTTTTTTTAATCCTAGCCTCAAACACTTAAAATACTGTGAGCCAAAAATAGCATGTTTGTAGATTGAATTTGGTCCATAAAACGGCCATTATGTGAATTCCCAATAATTAAAACTTTATAATTTAACAGAATTACCTCAAACTCTGATGATAAAATCCCATGAAATAATGAAGACCAAGCAATGAACTTCAAGGACAAATATTTTTAAAACATAATGACATATAAAACAACAACCACAACATAAGAACATAGAAACTCTATTTCTCTCACTCCTTACATGGAATCCAAAATCAAATTCTATCAGATGTACCTTCAAAATACACCCCCAATCAAAGAATGCCATTTTATCCAAGTTGCCAGCATCCCCAGCCTGGCTACCCTGTCACCCTTCAAATGGGTCTCCCACCTTTCACCACCAGCACAACCATCTGTTTGCAAAGCATCCAGAAATATACTTTAAAAACAAAGATCACATTATTTCACTGCCTTTTCAAAAACACTCCAATGACTTATTCTGCTCAAAGGTCCTACGTTGCCTGGCTCCTGTCCACCTCTCTGTCCTCATCGCCTATTCTCCCATTTGCTTCCTTCTCTCCAAACACATTGGTCCCTTTGACATTCCTCTAACATACCACTCTCACCTCCGGGGCTTTGCACTTGTGTTCCTTTCAGATGGAATGCTCCTCCCTGGATAGCTACAGAAGTTAGCTATTCCTTTTATTTTAATCTCTGCTCAAAAAGTCACCTCCTCAGAGATGCCTACCTAAAGATCTTATCTAAAAGAGCAGATCTGCTTCCTCCTGTCCTATCATTCTCAAGCCCTGTACATGGATTTAGTTGCCTTCACATTGTCTATTATCACTTTGGATTATCTGATAGAATATTGTGTATATTGTTTGTTCTCTCCAATTTATATGCAAGTTGCACAAGAGTTGGTAATTGTCTGTTCACTGATGTACCTCAAGCACCTAGAACTGGCCCAAAATAGATGCTTCACTAATATTTACTGGAAAAATGAATGACTGCATGAACATAAAACCTCTGACAAAGCAGAAGGCAAACAGAAGTTACAACGGTGATATGTTTGCAAACATTATCTGACAGCTTGCTTTATATCATATTCATTATTATTATTATTATTATTATTATTATTATTATTGAAACCAAGCAAATGGATGCTAGATGGTTACAATAGCTACAAATTAATTGGAAGCTTCTTATGATCCCCTGGGGTAAGACAGACCATCACAAACTCACTCAATTAGAACATATCAAATATGGATTAATTGACATGCTGGATTCCCTCCATCCCTCTCTCTCCCCTCCCCTTCTTTTCCCTTCCTCCCTCATTCCCTCCCTCCCTTACTTCTGTCCTTCTTTCTTTCCCCTTCCTTCTGTCTTTCTCTCCTTCCTCCCCCCCTCCTTCCTCCTTCTCCCCGCCTTTCCACTTTCTTGCTTGTTTCCTTGCTTGTTTGCTTTCTTGCCTTCTTTTAAAGACATTTATTATTCTTTTTTTCCTATGTCATCTTCCTCTAGGGATCTCCCAGCTTGGCTGAGCATAGCTCCATGCCTACCCCTTATGTTTTCTCTCTGGAGTAATTGTGGCACTTGGACTGGAACCAGAATTACATTTGGAGTGGATAAGACAATGAAAAAAGAGCAAGAAATCTGGACCCCTTCATGGCACCTTCTGTACATGGCACAAAAGCTTTGGCAGCTTATGGATCAATGGACTAACCGAAGTCTTCTCCCTGCACTTTGTATCCCCCGAAACTCCCACCAATGACTCCCCTCTGCCAATCAACATCTCAGCCAACCATGACCTTCCTCCACTGTAGAAATCTGGAAATCATTTAAGTGTACTTGTGCTCTTCATCTGTCATTTCCCAAACACCAGTCATTTATATTGCAGTAAACAGTACATTAGCCACCAGACAGTCCCTAATCTGTCATCCCTTTTGTTAGATCCACTCTGTCTATCCAACAGAGGGGATGCTTGAAATGATTTCCCCTCACTAATGAGGAGTCAGACTTCTAACCTTGCTCACAGTTTGTTCTTGGACAAGGTGGGCAGAGGATGCTGCAAAGCCAAAGTGTGACCCCCTTGCTCTCTGTGACTGCCCCTTTCAGATGCAGGTTTAGATAAGACATTTAAAGAATATTGAAAGAAAGCTCCAAAATGAAGAAGTAGACCATTTGGCTATGTAATGGTAGAACTCATCATTTGATTTCACTTTCTCAGGTTACCTGCCTAGCCATGCCAAAACCTGAAGGGAATAATGAAGAAGAAGAGACATGAAGTCATCATGTTTTCCAATGGCTGAAGTAGTGAACTGGATATCAAAAATTCTGGTCGTGTTTCTGCTGTTAACTTTGTGTATCACTCAGCATTCCTGGGACTCAGTATGTTCATCAATAATAACAAGCGCTAACATTTATTGGATACTTAATACATGGTATGGTAAACGTTTTACACACATTATCTCAAATTTTCTTCATCACAACTCTGTGAGATACATACTATTGTTGGCCCTATTGTACAACTTAGAACAACACATCTTCTAGAAGTTAAGTGACTTGCCCAAGATGACATAGCTAGTAAGTGATCAAGCAAGATCTTTTTTTCTTTTAATTTTTAATGTTTATTTTATTTTTGAGAGAGAGAGAGAGAGAGAGAGAGAGAGAGAGAGAGAGAGAGAGAATGAGTGGTGAAGGGGAAGAAAGAGAGGGAGACACAGAATCTGAAGCAGACTCCAGGTTCTATCTGACCTGTCAGCATAGAGCTTGATGCAGGGCTCAAATCCACGAATCACAAGATCATGACCCAAGCCAAAATTGGATGCTTAACCAACTGAGCCACCCAGGCGCCCCTCAAGCAAAATCTCATATTCAAGTCTGCCCAATTCCAAGACAAGGTCTGAATCAAGTTCTTAACATCTGGTGGTATTAGGCTGTTAGATTCATACCTTCCTTTATATTTGATAAAACCTATGCATTCTTTTCTTTAGAATATAGCACATGCAAAGAAATGACATATGCAACCTCAAAGAGTTCACAGAGTCCAGACATGACAGCAATTCCCTTTCCAGAGCTGAAGTTCTATGACCCTATGACTCTTATAACTGACCCTTTGGCTGCATAATTAAGCTGGTGACTTGACCCTTAGCTAAAGAGGACGTTACATTCTAAACACCTAGATCCATACTGTACTATATATGCCATGGACATAATTCAGGCAAGTGACAGCTAACTGCTATTACACAGAAGCAACTTTCAATTCATATTAACCTGCACTGGCATTATAGCCAGCAACCAAAGGTACCAGATTCTTTATTCTAGATCCAATTCTACGTCCCCAAGCCATCCAGTCCCCCAGCTGTTCCCTTTTCTGTTTTGCTATGTTTCATAAAGATAGTCATTTAACTTCCCGTCATCTTCAGCTTCTAATTGCCACAACCAGATGGAATAACTCACTGCTGGCAGAATATGAGACTATTTCATTCTGTGACATTGACCGAGAGAGTCCATGTCCCCATAGGAGAATTCTGATTGAATCACTTGGTGACTATGCCTCCTAACATCTGGCAGGGTTTTGCTTTTCCTTTTATCAAAAGAAAAAAAAATCCATGGCTTTTCCACACACTGGGGATAGATGGATGGATAGATAGATAGATGATAGATAGTTTTTAATTAAAAAATGCATAGGGGTACCTGGGTGGCTCAGTCAGTTGAGTATCTGACTTCGATTTCAGCTCAGGTCATGATCCCAGGGTTGAGAGATCGAGCCCCATGTCAAGCTCCACACTGAGCATAGAACCTTCTTGAGATTCATATTCATTCATTCATTCTCTCTCTCTCTCTCTCTCTCTCTCTCTCTCTCTCTCTCTCTCTCCCTTCCCTCCCTCCCTCCCTCCCTCCCTCTACCCCTCTCCCCAACTTGCTCTCTCTCTCAAAAAAATACATACCTGCATGTAAGTTGCTATACCAAAAATATTTTTCCTAAGAACTTCAATAAAGTACATGGAAAATTCTGTTTTGTTTGTGGGGAATGGGAGGGAGATGGGTTAAGAATGCACTCTGCAATGTATGTATGTATGTATGTATGTACGTATGTATGTATGTATGTATATTTTTTTCTGGGATCATGAATGATTCTTGCACATGTGTCTCTTTTGCAAACCTTACTAATTAGGTATAGCTCTGCCATTCCCTCCCACTGTGCCACTTTTCAGAAGCAGGGTTCCTGTATGTGATTTGAGGTGATGGGACTGTATAGCTGACAGGCCCACAAATCATTATTGATCTTAGTTAAACATCTGAGACATGTGAGTTACTTTCACATATTTCAGTATCCAAAGGTCAACACCTTCACAAGCATTCAGAGAAGATTTCCTTTCCTCTCTTAATTAGAAGATAAATAAATCTCAAACACTTCTGTAATTCTGTTACTAGGGCAATATTTTTCCCCATGGAAAAGATTTTATGGGAACGAGGTGGTAGGACGTCTTGTCTCCCTTGATTCAATTCTTGCTTGCTTTTTATTGTCTCTGGGATTTTTTCTCTATATCAACCAGGTCCTCAAATGGGAAGAGAGAAAAGGGATGGGGACTTACTGAGTACTTTCTATGTGCCATCTAATAGATTATGGGCTTTACCTCTTTCAATCATCACAATAACTCAGAGAGGCAAGTGTTTTATTAATGCAACTGTTTAAAAGAAAAAACCTCTTAGAAAGATAAGTGAGTTACTTAAGGCCACATGACCATGAGGTTATGCATTTGGTAACAAGCAAATCTGATGCCAGTGTTCATTTTCCTTGTTGTTGTTTTTACTCCACTGTCTCTGCCATCACATGAGTTTGAGCTCCGTGTCGGGCTCTGTGCTAACAGTGTGGAGCCTGCTTAGGATTCTCTCTCTCCTAGGATTCTTCTCTCTCTGCTCCTGCCCTGCTCTTGGTACTCTCTCTCTCTCTCAAAAATAAAATAAACACTTTTTTTTAAAGAATGAAGCAGGGGCGCCCGGGTGGCTCAGTTAGTTAATGTCCAACTCTTGATTTCAACTGAGGTCATGATCACAGTTTTGTGAGTTCAAGCCCCACATGAGGCTCTGCCCTGACAGGGCAGAGTCTATTTGAGATTCTCTCTCTCTCTCTCTCTCTCTCTCTCTCTCTCTCTCTCTCTCTCACTCTCTTTCTCTCTCTCTGCCCCTCCTATGCGCACATACACAGTCTCTCAAAATAAATAAATAAACTTAAAAAAAAGGATGAAGCATTACTTCAACGTATTTATTGCTTAATCTGTGCTATGGCTGATACTCTAGATTGGCTTCTTTAGTACCAATTCTTGGCCACATTTTTCCAATCGTGCCTCTCCTATAGAAGCTTAAAAGTCCAAAACTCAATTTCCAAGCATTTCTTGCAGCTAGAAGTGGCATGTTACATAATTCTGGCCTCACTGACCAATAAGATACACCTGCATTTCTGCTGTTGCATTACTCCTTCCTGGAGGTATAGCAACTATACTATGACTAAGAGGCAATAAGCAGGAGGCCAAAAGCCAATACAGGGAGGATATTGAAGCAGAAAGACCTCTGTGGGTCCCAGAGGCATAATAGCAGCTGCACCACCCTGGATTGCATACTTTTGGACTTGCCACTACTTGAAACCATCAACCTCTAATTGGTTAAGCCAATGTCTGTTGTGCTTTCTGCTAGTTGCAGCTGAACAGTTACCAATCACTAAAGAAAATAATCCCACTTCAGTAAGGGGCATCTTCTGTAAGGCAGTTTCTATTGAAGATTTATATATAAAAAAAGACAATTTTATAGACCTGTTGAGTTTACAGAAAGTGTTTAAGAAGGGAGAGATCAATATGGGCAGGAGAAGGGGAGATAAATTTCACAGAGGAGGTAGAAATTGATCTGGATCTTTTAGAATGCATAGGGAAGGAGGCAGTTCTTTAAGTGGGGCATACAGTGTGAGGAAAGTTAAAAAGAGAAGAACACGCCTGGCATGTTCCAGGGATAGTGAACTCAGCCACGTGACTTAGAGAAGGTTAGAGAAATAGGGTAGGGTAGGGTAGGCAGGGCTGTGAAGCCAGCATGCAGAGAGAACGGCAATGAGCTCTGAACAATTATAAGATGGGTAGCAATGTAGCAACACGGTGCTCAAGGTAGTAAATTTGACAACAGTACCTAAGACTGGTTGGTGTGGCAAACAACTGGAGGCTGAAAAACAGGTAGAAAGGTGTAACAATCTAGATGAAAAAGGATAAAATGACTCTGAGAAGGAATAGGAATGGAAAAGAAGAGATAGATTGCAAAGACTTTCTAAGAGGGATTCCACAGGGTTTAAGGAAGAAGGCATAAAAACAGTAGAGAATTGTGGCTTTATTCAAGGGGCTAAGGATGGTGGGATGTTTTGAGAAAAAATGAGGGAGGGAGAGGAGAAATGATGTTGCAGGCAATCAGATGCAGGTCTGAGCTTCACATTTATGCCAGGGAAGGCTATGCCTCTCATGATCCCTATGTCTTTATCTGTAACACAGTTACAACTAGGCTTGTCTCCATGAACAGCTGTGTTAGAAATGACATATTTAATAGTTTCTTAATAAAAGCTTTCTAGGGGACACCTGGGCGGCTCAGTCCATTGAGCATCTGACTCTTGATTTCAGCTCAGGTCGTGATCCCAGGGTTGTGGGATCGAGCCCCATATGGGACTCAACAATGAGTGTGGAGTCTGCTTAGGATTTTCTCTCTCTCTCCCTTTATCCCTCTCCATTGCTTGCTCTCTCTCTATCTTTCTCTAAAATTAAACTAAAAAAGAACTTTCTATTGTTTTTATTCACATTTGCAAGTAGAGAAGGTAGGTAAGCTACCTCTCTGTAGAAGAAGAATTTTGCTGATAACTAGGATTTCTAGGGTCTTTGAGAAACTGACAGAATATTGGTATCAGGACTTCAAATAGTATACAGACAGTTTGGGGGATAGCATGACACAGATTACAGTGTTATACCTACTCCCAAAAGGCATCATTACTATGTCTGTCTCTACAGATCATTAGTGAGAATGATCAACACTCTCATGGCAAAATGACACTCTAAATTTCCAGGTGCTACAAAAGTCTCAGTTGCCCACAAAACACATCCCTTTCCATTTTTGCCCCACTCTAAAGCCTAACCAGATGGTGCTCACTGCTGTATGTGGATTATGGCATGAAGTAAGTCATTGTTGTATTAACTCACCACAGAGAGCAATCATTCATTAGGTGATCTCTGGGGTTACATTCCATTCATTCACTTGTGTCTCAGGAGACACGGGAGAACAGAAGGGGAGGGAAGGAGAGAAAGGGAGAAAGGAAGAAAGGAAGCTGGAAAGGAGGGGAGAAGAGGAGGAGAGGGAGGGAAAAGCGGGGTAAAGGGAGGCGAGGTGAAGGGCAGATGCATCCCAGTGGCTTGCCTTACGTTATACAATGTGATGTTTAGATAGTAGATGGGAGCAAACTTCCATGGGTGAGAATTCATCTTAAATCATATCCTTGAGTTTCAAAGAGAAAGAAGCTCACTTTTTTTTGAACACCAGTAATGTGCCAGTCACTGAGATATAGATTTGCCTACTCCCCCTTACCTAACATACTGAATGATTCCTGTTAGGTGCTAAATAACATAAAATAATATAAGTTGAATGTAAACCACTTGGAAGTATGAACTTTGCACTATCCTCTCTGTGCAGAAGACCATTCTCGCAACCACAGGCATCCCCCACTTCACTTCCTCTCTACTGCGATACCTTTCCCTCCAAGAAGTCCTCCCTGATCACCACCTGTCCCATTCTTTCTCTCCTTACTCAATTTATGTTTCTTCAGAGCACTTTTTTTTTCATTATATGATATACGTGTATTTGTTTATTATCAATCTCTTCCGTTCTATGAGAGCTTCAGAAATTCAGGGCTTGGTCTGCTGTCCTCTCCCGACCCCACGCCCCAGCATCCTGAACATTACTGGGCACATAGAAGTTCTAAACTCCTATTTGAAGAAATAGACCTAACTCCCAAAGATACTAATCATTTTTCCTCAACTTTTAGAAAACAACATTTCCCAACAGTTGCAACCCCAGACGACATCACCCAGGAAGCAAAGAAATGGCAAGAGGGTGCCACTGAGTGTCCACCCTGATTGTGTCAGAGGCCTGCTGCTCTCCACCAACTGGAGTGCTCAGCATGAGTGGTGCTAGCACCACAAACCAGCTTTAATTCCTTCCCTATGGATTCTTGGCAACTGGGGCCCCGCAATTTTTCTTTCCCAAATGGGCTTCATGCAGCTGACACTTGGTCAAAAGGCCTGTACTCTCTGCTTTGTAACTAATAACCGATTACCTAATCTGAGGTAATGTGGACTCTGACCAAGGCTAATGAAGACGTGGTGGCCGAAATTCTGTTTGCAGCACACAGTACCATCAGGGAAGACTAATCACCTTTTAACCAGCACTTCTGTATTCTGGCTCCAAGCAGCCAGAGAGAAGAGAGAAGCATCCATCACTTCATCCAAGCAACACTAATCGCTGCTGCAGCCAATCCATGAGGGGGTGGGGTGGGGGACACTAACTCACTGCAACAGGAAACTGTAGCAAACAAACTGTAAGAGTTCAAATAAATATGGAGACAAACAACCCCATGGAGCTAGAGAGTAGCACAGAGAGCTGAGGAAGTTACGGGGAGACAGTTCCTGCAGTTAGATGTACATTCCCAACAATATGGCAATAGAAATCCAACTTCTGACCTTTCAAGACCATCCCCTGATCCTTCTATTTAGACATGAACTCTTAGAAACAGAAGGAATGTTTGTTTTACCCGTGCATTTCAAAGTGACTCTGACAGCACCTAAGTGACTGGGAACTCAAGAATTGTGAAGCGTTTATTTAATTTCTATTTGTGTAAGGGGCATGGAATGAGCTCATGGTCTTTAGGTTTGCCTCTTCTCTTCTACATGTCTGCAGGCAATCTGAAAAATAACCGTATGGAAATTTCTAGTGCCCTATACTAGGGAAAAACGGTGCCCTTTTTTTTTTAATGCTTATTAATTTTTGAGAGAGAGACAGAGAGAGTTGGGGAGGGGCAGAGAGAAAGAGAGAGAGAGAGAGAGAGACACACACACACACACACACACACACACACAGAATCTGAAGCAGGCTCCAGGCTCTGAGCAGTCAGCACAGAGCCTGACATGGGCTGGAAGTCCAGAACTCTGGTGCCCTACTTTTAAATCCCTAAGAAAATGTATCAAAATAATGTTTACCCAGAATATGGAGGACCTGACCTATTCTGGGATTCACAGTATTTCTGGAGTCACATCCTTTAATAGCAAAAAGTCATGCTAAAAGAAAAAAAAATGAAAACCAACAATTTTATATAACATACACCTTTGCACAGTTACAGCTGAATGTTAGGAACAGCCGGTGCCCAAGAAAACACACGAAAGGCCGAGAGCAGCAGCAGGTCCTGAACCACTACCGGGACTGTTGTGTCCCTACCGCCACACCCCTGAGTCTTGAATCACCTGCCCCTATAACACAAAGTGGGCTCACACTGCTGACCTTAACAACGTCTAACATGAGGTCACTGCCATCCATACATCCTTTACTTGCTACATGGCATGGATTCAAAAAATGGATGATTGTGTTTAAAATAAAGAATCATCAAAAGGGTTCTATTGTATGATGCTGCCAGTGTTTAGGTACTTACTATTGGGCCACTTTTCTAATTATTCACATAACCTTGCATATGCACATTAAGAACTCTTTGTTTGCACCACCTCTTATGGTGCTTCTCACAGCCAATCTAGTATCAGAGCAAAGTGTGGACTCCATCCTCTCCAATAGATTGTAAGCTCTTGAAGCATGGGCCGAATCACACTCATCCACAGCTCCCCTGAAGTGTCTGGCACTTTCCAAGTGAATAGAGGCACTTAATAAACATCAGTAGAATTGGATTTTTTTGAAGAGACCATACATCAAAAGAAGCAAAATGAAATTAATTTAATTGAAGGTTATTAAAATGCACTTTCTGCTCTCCCTCCCCTGCACGGGAAATTCACGCCAGCATGAGCTGTAGAGCATCTTGAGTGTCAAAACTAAAGACTATTGTTCTTTAGCCTTTTGCTGTAACTAGATGACATGGTGGAAGTTAAGGTCAGGAAGACCTGCACTCGCAACCTAAAAATACCCCTTAATAAGCTGGGTGACACTGAGCCAACTACCTTATTATCATTACCATTATCTCAGTTTCCCCATCTGTCAGCTTACAGTGTGGTTATAAGGATTTCAAATGGGATAAAATATAAACCAAGGGTCCAGCATCATCTCTGGATCACAATGAGTATACGTCTATAAGCTACCAACCGCATTTTGTGGCCAGAAGTAAGTGCCATTATGGTATGACCTGAATCTAAACTTTACACTATTAAAGAGCACAATGTAAAGATCACATACACAAATAGGAAACTAAACATTTAAAAGAAAAAAAAGGCTGACTCCAGAATTGAGTTTAAAAGGTATTCAACATTATATTTGATTGGTTATGAGTTGACACAAATATAAAGAGGGGGTGTGTGTGTTTGTGTGTGGAGGAAGAATGCAGTTTTTTTCAGAATGTGTTTTCAAAAGAGTTTCTTATACTGACGTGTTTATGCAGAAAAGCCTACAACATAGCAAATGTGGTTAGAGGTTATTTCCATGGTGATGCCCTTGTACACAAGAGGGATTAAATGGCTTCCTGCACCCAAGATCAAAAGAACAAACCATTTTTAAATATTCGGTTTCCTTTCCTGCTTGACCTCACTCAAATCTATGCCCTTCTACTCAGGCTCGCCACCAGTGGCTGCAGTATATTTCACTAGGAAGTGTGAAGCCGTCTCTAGCCTTACCTCCTTGCAAGCTTTCTCTCTCTGCTCTGCATGTGGCATCATTCCTCTGACCAAACCATCTACCCTGCATTGCTTTCCACCAGCTCCTACCTCCTTCAAGGACATGCGCTAACAGCATCTCCCTCCTTTTTTTTTTTTTAACGTTTATTTATTTTTGAGACAGAGAGAGACACAGCATGAATGGGGGAGGGGCAGAGAGAGAGGGAGACACAGAATCCGAAACAGGCTCCAGGCTCTGAGCCATCATCCCAGAGCCCGACGCGGGGCTCAAACTCACAGGCCACGAGATCGTGACCTGAGTTGAAGTCGGACGCTTAACCGACTGAGCCACCCAGGCACCCCGTGCATCTCCCTCCTAAATATCTAATTCTTCTTTCTCTCTGCCTAGATTTATAATCAGGTCTTTCAGATTAAACTATCATCTTCAGCAGCCCAGCAGCAGCCCAGCGTTTTCCCTGTTCTCACCATTGCACTGGCGTGGCTCTTGCCCTCTTACTAAAGCCATCTCTCACTTGCCAAGCCCAGCAGGTGCCCTCTCCCAGGAAGACAGGATTCTGACATCGAGGATTATTCCTTTCTTTGTAAAACTGTACTCCTTTGGCTTCCTTGTCACTGGGAGGCAATAGTTCTATATCCTTCTGACCTTCCTTCCCTCTCTCCATCAAGGGCACACTGTCTCCTCCCAAGCACAGGCATGATGCTCTCCTCCCACTTTGTTCCACTTCTATTCAAACATCCCTTCCTCACAGAAATCTTCCTCAGCAGCATTATCTCTGGGCCACCTCCTTTTCTTTTTACCCTGTTTTGTCTTCATAGCAATTACTGCTGTCTTTGTTATATATGCTTATTTATTTATCTTCCACTAAAAGCAAGTTAGACATTAGGTTATTGGGAAAGATACACAATCTTTCCATTTACAATCTATATTTTGAAATATGTGCAAATATGAGCAGCTGCCTTTATCTGAGGCCTCGAAGGGTTCTAAGTGTTGTAACAGGCATTTCTAACAGGCTCTCATCTAACCCTCTAGACCAGATATCACACTGCAAAGGTTCATTAACACCGTGAGGGAACCCAGGGTGAAGGGAGGAAACTTGCCATTGCTGAGCAGCAAAGGTTGGACTTGAACCAGGGCCACTGTCTTCAAAGTGCCTTTCCCTCTATCATCCATGGTGAATTAATGAGGGAAACAATTAGTTGGAATAAATATCAGAAAAAAGAAATATTTTTTCCACCTCTGGAAAGCAGAGAAAGCCTTTACTGAGCAATGGAGTTAAAAATTAAGCTGGTCTTGAAAGATGGATAAGATTTTGATAAGTGGAGAAAAGATGGGGAGACAGATGTTTGATCAGCAGCCATAATTCCTGAGACCCAGGGCATGAGGGCTCGATATCCTGGAAGCACCTGGATATTTTAATCACCCTTGATTTAGAGAAGGATGATTTTTATCCTTAAACAGACAATGTATTCTCTTGGAAGCAAATATTGAGACACTGGTAACAGGTTTATTGGACTACTTTTAAAAACTTAAGTCATGGAAGACAGAAAGCATCAGAGAAGTCAGGATGAATATACTTACTACATATGCATTTATTGATTCGTTTGTTCATTCTACATATATTTATTAGGGGCCTACTCTCTGTAAAAGACAGTGAGAGATAAGAAGATAATAAAACGCTGTCCACAGGAGTCCACAATCCTATAGTAATAAAACAAACGAGTATAAAATGATCATAATAGTAAATTGTTATCAGAGAGATCCCAATGAAGCCCTTTAAGACCTCAGAAAATGGAGAAATCGCTTATTCTTATGCACAGAGAGGGGGGCAGTTCGATGGAAGGGGGTGGAGAAGTGGTAGGTGTCAGAGAAAAATCTGTTTCTCCCATAAAAGCTTTCTTGTGTTTTGTTTTTCATATATTTTTAATTTTCTTTCTCTATTACCAAACCCTTTTATTATACCATGTGCCTACTGTAAGGTCATCAAAAGGTTCTCTTTATAGCAAAGACTACTGATTTTTTTTTCCAATTCTTTGTCATAGAATTTGATTTGCTGTGTGGGTGCCAAACTAGCTTCATCTGATAGTGACAGAAAATGTCCACAGACTGTTTTTCAAGTGCTTCCATGGAGAGGAGTTTCTATTCCTTCTATCCTTTTCCTGCAGCCCATCATTTAATCTCCAAAGCTTCAGCCCGTTGTTAAAAGAGAAATTTCCAGCCAGACTGTGTCTTCATCATGCATATGCTATAAAATGTCGAAGTTACTCAAATTTACTGTGGTAATTTGCTTCAGCTACCCCTAGAGTATGGTGGCTGACCCTAGTCCTAGATGGACTTGTCACTTGTCATCTGTCAGAGTGACTTTCCCATCTCCCCTCCAAATCACCTGAATGACTGCAGGAAGGGCTAACACAGTATGAGCCCCATGGTGAATTTAACATGAAAAATAGCTAACTTGAGGAGGGGTAGGGTAATTAGATGGAAAACCATGAGGGAGGGGGGATACATTAGAAGGACCACCACCTGGGGCGCCTGGGTGGCGCAGTCGGTTAAGCGTCCGACTTCAGCCAGGTCACGATCTCGCGGTCCGTGAGTTCGAGCCCCGCGTCAGGCTCTGGGCTGATGGCTCAGAGCCTGGAGCCTGTTTCCGATTCTGTGTCTCCCTCTCTCTCTGCCCCTCCCCCGTTCATGCTCTGTCTCTCTCTGTCCCAAAAATAAATAAAAAAAAAAAAACGTTGAAAAAAAAAAAAAAAATTTAAAAAAAGAAGGACCACCACCTAAGGTGAGTCTACATGGATGGAGCTAGCTCGTTTTTGCTGCAGCCTCACAGCATCATGAACAGGGCCAGATGCTTGGTAGGGATGGAGAACTAAAGAAGTTCTCATAGAAAGGGTAGATGCACACACACCTGGTGACCCATGGGGTGACCTGCACCAGAAGGTCATCTGATCCTATCTTTATTCCCAAGACAGCCCAAACCTGACCATAACAGACAGGCATGGAAAGTGAGCGGTCAGCTATCCATTCATTCCAACATTTGAGAATCACTATACTAAGTGTCAAGCTTACAGTAATAAACAAGACAGATGGCATATCTATCATGGAATTTACTGTCTGCCTACAAGCCTTTCCTCCATTCTTTACTCCAAATGGACTCAATGCGCTGGAGTCAGTTCTTAGCCTCCTCTGTCATCTGCTCCAGTGTTTGCTCTCTGGAGCCCAGCTTACCACTGGTGGCAGCATCCTCCCCTGTCGCTACAGTTCATACACTTGGGAACCCCAGCTGGAACAGGAAGGGTGCCAGCAGGTAAGAAGAACTGCCATTAATCACCCATTGGGGTTGCTCCAAGTCATTTAATCAGACAAGCGAAGCCCAACTCCCCCAAATCCCTCAGATTAGGTTCAACTCTTCCTCAGCATGGCACCTCCACTCTCTCCTTTTGTAGCGTTCATCATTCCTATAGCTATTTACTAAATGCCTGTGTTCTCCATTCGATTTCAGGCTCTACTAGAGCTGACACTGTCTATCATGTTCCCTGGGCTAGCTCCTGAATCTATAATATTCTTGGTGTAAAGTAGGTG
Source organism: Neofelis nebulosa (assembly GCF_028018385.1). Classification (NCBI taxonomy): domain Eukaryota; kingdom Metazoa; phylum Chordata; class Mammalia; order Carnivora; family Felidae; genus Neofelis; species Neofelis nebulosa. The sequence continues at coordinate 124,622,380 of NC_080788.1, read as the reverse complement.
GAAGCAAATATTTGCTGATTTTCTTTAATTTGCAGGAACTCTCACTAGCTATTATAGATGGTTTCCCAAATCTAAGACTATTCTCATGCACAATATTTTTTTGAGCCTGTAGATCATCTGTTGCTACAAGAAGGCCCTGGAACCCAAGGCATATTTTAGAGAGGCAGGAATCTTTACACCAAACAGACAAAACCCCAGATATGAGCCAGAAGTGAGGATAAAAGGTATTCCAGATGTGTAATATGGCCGTGAAGCAGTGTGGACTCAGAGATCCTGGATGTGCAATAATACATAGATTTCCTATTCGTTGTACAAAGATGCTTGTGCTCAGCCTCTGCCACTTCACAGCAAGCTTCCTTGGCTTGTGGCTGCTGCATTAGGTAGGCTTATGTGTCCAGAAAAATCAAAGAATGAACACAAGGGGACATGGGTGAGGTGAGAAGGGGAAAGATATTTGCTTTGGAAAATTACCAGCAGCCAAAGAAGACTGACCTCTCAGACCTGGCCCTAGACATTGAGGAGCCACTTGAGAGTACCCTTTAAGAGGAAGGAGTAGAAGGTCAATGAGATTTTGAGGACAGAGTAGCTATCCTCACTAGAGAAGCCACAAATCCTAGAGTTGAAGAGAATTTATGTCCTGTCCTGAGAACCCAGGAGACTCATAAGGAAATGGCTCTCTGCTATAGAACACTGTTTACTGGTATTGCACTACTGTGCTTAAATGTGCATCAGCAGCTGGCATCACATGGCAAGGCCACATCCCTCTGGATAGGACACAGAACCTCTCCTCTAGGTCATAATTCCAAGTGTCAATCTTCTTGGGATGAGTTAGACCTTGAAAGAGAAAGACTGGATGCTAGAATAGTAAGGTAAGCCTTGGAATGGAATGGGCAAAATCCATCCTTGAGGTCAGTATTCTAGTCATGCTTAAGGATATTAAGACAAAGGTAGCCTCTGACTGGGAGAAGACCCTGTAGGGACCCCATGAGGGAGGACCAAGGCCTGTGGGCTTTCTCTAAGGAGCCATGGCTTGTAGCCAACATGCTTCCCCTTTCATAAAAATCCATCAGACAAGTCTTAAACACAGCACCCTGTCTCAGCTGTGGTTTGCAGAATTGAGCAAAGATGACACCTGAGTCAAAGCAGAAAGGGAGGGGGGAGCAGTGATTCTCATAGCTGGTATGATGGTGGCAACAGAGAAGGGGATTCCCAGGGATAATGAGAGGTCCAGCAGCCCTTTGCCATAAGAAGATTTTCACTTTTCAGCTCAATTTTGAGAATGACAGTGACAATCATCACTGATTCTGACTAAATGGATTTTCATACCAGGTCTTAGGGACTTGTGGTTCAATGACCTATAAGTATTGCAGGTATCCTAAATCCCATAAGGGCAGAGGTTTTTATCTTCTTTTCTGTTTCATCTCTAGTGCCAAATACAGTATCTGATACACAGTAGGAATTTTATAACTAGTTGAATAAACTAATAAATGAATCTTATACTTACTTTGTATATCAGTAAAAAACAAGACCAATATTATGAGTGAAAGAAGGTATTAAAATGAACATTCACTTTAGAGACATACAAGTCGTGTAAGGTAATTACTTATAAATTCTCACAGGTTGAGGGGCACCTGGGTGGCTCAGTCGGTTGAATGTCCGACTTCAGCTCAGGTCATGATCTCTTGGTTTGTGAGTTCGAGTCCCGCATCGGGCTCTGTGCTGACAGCTCAGAGCCTGGAGCCTGCTTTGGATTCTGTGTCTCCCTCTCTCTCTGTTCCTCCTCTGCTCACACTCAGTCTCTATCTCAAAAAATAAATAAACATTAAAAAAATTCTCATGGGCTGAATAATTAACAAAGTACTAATTTGGTAAAATAGATAAATCCTATAACTATTAAATTATCAAGGAAAAAGCAGAGCCAGTTTAATGAAGACCCTGACTTAGCATTTCATAGTCAACAAGGTGTTTGGCAAAGTCTAACATGAATAGAAATGCATTCAGCATTTCAAGAACAAAAGCTTCTTTGGAAGAAGTTAATAATCCCTTTGAGAGCATTGCCTACCCACAGAAAGTTAAGTGGGCTGTTACTGGGGTTTTGTTTTTGTTTTAGCAGTTATTAAATACCACCATTTTATAAGTAGCTTTGGTACATAAAGAATTAGGCAAAAACTGGTCTGCTTTAAATCTGCCACTCCAACAATGCAAAGAAAACCAGAGAACAGATATACCAAGAACAGAATAAACTCATAATGGTTATGATCCAAGAAGTTTCTGGTAAGCCTTTATTATATTCATGCTATAAAGACATTTTACTTCCCTTAAAATAACATTTTAATTTGGGAAGAAGCAGTGGTGGGCTTTAAAACAATTTAGGGACCCTTTTTGGCTTGCTGGAAATTTGACTATACATATTCTTATTAGGTGAATTTAATATAGGCAAAGCTTTAAAGTCCCTGAGCTAACCTTTACTGCCACAGCCCTACCACCAGCACCACACACACACACACACACACACACACACACACACACACACACACACTCTGTGTGTTTCTTCACCACCTTCAAATATAGTAAGTCAGGCAAAGAATGCAGGACTCAGAATCAGGGTCAAAAACAACACTATGAACTTCTGCTTCAAGATGCTGAAGGAAATATGCTTACCAAAGGTTAAATGATTATGATCATCACTAAACCCTTCCAAAGCCTCTCTGACTATAGTTTGAGGAAAAATAAAATGATGAAAATAGCAAGCAATCTTTAAATAATTAAGCCAACGAGCTCATCTGCTCTTTCATAATCAATTCTTCAGTAGCCTGAAAAGCTCAAGGTGAGTCAAAACCTAAAATTCCCATGAGGGGAAGACTGTGACAGTTTGCACAGACTCTGGATCTAGGCGGTCATCTTCAGCAACTCAACTGCTCTCTGGTATCTTCTTCTGCCTTCTGTAAAATCAGGATAAATGACCTACCTTTCTGGTAAGATTATGCAGAGGTGCATAATCTTCAAAAGCTCTCCTATAGCTTTTAGAAAAATACCTCACACCCAGTGTAGTACTCAAAATCTCCCTCATTGTGACCCCACTCATGTCCCCAGTGAACATGATTATGCCCTCAGCTACCAAACTCTTTCAATTCCCCACACACACAGAAGATTGTGAGTTTTTTTTTTCTATGCTCTCCTCCCTATGCCTACTTCTCTCCTTTCTTCTCCTGTTCATCTAGTCATCCTTCCAGACTCAGCTTGCCTGTACCTTATCAGCCATTTCATCTTGATTAGATGCTCCATCCATGTTCCCCCAGGCTCCCCACTTCTTACTGGCAAGGTGTGCATAAGATAACCAGTCACTGAACACACTGCCTTTCAGCCACCTCTTGACCTTTCCCACTAGACTTTAGGTTTCTTGGGGGAACTGAGTGTGTTCTTCATCTCAGTATCCCCAGCACCTTGGTACTTAGCAGACATTCATAAGTGAGTAGATGAATAACATCACTTCAATCCAAGTCATCTGGGGAACCGCTTTGTTTGCTATCATCCACTGTTATCTCATAGTAGTCTTATCTCAGAAAATTACTCCTTGATGGCAAGAACACTTCATTTGTTGACATTAGTTAACAAAGTCTCTGTATGACAACGGAAATGAGTGAATTCAGTACATGTAAGTCAACTTGTTCAAATCACTGTTCCCTTCCCTTTTTGTCTCCACTGATTTTAAAATGTAAAGAAGAAAATTGTGTTGGGCTGTGTGCCTGTCCCATCTCTGAAGCCGGACACCCAAATCACAAACCCGGTTGAGCACAGGTTCCGGCACTTACAATGGTTTGCTCCACTCTGTATGAGAAGAGGCTCCTACACGCACAGCCTATCAAGATGATGTACTGATGGGGTAACTGAGCTAGTTCCAACTACTGATGTTCTTTTCCAAAATGAGTGAATATAACTTATTGCAAAAAAGTTGAAAAAGGAGCGTCCAAAATTTTCAAATGGGTTTAATTATCTTGGTTCTAAACAGTGATAATGATGGAGAAAACCCAAATTGAACAAACCTAACTGGCACAGTCCTGTTAATCAGCCTTGAATTCGGTTTTTTCCTGGACCAACATGAGGGGGAGGGTGGGGAGGGAAATCCAGGCTCATTAAATTTGACCTACAAGACCAAAGCGCCACCTACTGGTAAGATTGGAAAACAACTGCTTTTGCACAGAATCTCCTTTTTAAACTCAACAAATGTTTTCTTAGATCGCCAGTCTCTCAGTGTCTACTGAATTTACAAATTCCCCTTTTAAATTTATGCTAAAAATTAATTGCAGACTTACAAAGAAAGAACAAACAACAACTTCTTTTATTATCTCTCAAACCTGTTAACACAAACACTCAGGGCCTCTACGTAAATAGAGATGTGTGGGTTGCACACCATCTGTGTGCAATGCTGTTTGCCAAGTATCCTCTTATAGCAACCGGCATTGCCACGACCAGAGATCCTGGTCATCTACTGTCTCTGGACTTCGTCTGATCCCAACCTGGGAAGGTGGTAAGGTCAAAATTCTATTTTGTACCACAGCATATGGAAAGACAATATGGCAGAGAGGTTAGCAGAGCATGAACTCCTAACAGACAAACCTGGATTTGAATCCCAGCTACCTCCTAGTTTTGTGTCTTGTGGGCCAGACATCTCAATTCTTATATCATCTCCTTCACTAAATGGGAGCAATAATAATAATATCTACTTGCTGGGGCAATGACATCTACTTGAAAGATTGTTGTAAAAATGAAATGAGCATATAAATCCAGCATTGTATCTAAAATTAGTAAGCATATCACAAGAATTTCTTAAAAGTTTTATTATTTTATTAACTTAGTCTAATTTCTATCTAATTGTTTCAATGATGCAAAATAACATCATGCAAAATGAAATGGAATCTCACTGAAGTAGATACACTCTCCCATTTTGGGTTATGTTATTCTTCAAAGTAGTCACCTAATATATTTCAACAAATAGCCTGTGGGCTTTTGTTTTCAGTCAAGGGATAATTTATATTCCTATTGGTCCTAGACAAAAATTTGCAGACATCATGTGTGATGTGAAGACATGACCCAAACAGTGGTTGGTTGGTTGACTGGTTTTATGACACAAAACTTACCTTTGAACCAAGACAGAAAGAAAGGTCGAGAGTATTCCCAAGTCATCACACAAATCCATAGCCAATATGCTTCCCAAATTTCATTTTCCCTAACTAGATTTAGTAGTACTTTGAACCAGCAGTCAAGCTAAAAACAAAACATTTAAATAGAAGGAGCTGATACTATAAATTCCAAAGGACTTCTTTTGGTTTTCCAAAATGACCAATACTAAAAAAATATTTGTTCCAATGATATATATGCATCAGAGCCTCTGAGGAATCTATATATTTGAACTGGAGAAAGAAAGAGTCATTCTTCATATTCCTCAAGAGAAAAAATGACAACGCAGGAATGTCTGGAAATTTCATCTTCTTTGCTGGCTTTTTCACTCTCTTGCAAAAGAAGCCTTCATTTAACTTCAAGGCAGAAGGGAGTGGACCAACCACAGGCATTTATAACAAAGAGACAGATGGTTGAACTGGTCACCTGTCTGCAGAAATTATTCACGGAGGGGAAAATGAGCAACAGAGACTGAATAATTCTTAAGTGTGTATGTATGTCTTTTAATAACCTCAAAGTATCCTTTCAGCTTATAACCTGAACCTCAATCACAGCAGGTAAAAAAAAAAAAAAAAAGGATAAAGTACAGGATTTTTATCACTATCCTCACTAGAGATGAATGATATAAAATACTCCCATTTGATCATGATGGATGGTCCTTGCTCTGTACTCTGGAAAATGAGTAACCGCCCCCACAAAGCACCTCTCTATTGGCTTCTTGAGGAAAAGGAGGGCTCTCTCCTGTCCAAACTTGACAACTAGATTTAATTGTGCGTGGAAGTTAGGAGTCCCTGAAGTTTACCATCAGGCTGACTCTGTACCACCAGCACCAGAAGTAAGTGGATTCAGCTTGGTCCCCAGACTTTCAGTAAAAACCACCAAGAAAGAGAATCTCTTATTTCTGGATATTCTTTTGGCTGCATTTTCAATCCAGATCTGGAAGTGAGATCACTATTTCATTTTTCTCAGATCTATTTTTCTGTCCACATGGCTCTCAAAATCACTATCAGTAAGAATGGTGCCATTATGGACAGTGCTGACTTTTCCCTGGGCCTTATGAAGAGTATGAACCAATACTTGACAAGCACTTAAAATATTCATATGTGATAAGTATTTTAACATGTATAGAGAAGAGTGCTTTACCAAGAATAAGCTGGAAGAACTAATGAGAGAACACAGGAGACTGAAACAGGGTAGGATAGTCTAATGTTTAGGGCCTCAAATCTCTTTCTAAATATCATTATTAGCATCACCTAATTTGAAGAGCAACAGAAAAATTCTGAGATTCAAGGCAGTCGCCAGAATGTAAACCCCAAGAGTTTCCTATTGTGCATAATTTTTAGGGGGAGGGCAAGGAGGCTTGAACTGGTAAGCTCATATGAATTATATATATATATTTTTTTTTTAAGAAAAGGAAACTGTAATTCCTAATTTGGGTAACAGGTGCATGAGTGTTTGTTTTGTTATTTTTATACTTTACACATATTAACATATTACAAATATTATTTCCGTGATGTTCGGCAGTTAATAAAAATATGAAAGTCTTTAAAATTAAACAAAAAATTACAGTCTTCAGCAATTGTGATAAAAAGCTAACACTTGTTAATAAAAATGATGGGTACAAGGGTGTTGAACATTTTCTCTATTTTCTGTATGCCTGCAATTTTCCAGAATTTTAACATTAAATTGGGCTTAAAAAATCACATGCTGCTGTTTTTCACTCTAAATTGGTTTTAGGTGACAAGGTTTAAGGGAGTTGATTCTCAGGAATGACTTTCTAATTTCTTAGACAGTTTCTGTCTTGAGCACCCCCCCTCCAAATACTAAATAACCCTTTCTTCTGTGGATATCTAAACAATTTACAAACCAGTGGTAACGTTTATCTCCCAAACAGTAAAATAAAATAACAGAGGATCTGAGTAACCTTGAGTTGTCCTGCTTCGGCTACTTTATAGAGCCTAAACTTTCTAAGCCAGGGAACCAGAAAATCATAGGATTAAGATAGAAGCAAATAGTAGACGACCTTGTACCCATCTTCCAGGGGGTGGTATACGACCATGATTTATCAGTTCTTCAGACGTAATCCTATCATCAACACATTTGTTTTGTTTTCTGTTGTCCTTTAAAAAACATTCCAACGCTTCTTTTTGAAAAACAATCCCAGACATATAAGATGGGTGAATTTTACCCAATGCCACACTTTGAGGATTCTTTTCAGTACTAACAGTTGACAGAAAAGACAATCAACTGGGAACAATAAACGAAGCAACTATGTAGTGGAAAAAATGGAGTTCATTGTTTCACTGTGCACCGCCTGAAAAAAATTAGAAAACAGTGTGTGTGTGTGTGTGTGTGTGTGTGTGTGTGTGTATTAAACATGCCTTGAGGAGCACCTGGGTGTCTCAGCTGGTTGGTTAAGTGTTCCACCCTTGATTTCAGCTCGGGTCATGATCTCACTGTTCATGAGGTGGAACCCCACATTGGACTCTGTGCAAACAGTGCAGAGCCTGCTTGGGATTCTCTGTTTCCCTCTCTCTCTGCCCTTCCCCTGAGCACTTGCTCGTGCGCGCTCTCTCTCTGTCTCTCTCTCTCTCTCTCAAAATAAATAAACATTTCAAAAGAAAAAAACATGCCTTACTAATTTTCACACCATACTGTACAAAAAAAGGAGGGGGGGGAACCTAAAATATTTGATACATCTTGTACCTTTGCTATGTGAATGTTTTTGACCAGAATTCTGTCAAAACAGATCTCAAAAGATTCTTCTGTTGCAGGGGAGGTTATCTACACACTCTAAATGTTCAGAACGTATCCTTTTCAAAAAGGAAAAATTACACACATTTCAAACTGAGGCAGGAAATAACAGTTTTGAATACTTCATGCATTTCAGCAGGGAGCTTGGGGGAGAGGATTCTAAGGAAGATTCAGAGCCCTCTGCTATTTCTATCAGCTAGAAGCCTGGATGGAGCCTGGGCACAGTAGCGAAACTTAGCTGACCGCAGTATTGCCTACATTAGGGAAAACAGTGAACTTGGAATGAACTTGTCCCTAGCCATACACAACCAAGGGCATTAAAATTATAATTTAATCAGAGAGGCCATAACAGTTCATTCCATTGGAAATCATACCATAAATACGATCTAACACTTTTTTAAATTAATGTAGGTCTGAAATACTAAGCGCTGTTAGAGCAATAGTGAAAGGCTTCTTAATATGAGTAGAATTTTTTTAAAGTACGGCTTTAAAAAAATCTTTAACTGTAAAAACCAAAAGCAAAGTTAAAGCTAAAAGGAATAATAACAAAGCTTAGAAATTAACAAATGGAGTAAGTTTCTTAAATGTTTGCCACTTCACTAATTCTATAAATGTGACAATTGGATGTGCCTGCCTCCATGCAGCTTCCATGCAGCCTGCAGTCAAGTTGAGGCTGATCCCTAACATTCTCACGGCCAATACTCCAGTTTCATCTCTTTTCATCATTTACCCTGGCTATCACAAGAGCCTCCAAATGACTTCTTTGCTTTCACTGAGCTTCCAAAAAGAAACTCATTGAATCTCTACTGTGTATCAGACACCACATGAGGGTCTGGTTTTAGTGGTGACCAGATGAATGTGGGGTCTACTGGCATGGGGTTTACTATCTTCTTTCAAATCACCACTTACACTTTGCCAGCAGGCTCTTTCTGAGACGCAGCTTTGCCCGTATCACATACTTGCTCAAAACTTTCCACTGATCCCCTTCCTCCAAAATCTTCTGCTTCCAGACCCCCAGGATTAGGACTTCATCTAGGCCACCTCTGAACACCTTCACACTGCCTCTACTCCAGTCAGACTCTCTATTCCCAGAAAACCTGACTTTTCCTATCCCCCTGTTCTCAATCTTACTGCTCTTTCCACATAACATTGAGCTTTAGCAGAACTGAGACTATATTCTAATTAAAGGGAAATGAATATGTCTGGCTCTATAGAAAAAGACTAGTTATGTAGGCTACCTAGATGGGTTTAGTTTTTAGTGAAGTTTCAAAGAGAGAGAGAGAGAGAAAATAAATAAAAGTCATCCATAAGAATAAAATTATTTCTTTGCAAGAGACAAGGAGTAACTAAGAGCAAATATTAAGGGCACTCTTTTGGACACAGCACAATAGGTTTATGCTTTTGCCTCTCCAAGGACACACAGAGATAACAGGTTTCTGATGGTGCAAAGAAGAGGCATGCTGGAAGGAAGTCTGTGCGTCCTTGGACAGGACCAGATGGATCATGGGGGCAAGTGGAACCTTCGAGACTACGTATAGAAGGCTGAATCAGGAGGCATAAGGGAGGAGAGAGGCAAAAACCTAGGAAGCTAGATGGAAATTCTCTTTGCTAGATGGTCAGGTTTTTGAAGAAGTCAGGTTTAATAATGGTTTTTTCTAATGAAAAACCATAACATGAAAATTGAAGTCACCAAGGATAATGCAAAGGATAGAGTGAGATAAAGGCTATGAGCAAGGAACTCAGTTTAGAATGTTCTTCACATTCCAAAGGCCAGCAGGTGTTGATGGTTGTGATGGGAGAACATAGCATAGGACATATGCCCCTTAAAAGAAGATGTCACAAAACAAGGAGTGTGAATTGTGCTCTGATTCCAGGAACAAAACCATTGGGAAGAAAGTATCCTTCACGGAAACAGACTTCAGCAGATGTTACATTACTGTGGCATATCCAGATTTTAGTTAAGGCATAGATGTTGAAGCAATAAGGGAGTTTGTTCTCATTAGGAAAATACACACCAAACAACAGTGTGCCCATATGATGGCAATTACTTAATCATTTGTGCTCTACTACTTACTTGGCATCAAATATTTGTCATCAAAAATAAACACAATTTGTATAAACACATTTCTACTATACAAAGGCTCAGAGGTAAATAAATCACACTTCCCTCTAATTAATAAACTGACTATAAAGAGAAAAAGCATTCCCATGTGAGAATACTTTAAAATGAATTTAAATTTCAATCATCTCCAATTCTTAAACCTTTGTTCTCAGGAACAGAGTATGGAAGTGCAAATTCCCTCCATAATTATTCTCAGAAGTGTCTGTTCTTAAGATGGCTGAAATTTCTCTTGTGGATTCCCTCTACACCAATCCCCCTTCTACACACTATGCTTTCTTTCCTCACCATATTTCCTTTCCTCAAATACTATTAGCTTCACAGGTTCCAAAAAGCTAACAGCATTCTGCTCATTGAAACTGATTATAAAAATCATTATGATTGAGATTTTGGTCTAACCCCCTACTGCTCAGCAGCTGAGCCCATTCTGGAGGACTCCTGGGTAACAGGTATGTGATGTTATTGAGGCATGGTGTCTTACTCAGCTAAACTCCACTGGAGATCAATAGGTAGCCATCTTCCCATGGCTGGAAATAATTACCACATTAAGCTGCTCAGACAATAAACAGGGATTCCATAGTTCCCTGGTTTTGTTTGCTTCGTTTTTGTTTTCTGTCAAGAGTGAAGGAGGAACTAAAAGCTGGCCATGGGTCTTCCACTATTTGACTTCATGTCCAAAGTTAAAGTTGTATCAAGTATCAAACTTGGCCTGGCCTATCCCTAGGGGCTTAGACACAAGGAGTTCTGAAACTTAACTGAGGAGAAGTGACTGAAATCATCTCTTGTAAACAGTCCATTAGGAAAGGTAAATTAGGTTATGCGTTACTGCTGTAAATGAGCTGATTTAAAAATGAGTTACTATCTACAAAGTTAAGATTATGTATTAAGGGGCACCTGGGTGGCTCAGTTGGTTAAACATCCAACGGTTGATTTTGGCTCAGGTCATGATCTCATGGTTCATGGGATTGAGCTCTTGCATTGGCCTCTGTGCTGGCAGCATGGAGCCTGCTTGGGATTCTCTTTGCCCCTCTCCTGGGTTCGCATGCTCACTCTCTATCTCAAAATAAATAAATATTTTTTTAAAAAGATTATGTATTAATATTTATGGTTATAATGGAGCTGGCAGAGATTACAGTTTTGTTCCCCTGGCCTTTTTTTTTTAATTTTTTTTAACATTTATTTATTTTTGAGACAGGGAGAGACAGAGCATGAACTGGGGATGGTCAGAGAGAGGGAGACACAGAATCTGAAACAGGTTCCAGGCTCTGAGCTGTCAGCACAGAGCCCGACGCGGGGCTCTAACTCATGGACCGCGAGATCATGACCTGAGCTGAAGTCAGCCGCTTAACCGACTGAGCCACCCAGGCTCCCCTGTTCCCCTGGTTTTATAAGTGACAAGAACCAAAGATTCCTGGACAGTGATTCTCTTCTACTCTGTGACAGAACCAAAAATACGATAATAGATTATGGAAAGCACCAGAATCCCTTGGTACACTCTTAGGAGCCTGTGCAAGTACTACCTTAAAAAATCAAGGTATGTACAGGAAAGGTAGCAGAGTCCTCTGAAACTTACCTAGGTTTTAGCTGAATTATATAGACCCATAATCAGAAATACGTTTACATTTAAATTTAGAACATACAAAACATATGAGTGCCACTTGAAAACCAATTCCCAGAAACCTTACCACTCACATCCACCCAACACAGCTCAAGCCTATAGTTTCTAGAGTAAAACAGCCACCACAATATATGCAAATTGGTTCTCAAGGAAATAGGGTAAATATACAACAAATGGGATCATTAATCTAGTCAAAAGTCTACTTATTTTATTTATGGGTGACATTTTTCTGTAATGGCAAGGTTACTTTATTTATTTTTATTTATTTTTTTTTTTTGAGAGCGAGACTGAGTGTGAGCAGGGGAGGGGCAAGAGAGAGGGAGACACAGATCTGAAGCAGGTTCCAGGCTCTGAACCTGCTGTCAGTACAGAGCCCACCGCAGGGCTGGAACTCACAAACCATGAGATTGTAACCTGAGCCGAAGTCAGCCCCTTAAGGAACTGAGCCACCCAGGCGCTGGGAAGGTTACATTTTAAATTGAAGCTGCTACCTGGAACCTTACAAAAATGCTCTCCTGAGTCAATACTACTTTACATCTATTACTTCTAATCCTGTTAACCAAACTGAGACTTTTTCAAGGTACACATTGTGAGGTTGTGCTGCATTACTTTCCAAGGGCCACCTAGTTAGAAGGATAGGAGCCAAGATTTGAAACCACCTTTTTCACTCTAAGTTCACACTAATCCCCCTATAGAGGCTGAACCATGCTGTCTCTCAGTTCTAAATACAAATGCCATGGGATTTTAGAAAAGAGATCTGTATGGACTAAAGTGGTCAGAAAAAGCTCAGGGCAATAGGTGAGACTTGGGCTGCACCCTAAAGCCAGGTCAAGAAGAGGGAAACCTTTCAGGGGGAGGAACTGGATCAGTAAGGGCATGGGGGAATGATGATCACAGAATATGCTGAGACAGTGACATACGATGATGAGAACACTGGCCTTATTAGAGGGCACACAGTCATGAATATGAAAGGAAAGGTGGTCGAAAAGACAAATTGTAAGACACAGATTATTGAACACCTTGAAAGCCAAAAATAGGATTTAGGCTACAAGAGGGGCCACTGGAGGTTCGTGGGTGGAGGAGTGATAAGACAAAAAAAGTACTCTGGGAAAATCCATCTGCAACTGGCACACAGGATAGATTTCAGAAATAAAATCAAGGAGGCCAGCAACAGGGGGCTCAAAGACTGCCAAGGGAGGCAACAGGGAGCAGCATTTATAACACACCCAATGTTGCCCAGTGCATTTTCACGTCCATGGCTTCAGCAGATTTGCATGTGAGGCTCCTTCCTGATTTGCTCTGTCTGAAGGATCTGCCACCAAAACATTCCATGTGACAAGAGATGCAGCTTTAGGAGATACAGCCACAGTCAAACATTTCCTAGGAAACCAAACATAACTGAATGCAAAATGCTACCCCACACTGGGAAATAGCTGTGAGATTTGGTTATAGCTGTGTTTATTGTTCATTAAACTTTATGTAATAGGAAAATATGCTAAATTAATCCAAATGCAAATTAAATAAGTTAGATGTTGGAAATCCATGCGGTGTGTTGTGGGGATTGGAATAAAGCCTCTACCAACAATGAGAGTTTGTTTGGCTAAACTCACTTGTTTTAATACATTCTTTTCCATTTTCCCTGTTCTCAGGATTTTTCACGAGTCAGAGACAACAGGCATGTGTAATGATATGTCTGCTGAGCTGCAGGCCCTTTTCCAAAGCCCCCCCAGTGCCAGGGCACTGATGTGAGTTTTAACTAGATGATACACTTGAGTGCAGGCATGAGGAAGCCATATGGGAATTTTAGGTAGCAAGAGGAGAAAGATTATTCTGAAGGATAAGTAAAACCCAGATCCCTGCCTAAATCCTTTTTCAGAGATAAAATTGTACCCCAAATATTGAGTATACACATGGGATAAAGGGGCTTTCGGCCAAATATCTTCAAAGGGACAGAGATACCTCACCTGTGGCCCAGGAAGACATATTACCTTTATAATTACAGATACACACAACTTGTCAGCTGATGAGATGTAACCAAAAGTTCACAAAAAACTGTAAGTCACAAAAACGAAGACATCTGGATAGAAAAATTCTTTAAGAACTGGGGAAAAAAAACCTAAAGGAAATTTGTATTTATTTATAACATATATACATGCACATCTTCTTTTTATTTACATGAACATGTGTTTAGTTTTACTCATATATTTGGGTAAACCTGCAATTTATATTTAGTTGGGGACCAAATTACAAAAGGTATCCAGTGAAATAATACCCAGAATCAGATGCTACCATTTCCTATCAATGCTCTTGAGTGTTCTTGCAAAGAGTTTACTAGGTTTGGCTGAATTATCATGAAAAGAGAGTTAAAATATTTTCAACCCACAGTGTACAAAAATCAAGAAATTTTTGTTTTATATTTCTCAGTATACAGTACATCTAAATGCTTCAGTCATATGTGACTAGTTTGGGGCAACATGAAACTCAGCAGAAATTGACAGATGATGTCCAAGTAGAAAAATTCTATTATTTCACACTAGCACTCTAGAGTACGCCATTATAAGAAATCTCATCATGTGAAATAAACTACAATGTCTCTTTGGAAGTAGATGCCACAGAAAGAAAAAAAAAAAAAAAACTGGGAAACCAAGAGGCTCCTTACCCATATACATTAGAAGGGTCTTTGCTGTCCAACTAAAATCCACTACAAAGCCCATTTTACTTATAGGTAGATACATCTATGTATAACTGTTCAGAACTGGCAAGGCTTTCTGCAGAAGGGACAAGGACAAGAGAGAAAAGAACTGAAAACATCTTGACAATTTCATTTTATATCTGAACAAGAAAACTGTATATTGGGATGCTCATTATAATCCCTGCATGCCTAAAAGCATCCCTTCTGGCAAGGAAACACCTAGTCCTGGTAGAAATGCTATTCATTTCATGAAAAGAACACTAGGACCATTGCACAACTCAGACTTTGCAAATATGCAAGGCTCAGTCATTCATCCAACAAATATATTTTGAACATCTATTCCGTACTTGACACCATGAATATTCTGAAACAAGGTCATATAAATAATTGGTAAAATTATGCAAGTTTTTCTATTACCTTGCACTTTCATGCATTTTACAGATTTTCAACAGTGATCTTGTGTAACCTTAATTGTCAAAAAAAAAGTTAAAACTAAAAAGCATCAACAATGTAAAGCCCCCTCATTTTTTATAGACGTGCATCAAAATAATAAGTGCACACCAGCATCTAAAAATCAAAATAAGAACAGTCAATGGCCAGAGTACTCCCTGGCATAGAAGCCTCCACTTTCCTGAAGTCTTCAATTTTTTTTTTGTTTGTTTGTTTGAAAACACCTCTTAATTTCATTTGGCAAAGAGACATGGATCAGGCAGCAAAGATCCACAGGATAAAGCTAGGTGAGAAAACAAACTATAATTCTAGGTAAAGAAAATAGGAACAACTAGCTCCAAGAGCCAAATCAATCCCTGCACCCACTGAGCTTAATCAAGTGTTATCAGAGGGACGGAGGGAAAAAGCAATGGGGACCTCATAAAAGAAACTCAGATGAGGAAGGGCCTGACGGAGACACATTAGCAGGTATGTAACTAGCTTTGTGCAGCTTCTATGGCTGCAGAAGGCTCTTTGACTGCAGAACATCTATAGCTAGAGTTGAAGGATCTTCTCTCTGCCCCCCACCAAAGAAAATCCCAGAAAACAAAAACATAGGCCCTGAAATATTCTTCACTGCCAGGGCCGTTCTGGGACTCATGCAAAGCCTCAATTCATCCCTGGAGGTTGTAAGCTAAAGCATGGCACATGGTGTATTAAGAGATCACCCTTCCTCCTTCCCACCCCCAATCTCAAAGTGTAAAGGTGAAGACAGGTAAAAAGAAACAGGTGATGTCCACTTAGAATAACTGAGATTGGATCTATAATCAGCTTGAAACAATGGAGAAAAAGACAATGGTTGTGAGATGATGGTTTGCAATACATCACACAAAGGACAGAGATTCCTGACAGGAAGAAGACAAAGTGAGGGCTAAGACTGCCCCCAGCTTACCGCCTTGAGAGAACGGCAAGGGCATGGCAGGGAGGGGTCCCCAGGCAGAGACCTGCAGATTCCTTCAGATGAGAAGAGCTAAGGGTCAGGAGAGGGCAAGGCAGCTACAATGCACAGTGACATGGGTGAATCTTAAACACGTTCTATATAGGGGGGCACCTGGGTGGCTCAGTAGATTAAATGTCCTACTCTAGATTTCAGCTCAGGTCATGATCTCATGGTTCATGAGTTTGAGCCCTGTATTGGGCTCCACACTGGTAGTACTAAACCTGCTTGGGATTCTCTCTCTCTCTCCCTCTCTCTCTCTGCCCCTCCCAAGCTTGCCCCTCTCTCTCTTTCTCAAAGTAAATACATAGGAAGGAAGGAAGGAAGGAAGGAAGGAAGGAAGGAAGGAAGGAAGGAAGGAAGGAAGGAAGGAAGGAAGGAACATTCCATGGAGGTAGAGAAAACAGAAACAAAAGATCGCATAGTATATGAGTCTATTGATACACACTCAGGAAGAGACAAAGCTCATAGATGGTGACACAAATTAAAAGAGCAGTCCCTTTTGAGAACGGGAATGATAAGAGGGGCACAAGGGAACTCTGTAGGAAGATGGAATTGTCCTTTATCTCAACTAGGGCGCTAGTTACACGGTTGTAAATATTTGTCATCATGCACTTAAGATCCATGTGTTTTGCTGAATGCAAATTTTACCCTCAATCAAAAAATGCACTCCACCCTGAAAAAAAACAGGGAAGGAAACCAAATTATACTTACTACCTTTATTTTACAAGAGAAAATAGTTTACATATTTTTTGCCTTTGCATGTAAATAAAAATATATATCGAAATAAATGTAGGAAATTATAAGTCTATATTGAAAAATACATGAAAATTGTACCTGTATGTGACTAACAAGGTAATATAAAATTATCTTCTGTGAACCAATAGGCTCTCAGTGGATTATTGCCATCACCATCAATAAGTAACTAGCCAGGCACACCAGAAATAAATGGGCTGTAATTAAACGTAAGTAATAAAATTGGCCTATGAATACAGCATCCTGAAGATGGCTGAAATGAAATTAGTGATGCTACAGATTCCAACAACTCACAATAATGTCTGGTAACTGATAGGACCCTGAGTCGTGGACACTATTTCTCCTTGAACCATAGGTCCAAGTATCAGCTGAGATTTGCAGAAATTAATGTTTTACCTGTGAGTCTCAGCTCATTTTCATGGAGAGTTATACAACACAAAAGCTGCCATTAGTCCTGGCTCTCACTGAGTAGTTTCTGTATTAAAATCAGCAATACAAGAGATTTTGTGTTACAAAATTGTCCCTTCCTGATATCAAGGGAAATCATAAATGAGTGATTCCCAAGGACAACAAGCTAAAACCCACATCTATCAAACTGCTTTCAAGAATACCAGCACCATGATCCTTTCTCTTAGAAGACCCTGGGAATAAATGCCATCTCCTGACATCCTTTTAGCTACAGTAAATATCTGTGGGTCCAGGAATCAAAAGCAGATGCAAAGAAGTGTATTAAAGGCATTACCTTAGGTCCTGCTGGCTCATGAATGCTTCTCTTTATCCATCTTACCTTCTGGATCTTGCCTCCTATGGCACCAGGCTGCTCCTCCAGCCTTAGTGACTTCTCTGGACTCAGCCCCTGCCTGCCCAGACCTACCAAACTTGCGAAATGGCACTGTGATGGAACTTCTGATCTTATTACACCAGCAGATCAATCCTAATGAAGCCTTTATTTAAAATGAAGTAAAAAAGTTTTAAGATACGTCCCTCTTACCAAATAACAATGTAAATACTAAAAATTACAGTGCAATGGATGCAACAGAAGTAGTCAAGCTCCATGGCTAAGGTAAATCTAAATCCCTATGGGTTCAGATGTATTCTCTTTAAGAAGCTCTCCTTGAGGAATTCAGAGACGTCAGCTGTCCAGAGCTCAGATTTAGCAGTCAGACAAATAAAACTGAGTCCTTGTCCCCCTACCTAATGGTTTTGTGACCTTGAGCAGACCACTTGACTTCTTCATGTCTCAGCTCCTTCATCTGTAAAACCAGGATCATAATAGTATCTACTTTCTACGGTTGTTAAGATGACAAGATGACACAACAAATTCAGCACAGTGTTTGCTACCCAGTTAAATGGTTAAAAAATAAAAGGTAATTGTGTATGTGAGAGGTATTCAAGGTAAAGAAAAAGGATTTGAAATTGAATAGATCATACTAGTGTTATTAAAAATCATCCAAAATTTAGAAAAAAAGCCGAGAGTTACACATCCCTTCAATGTTACAGAAGGACCTTGTTTAATAAGACCACCTGTGAAATACATACTTCTATGGGAAAATGTACCTGTGTTTGACAGTGATATTTATGATTAATTGAGCCCCAGACTCTGTGAGATGATTAGGCTGTCAGTTTTTGTTCAGTAAAGATATAATGGTAGGTAGAGAAGATAACACCAAAGGCTAAAGGTTTTTTCCCTATGAGACATTCACCAGTTTTATACTTAATCTAAATATTTCATAGTTTTTAATGCCTATCAATATCCTGTTCTTCAAATATTCTTTTGCCACAGTGTTTACATTTTTACCATCTTGTTGTTTTTCCCACAAAGGAGTTAAATAAATTTGGCACATATTCATTCTGTATTTTTAGGAGAGTTATGTTTTTAACTTCATGAAAATCATATTTGTATGAGTCAAGTTTTTAACTTTTGAAAATTATATCAAAGAATAGGCAAGAGTTCTAGATAGGCTATGACCTTCATAATTATAAATTCACTTCATCTTCACAACATTTCTGTGAGATAGGACCTATAAATATCCATACTGGGGGGGATACAAAGGAATTAATTAATTAATTCCAAAGTAATAGAGCTAGTAAGTGACAGGATCATGATTTTTTTTTTTAAGTAGGCTCCATGCCCAGTGCAGACCCCAGGCCCAGTGCAGAATCCAACACAGAACTTGAACTAACAACTCTAAGATCAAGACCTAACCTACAATCAAGAGCTGGATGCTTAACTGACTGAGCCACCCCAATGCCCCCGGAGTCATGATTTTAACACAGGCCATCCAATCCACATCAGACGTCTCATTCACTATGCCATATGACATATACGGAGATTGCAATAAAGTATAACAATGGAAATAAGATCTAGATCAACAGAGAATAAAAATATAAATATTTAGGGATATGGGGAGATATTCTAATTCTAATTCTGTAAGATCTAACAATATTATAACTAAAAAGCCTTATCTTAGTATTAACGCAGAAGTATCTAAAGTGTTCAAAATTCCATAATATAATCAAATTAACAACCAGAAACACAGAACTTCTCTTTTTCCCACCCTACATTCTTATTGGGGTGTCTGTAAAGACTTGACCACCTGGTATTTTAAGCATTCTAGTAATTAGTGATGTTAAGCCATTATTATTTCTAATAACGACAAGGTGGTAGCAAATCTAATAAGAATGTGAGCTTTAGGGGCGCCTGGGTGGCTCAGTCAGTTAGGCGTCCAACTTCAGCTCAGGTCACGATCTCGCGGTCCGTGGGTTCGAGCCCCGCGTTGGGCTCTGGGCTGATGGCTCGGAGCCTGGAGCCTGCTTCCGATTCTGTGTCTCCCTCTCTCTCTGCCCCTCCCCCGTTCATGCTCTGTCTCTCTCTGTCTCAAAAATAAATAAAACGTTAAAAAAATTAAAAAAAATTAATTAAAAAAAAAAAAAGAATGTGAGCTTTAATGTCGTATAAACCTGGATTCAAGTCCTCACTCAGCTATTTCTTGTGTAACCTCAGTATTCCCATTGTTAAAATCAGGACAATAGCATTTCTTCGGGTTTTTGATGATTAAAGGGATGACATCTTTATAAAGGTCCTCGTAGAGTGTCAGGAACATATAAGGACTTGACAAATGTCAAATATTATTAGTTACAATAAAAACTATCATTACTTCTATTTATTAAGTACTATCATACTCCCTGTGCTGTATCAAAGCTTCAAGAGGTTAAGTGACAAACTCAATGTCAGTGTTAAGAGTGAGCATTGGCATTTAAAGGACTTTGACTGTAAAGCTAATTAAGTTAATGGCTATGCTCCCTTTTATAATTTAATAAGTTATATGCATTACAAGTCAACTTTTAAAATTTTTAGTTCATTTTAATTACATTTCTAAGATAAATGTCCAACAATGGTTCCATGAAAAAAAGATTTGGGCCAATTAGTTCTCATCCAGGACTCAACATGGAGAGTTCTGTCCCAAAGAAATGAGCACCATAATGTACTAAAGGAAATGAGAAAATCTAATAATTTTTATACTTTGAAAAATGTATATCATGCAATGTTAAACACAATAAGGCAGAGCACAAACTTTATATAGAATGTGATCTTAACCATCCAAATGCTTAGAAAAAAGAATGGAAGGAAACAACCAGAATGTTAGCACTGGCTATAGCCTGCCCCTGCCCCTCCCTCCCCCTCTCTCTCTCTCTCTCTCTCTCTCTCTCTCTCTCTCTGCTTGCTGGAATGATGTTTTTCCTTTCTGACCTTCTTTCTTACCATATATGCTTACGAAGGACTTACGGATTTTTCAAAACTCATCTGTCGATTAAAAATTTCTTAATAACAGCAGCTCTTCTTGGAGTCTCAAACCCAGGGACAGTTGATGCCTCTCCACTTTATGAGCCCTCACTACATATGATTTATATTTCTACTGAAGCACCTCCATGTGCATCATCCCCCATTAGAATGTAATGTCTTTGAGAACAGGAATGTATCTTATTCATGATCATTATCTGCAAATAAGACATGTCTGGTGAGTGAACGAATGAATAAATGATAAAGTGTCCTAAGCATCAAATAACAATCTTAATAATGAACTTCTCAGACATGGCCTATTTACTGGACAGGCAGAGGCTGAAGACACAGGTAGGCATTAAACACATAACTGAAAACACAGACACACTGTAGTCTTGTACTTTGAGAATTATCACTGTACAAATAACAACCCAGACCCATAACTAAGGCCAGTGTATCTATATGGACCCAAGAGACAGAATTAACATACACATGTCTGTCGTCTTGTTTGTACACTAAGTAATGCATATATTGCTCATTTTTTTCTAAAGCCTGAAAGGGAAATGTGTTTTTAACAGATTTAATCAATACACCAACCTACATTAAAAAAAATAAACCCACACAATAAATAAAAAGCAAAAGGCCAATCAATAGCCAACAGTGCAGCTTAACAGCCACTCCAGCAGAAAACTATCTGAAAAGGCGCTTCACACTCCACTGTCTGCACGATCCACAGCTGCTTGCTATTGATTTGTTGCAAGCAAAGAACATCTATTATAACATGCCAGTGTGAACCTAGCAATTTCTCCAACAAGTAGCCCACAATGTAAGACTAGCAATGTAGCACAGGTAGCTGGCTGCTGGGGGTGAGTTGAGGACCTACATTTCTTTATCCCCCAAAGCCATTATAAACATCTGATTTCTAAATCCAGTACCTTGCTGTGTTTTAAGCACTCACATGCCACAGACTGTTCCACATTCACTTTTCCAGGGCACTGAAGCAATAATGAGACCCCAGAATTTTATACAACTGAAACTAGTTAGCATAAACATGCCTCAAGGTAACTTTGGTGGTAAGGACTGATGTGAAGTATTTAAAACCGCTGTTTTCATAAGGTCCCCAGAATGCCAATGCTTTTGTGTATGTGTGGGTACGTGCCAGTGAGCTGGATTTTGTGCAACATTTTGTGGTGTTGTGTAGAGAGGAACTCAACAATAGGTTGCACTGCCCACATTACAGGAGAGGGATTCTGGATTTGTCCAATGGGGTGATGGCTACAACATACTGAAACCTCCCAGGCTCTTAGTCCCGATTTTAAATACCAGTAAGAACCCAATATCCAAAATGAATATCCCTATAAGAACCTTTGTAAGTTTCCATTTCTTTTGTTTTTCTTAAAATGTACACCCAACATTGTGTCATTAAGTGGGCATTCAGGTGGTATGCACCCTATGAGAAGAAGTCAGCCTCTCTGTTTTGAATTTTTCAGAATGAAGATTATCTTTGGATAATGCCATTTCTTGTCCTTCTGTAGATCTTAGTGGATCCTACAAGAACTCAAAATTACTTTTGGGATGATTTTGCCCATTATAGTTTTAAATCAGCCCTAAAAGTCACCTAAAGGAAACTCCCTGTGATTTTGCTGTTACATAAAATGGTAGAAGATCCTATCTTAAAACTATATAAGACAATTAGTAAATCAATTATGCCTGGGTTTCCAATCAGATGATTTTTGTTTTCTATCCAATACAACAGTGTCACTCTTCCACAAGGTAATCAGCCATGGAGAATACACACCACACCTCCAGAATCACTGTATCAGCTTTGAACACTGTAAGACTAAACCTGAAATTCACCCCACTGCCTCCATCAACCCACCATGCTCTCATAGAACATGATGGAATAAAGTCAAACCCATCCATGCTAGGTCTACTCATACTAAATGAGATACAGTTTTTAAATGTAAACTCTACTCATGGGGGTGATACCTATGTGACAGCACCTCAAAGTTGTCAAGCAAACACTCAATTTGGCAAACAGGCAAGAAAAACCAAAGGTTATAAATGAAGGAATCAATGCTAGAAAAAATGTGGAAAACCCTAAAATGCAAAAATTTCTTTAGGAACTCACAAATCATGCTCAGATATAAGTAATTATTTCTATCCATGATGAATTGAACTGAACCCTTTATTTTGAAAAATATCAAAACCTAGCATTTTCCTATTAAACAAGCTTCTATTCTTGGATGTGCAGTAAGAAATTGAGATGTTTTCACTTCCATTAACTGATACCAATCTGCTATCCTGAAAAATATCTCATGGAAAATGAGAGATCCAAACCTTCTCCCCATCCCCCCAAATTATCTTTTGCCATTAGACAGAATCCTTAACCAACCACAGGGGCCTATGATAGCATTGTAGGAAATTCAAGGTATTTTAGACATATGCAACATTCTATAGAATACACTACTCCTAAAAAGTGGGTAAAGATCAGATTTCCTTCATGACATTCCAACTGTAATATCATGCTCTATTTCTGTTTGTGAGGTCAAATGCAGGCCACCTTGAAATACATGTTACCAAAGCAATCACTGATGGCCTCTGTGTTCTTCCACACCAGACTCAATCCTGCTTTTCTCTACATTCCTTCTTCTTCATCATCCCTCTTCTTCCATTCACTTATTTTATCTTTTCCCCTTTCTTTGCAATTTTCCCATTTTATCTTTTCCCCTTTCTTTGCAATTTTCCCCATGGCCTTCACCAATGATAAGCATGAGTTCTGTTCAAATCTGCCGATGATACTGAATAAAGGCTTATGTCCTGATACAAGCTAAGCTACCAAGAATTTGCTAACACAAGCCCAGAGAATATCAAACAGGTAACTTAATTTTGAAGATGTTTGTGAGATAAAGCAGCATAGCATAACTCTAAAGGTCAAAGTTGATAAAGAAAGTAAGGATCTATGACGTAAAGAGGTAAGGTTGACTTTTTAGGTGAAACAAATTGTCTCTGATGCTAGCTCCAAAAAAAGAAATTCCTCCCAATACTTTAAATGTCAATCACTGGATATAGAGACACCCAATTTACAATTTTAAGCAACCTTAAATGTCAATCATTGGATACGGAGACATCCATTGTACAACCCAACACTATGATGCATGTGGTTGGTTTTATTAAAAATTTATTTCTGCGTTTTATAGTAATATCCAGTATATCTGAATTCTGTATATCCCTTACATACTACCATCAAAATGTACTTGTTCACATTTCTATATAGTCATCCAATCACAGAAGCCCTGGTCTGCTCTCTAGAGCAGACCAGGTGAGCAGTTTCTTTTAATGACTTGGGCTCAGAGGTCTTCTACAATAAAAAAATTCAACTCACTTGTTTGCAGAATACAATCCAGAATACATTACCCTAGGCCTGGGTATCTCACATACAGTTTTTTTTTTTAATTTTTTTTTTTTTCAACGTTTTTTATTTATTTTTGGGACAGAGAGAGACAGAGCATGAACGGGGGAGGGGCAGAGAGAGAGGGAGACACAGAATCGGAAACAGGCTCCAGGCTCCGAGCCATCAGCCCAGAGCCTGACGCGGGGCTCGAACTCACGGACCGCGAGATCGTGACCTGGCTGAAGTCGGACGCTTAACCGACTGCGCCACCCAGGCGCCCCATCACATACAGTTTTGAAGGATAAGGTGGTGCTGCCACAAAAAAAAAAAAAAAGCTGACCATTTCCCCCGTTCTAGTACTTCATTATACACTGACAAACTGAGTCAGATAGTGCAACCAGTCTTCATTCTGGACTGAGACACAATGGGCTCTTTATAAAGTCAGAAAAAACATCACAGAAAGCTAGAAAGAATCCTAGTTGATTTTTAGCAGAAAACAATGCCTGGGACTGGGTGGCAGAAAGAAGTTTGTCAATGAGAAAAACATGTATACATACCTTCTGAAGAGTGTGCATTTTCATTGCAGTTAGAGTAACTTACCTTTCTGTCTTTTCTATGTGTAGTCTCGTCCTGACTTTTTTCTACCAGGAGTGCTTTGTATTTATGATACGGAATAAACTTGGGAGGATAAAAAGCATTATACCACCATTTAGGATAAAGAGCTTTCCTAATGAGTCCTATGCAGGCAAATTGGAGGAAAAATAAAGAGCATACAGCACCATTCCCCAGATATTCTGGATGGGTCCATAACTGCCTATTTCTGAGTTAAACAGTATTTCCAAATTATCAATGTGGACACAGGACTTTCAATAATACCAAGTACTTGGAAAAGAACAATCTGATGTCAAACTTTCTGTAGATACTGTGCCTTTTGCTTTACAGATAAAGAGCCATATGCTTACAGTTAGAGGAATGAGAATCAAATATTTTTCTCTCTACATCGATAGAGTCCCCACTTGTTTCTCCAGGTATATCTTAAGAGACTGATGAAGCACATGAAGATAAAAAGCTATGAGAAATATGGGAAACAGAACAAGAGGCAACCACACACTTGAAAAAATAAAAGTTGAGAAATAAGTATTCAAGGAAAACCAAATAAATATGTAATCAGTATAATCAGTGCCTGCTCCCACTTAGGCAACCATAATATGACTTTAGTATTTGCTCAGATAACACCATGCGTCTTTTTTTTTTTAAATAAAACCAAGAGGCCACTGACTACAAGTTCAGATTGAAAAATAAACTCCTACCCTGAAGGCTACGTTTAGAAAATCTGAAGATTAGCAGGACCCACTAGGTCAGGGCTTTCAACATATCTCTTTGCAATAGGTATTCAGAAAATTCAGCTGTTTGCTCATCTTTAAAAATAGCCATGTCAGGAAAATAACACAAAAAGGAAGTGAAAACACAGACTACAGATTCCCACAGTATTGAAGTATCTCCACCATCAATTCTAGAATCAACTTCATGAAATCAGTCTTCTAGAATTAAATCAGCTCATGCGCCTGAGGCATTGCTAGTGCTCAAGATAACAACTAGCCCTCCTCCAATATGAACCACATTCACAGATACATACATATAAGTATACTCACAAAATAGAAATCATACATAAACAGAATTACTACGTATATATAAACCAAATAGATATTAATAAACTTAGCCAGAGGAAATTTCTGACATTTGCAAAACCCCTGAGAATGCTTTAAACGTCTCTAGTTAGAAAAAAACAATAAACTCTGAACATTTTCATCATTTGGAAAATCTAAGAAATTCTCTAAACTCAGAATTTTGAAGAAAATAGCTACATTCCTTAAACATCCTCTGAATTCTAGACAATGCAAATGGGAAAGTCTCAAAATTGTTATCCAGATGACTTAATTAATGGAAATTAAACTGCTTAGAGCAAAAATATTGGCTGAATTGTTTTTTGCTGCTCAGCCACACACAATCTAATCTAAAGAAGAAACATAGGGAGTAGGCAAATGGGAAAACATCCAGTAATGTTGAGCAAGAAATGTCTCTTTGCTCTTCCATTAAGAGCACCAGTCCTTTATTTTCCAAGTTTCTGGAGGAGGAAGTTGCTTACACATATTTCAGAAGAGCCATCCTTTTACATATTGCTCCTTAAGGTATCTCCAAACCTCTAAATTCTGCAAAAGAAATCACAAGTATAAAAAGGTTGGACTCACGATCATTGCACTGGTTTCCAGAATATGATGTCATGGAACAGTCGCAGGTGAAGCCTTCCCACTGCTGCATGCAGACCCCCTGGTTGGCACATGAATCTTCCTGGCAGGTGGTACTTGGTCCTAGTAATTCATAAGAAGAGGGAAAGAGGAGAAAAAAGGAGAGAGAAGTGTTAATAATAGACCAAATTCAAAGGAATCACTTGAATTTGCTACTCTCATGCCCCCAAATACTCAAAAACACAACCGCCAAAAATTTCAACTCCATTATCATGCAACAAGAGTCAGTATGTACAAAAGACTACAGAAATACACACTTAGCCACAAACTATCAACAGTTACACACATAAGGGAGAGGGCTGAACACAC
This sequence comes from Neofelis nebulosa, assembly GCF_028018385.1. Classification (NCBI taxonomy): domain Eukaryota; kingdom Metazoa; phylum Chordata; class Mammalia; order Carnivora; family Felidae; genus Neofelis; species Neofelis nebulosa. The sequence goes on along the minus strand of NC_080788.1, from coordinate 124,596,047 downwards.
TGTTCTCTCTTAGGCAGACTTTGCAAGAGCTTCATCTCTACCATCCAACTAGAAAGATACTTCATTTGGAGCATGGTCTAACTGTATAATGCTAAAGCAGAAACATTTATTCCCATCACTCTTATGAATTAAGGAATAAGAGTCCCTAAAGTTTACTTAATGACATTAAAAAATGTTTGATGATATGAAGAGGAGGAGAAAAGTACAGCCAACATGTATTGGTGCTTTGTAGGTGGTAAGTGCTGGGTACTAAGCACTTTGTCTAGAGTATCTTATTATGCTCTCCAGTGACACGAAGAGGTAAGTAATTATGATTATCCATTTCACAGATTAAAAGAAAAAAAAACTTAGCTCATACAAGTGAAATAATTTACCCAAGGTCACATATTAGGTAATGAAAAGACCCTGATGTCCAACTTAGGTTAACTATCTCTGAGACCCAAGCTCTTAACTACATTAATTGTTTTTAAAGGGTTAGTTCTCAGACCATCACCCGGGAAGTTGTTAGAAATACATATTATTGGGCCCCAGACCTACTGAATTAGAAACCTAGGAAACAGGTATAAATTTGTGTTTGCACAAGCTTTCAGGAAATTGTGAAACAGCCTCAAATTTGAAAACCAGTATACTGCATCATGCCGCTGCTACAGGTTTATAAGAAAGTGTATTCAAAAGCAGCGTTCATATGCCAAATGATGCAAAAGAAAATTATTTGAAGGATAGGAAGAGAATGTTAGAAATTAACTTTATTTAAAATTTCTTACTATTTCCATTTTTGTGTATCTTCCATAAGCAAGCAATATATAAGTACTCCATTCTCAAAAATATTTTCTGGATATGAGTGAGCAATTGAAAACGTTTGGTGATCTTTATCATACAAATTACCATTACAATTTCTCTTTAGGTCAGCCTGGGGCCTCTCTTTAACCATCCTCTCCTTTTCATTTCTATCTTCTGCCTAACCTTGGGATTATATATATAAACCTGCACCTTTGGAATTATCTGAGCTAACAGGAAAAACTCCTAGAGAGCCTCAGCAAAGGAGGTGAGCCCTTTGACTCATCAAATGTATTACTCAGGATCTGATGCAAAAAAAGCAGTTGCCAGAGTAAAAATATATCCACTGCAATAAGTGCACATTTCACAATTTCCAAGCAAAGCCTCACACAGGCAGAGAATGTTGAAATGTATGCATGCAGAATCCTAAGGATGCATGTTCAAAGGAGACTCGTGACTACAAAGGGTTTGTCTTCTGGGTGGCAAGACATTTTGTATTTATTCATGAGGGGTGGAAGCGGTACAGACCGTCACTCCTAATACAAAGCTATTAGGATATGACATGAGAAAGTTCAAGACAATTACTAACACTAGGGGAGCAGCACTGCTGCTGGGTCTCTCCAGCTCCTATATGCCATGTGGTTCCCCCATGTGGAGATGAAAGGAGGTTCATGGTCATGTTCTCAGTGGGTCTTAAACTTGAGCATTGTGTAGTACAAGTTTCATTAACAATGGCAAATCAGGACAGCTTCTTTCAAAGGAAAAAAGTTTCTGAGAAGTCCACGGGGCTCCCTGACCAAACAGCTCTTAGCAGACAATGGATTAGTAATTCAATTGTACTCAAGAATCAGAAACACATGGCAGGCTTTCCCTTGAAAGGCAGAACAGCAAAAACTTTGGGAAAACAGAATAATTCCTTGCATGTTGACTGAACCTGAAGACAAAGGCTCTTCCATGCTTTTGCCTTTCCCTCTAACTAGATAAATTTTCACCATTTTCCAAGGACCAGCTCGAATGCCTCCCCCGTATAAAATATCCCCTACTAATTTCAAACAATTTTCCTGCTTCTTAGTGGCCACAGCACTTACTATCCGCATCATTAACATTTACATCTGATAATATTCAATTTAACACTTTATCACACATTGTGCTGTCCTCTGCCTATAAAATCCTCTAATTGTTTCTTTCTTTCTTTTTTTTTTTTAGTATTTGTCCCCAAAAGATTGAACGCTGCCTGCTGTTAGAAATCATAATGTGCTTTGATTATATCCTTGCTGCATTAGTTTACTGTGCCAGATACAGAGAAAGCATTTTCAGTAAATGTGGGGCTGGTCTGAATTACAGCACTCCGATTTGCCTATGTCTCATACAGTCAAAACCTGAGCATGGGTGAATGTCTGTGCTCCACAAAGTGAGCAACCTGTCCTATTTGTTGAAAGTTGGTCAGAAACCCAAAACAGAGGGAATTACAGGTTATTTTCAAATACCAAAGGATTTGTTTCACATGTACGAAGGGGTGACTGCCATGTAGAATCAGATAACCCTTGAAGACTGACTCCACTGTAATCACCTCAGAAGCAAGAGCCACTTCAGTGAGGGAGGACCAGAAGAACCTTCAATGACTTTTCATTTATCTGAGAGACTAAACTTGAACTTCCTATCAAGGCTGAGACCCTAGGGCCCCTGCCCCGTTCTCCAGCCTCATTTCCTACTATTGGCCCCCAACTCTTAGTTCTCCCGCCATCCCTTTCTCCTTCCAGTTCCTCTCTACCACAGCGGTGCTCACAGTGTGGGCCCCAAGTCAGCAGCACCTGTATCACCTAGGAGCTTGTGAGACATGTACCTTTTCAGGCTCCACCCAGAGTTACTGGCTAGGGGCAGGGCTCAGGAATCTGAGGTGTAACAAGCCCTCTGGGTGTTTCTGAGACCTGCTTATATCCTAGGACCTCTGCTGTAACACTTCAAGACCATCCCTACCTTCAAGGTCTACCTACAGACCTTCAGGGTCTGCTCTATCTACAGCCTGAAATGTCCTTCCCGCAGATTTTTGGTATAAAGCAACAGCTCAGAAAATATTGTTAAATAAAAAAAGAACAAAAGAGCCAAGAAAAAAAAAAATCATTCTTTTAGGACTCAAAGCCAAGAGGTTTTCCTAACTAACAATTTATCCGTAAAATTTACCAATATCATATCATACAAGCAATTTTCTACTTGGAACCACTTTTGGGGGGAGGTAGTGGTGGTGATGGTGGTATTTAATTGACCACATTCCTCCCTTGATTTAACTACTAAACTCATTCGATCTCACCAGATATTGAGACAAGAACTCTCATGTCCCCAGTGTCCAAGGACAGTACGAACTGCTGAATGAGTAAGAGTTTGGACTAGACTCTTAAAACACTTCCTAGATGAAAATATAAGCTCCTATTCTTATTTCAAACTCCTTAAAGTACATCCTTCCCTGAACAGATTATATTTTATATCTTTATCTATTTTTCATAGATAGCAGGGTCTCCAAAATGAGAGAGAGAGAGAGAGAGAGAGAGAGAGAGAGAGATTAAAGAAACATACCAAAATGTTCTGAAAAAAAAACAAGAACATCTTCAACGATGCTTTTAAATGCACACCACTGATATAAAATGATCTTATACAAATCAGAGAGAGGATATAACAATAACAAGAGATTTACATAGCACTTCTTATGTGCCAGACATTGTACTAAGTGCTTTTCAGATATTAATTCAATTAATCTTCATAAACACATGATGAAGCAATTACAATTAAAAGTATTAAAGAATTAGAACAGAGGAATGCTTTTATCATGGAAGATACCAAGACCTTCAAAAATAAAGGAATTTTTGGAGGCACCTGGGTGGCTCAGTTGGTTTTGGCTCAGGTCATGATTGCATGGTTTGTGAGTTTGGGCCCCACATGGAGCTCTGTGCTAATGGTGCAGAGCCTGGTTGGGATTCTCTCTCTCTTCTCCTACTCTCTCTGCTACTCTCCTGCTTGCTCTCTCTCTTTCAAAATAAGTAAATAAACTTAAAAAATTACAAAAATAAAAGAATTTTTTCACTGATGATCAAGTTGAAAGGAAAGGATTTTAGAAAAGTAAATTAAGACATAGAGTAGGAGCTTAGATGCCTTTTTTTTTTCTTTTTCTTTTTTGGCAAGGCCCATACCTAACAAGTAGCAGGGTAAGGTCTCAAACCCAAGTTTTCCAACTCCATAGTTGAGCCACCTACCCTCTATGGATATGTGTAAGCCAGAGGGTGTGTCTGTTTGTGCGTGTGTGTGCATGCATGCATGTGCATATTCCCATTGGATTAACAAGAGAAACTTAAATAAGGTATCTCTAATCTACAACCAGACAAAGATGACATTTTAATGTAAAAATGTATGTTTTTTTGAGAAAAATTCCCAAAGGCCATTTCAATTCAAAATTCAATTAAAATTAACAGGAAGATCTAGTTTGACCAAATATATATAATACCAGAACAAATAAATGCATACTTATAAATAAAACATATTCCTAAGAACTCAATAATAATTTTGTCCAAAGCATTTTTCTAAATCAGCCTAAAATTTCAAATATTCTAAGATAACATAAACTTTCAGAATTATATATTTAGAAGTTCTCAAAATTATTATTAATAGTTTAAAGCTGTACTAAACCTTTAGGAAACCCTTATATAGAGATGATGAATACTACTTTTTCATTTGATATGTAACCAATTCTCACTAAAATTGCCACATATTCTTTGGAGAAAAGGCAGCAACATCTTTATAGTAGGAAGGGACAAGGCAACAGAAGCAACCATGAAAAAACTAAGCAAGCCCTCAATGATGCTTGTACTTCGGTTTCTAACTCCCAGTTCTGTTTTTAGTTCACAGAAAAAGCATCACATTGAGTCTTTTTTTTTTTTTTCCCAGATGATACCTCCGGCTGCCACAAATTTCCCATCACTCTGCTTGAACTTGGGATTGGTTTTTTCTCTTTAAGAACTGTCTCAGACAGTCATTTCATGCCTGTTACTGCTAAAATCAGTACATGCAAACTGATTCAGTCAACTCCTCTTCATGGTCTAGAAAACCAAAAGTTGACAGACTTGTCTTTTATGACTTGCAAGTCCTTGAGATAAAGTGCTGCCTGAAGCAAAGGACACTTATACTAGAGTGTATTTTCCCTCTATTATTGCCCAAGTAGCACTTAACCAAACCTATGACTCAAACATTCCAATTTAACATAGATATTGCTAAACTAGCACCAGCTGTCTTGGCCATATTGGGGTGGTAAGATTGGTGATGAGGGGAGTCCGGGAATGATACATCTGTTCTGATTCCCTACATCCATTTATGCTAAAGGGCCAAGAGTGGTGGCCCAGTGGTAGGCATGAGGCAAGGCTGGTTTAATAATATCCATTGTCTTTAATCACAAGACATGAGGTGTTTGTCAAAGGATTCAGAATCTATGAGTGAAATCTGAATGTGGAAGCATCATCACAGTAGACCTCTGTGCCAGCCAAAGGGTTTGTCTGTCCCTTACCCAGTAGAGCTACTGTGGGAGGAGCCTTATGAGAGTTGCCATGACTGTCCAGAGACATCCCATCTGTCACCTGCAACTTTATTTTCTACTCTTGATAACTTTTGTACTTTTACATTTTCAAATTTACATTGTTTCACAGAGGAAGAAGGAGTGAGCAGTAATCAAGTGGGAAAGAAGAAGAAGAAAGAATGGAAAAAGCAAGATGAATACACATAGATATATGTATTTGTGCATGTGTATGTGCATATATGCACAAGACCCTTACCAGTTTTCTGAGCAATCTCTATAGTCTCAACTGCTAAAATATAAGGATTTAAATGCTGAAGCTTCAGGGACAGTGTTTGTGACATTAGGGATAGTCTATTTAGTTAGCTGCATATAAATCTTGGTCCTTGAAGCAAAGATCCCTCTGTGCTCCCAGAGTGATTCTATATTTATAGTGTTGGGTTCTCTTGGCTTTTCTGAAGATAGTCATTTACAGACAACATAAGATTCATCCCCTTTAATGGGCAGAAACCCAATTCACTTCTATTTAATTTCAAAATAAGAAAGCAATGATCCTTAAATGTGTCAAGTGTCCTTCATAGAGAGCTACCTGAGAAGTGAATGCTCTAGTTCCCATTTTACAGAAGATTAAGCAAAGTCAGAGAATAGGGTCCTAAATATTATTATAAAATTTCATTGGCAGAAAGACCCAAGAGCAGCCATGTTTCCAAGATATTACTTTTTTGTATTGAAGGCAATTCCCGTGCTCAGAAAGGCATCACAACTGCACCTAGCAAGCATGCTCAGGTGTTTATGGTTTCCTCTTCTCAAATGAGGGTTCAAAAATGTCACTTGGTTAGGATGAGGAGTGAAAAAAACTAATAATAAAATCTAACATTTTGGGGACACTGAGGAGAACAGAGGTATTACTAAAACTGCTCCAATCACTCCAGCCCTCTCATCGTATACTGAGTATAAAACAAGTCAAGATGGGCATGGACATTGGTTGAAACCAAGATGCCCTCATGAGATCTTTACCTCCAATGGCCTTTGATCAGTTCTGTGTAGGTAAATACTTAACAACCACAACCACCACCACAACAAAACCCTGATCCATAACATTTCTATAACCTGATTTCCATAATGTAAAATTCTCCCACCACGGCCAATTTCAAGCTAATACATGTTACATGATGTCAACCAGTGTGCAAAATTCCTGAAAATTCCTACACTGGTACCAGTTCTAGTACAGCACTTCCCTTGATGGTCACTGAACTGCAAAGTATGTATACTTTCTGAGTAAAGCAATTTATTCATGTGACCTTCCATGACAATGGAGGGGTAGCAGTGGATGACTGCTTCTGATGGAGTATTTGTCAAGGTCTACAATCATAAAATATTCTTGCTCAATCCACCCTATTTTCAGAGGGTGCCTGGGCCATAAAGGTCAAATGATTAGATCATTTTTTCTTTTTAAAATAATGAAAAGCTTGTCAAAAAGTCAATGTTGCCCCGAAAAACGTAAACTGAGGCCTCATTTTCTGATTTCCCTTCTTTTCTCAGCACTGGTGTAGTGATGTGTTGGGGTAGTAGAGGGCATTTCTAAAAAGAGAGAAAAGAGGTTTCAAAGGGCAAGCTGAATGAAAAGATAGCTGATTTTAAAATACTTTGTTTTAAATAACATTGTGCAAATATCATCTATAACTTAGTGAAATAGTATTGACATAGACACCATCTAACATAAAATCAGCTAGAGGACATTCTCAGGCACCATTTGGTCACCTATGTGGTGCCTCTGCTACAGAAATAGGAAAGTCTGGACTCACACCCTTTGGCACAGTAGGAAAGAGGTCATAGGCTTTAAAACTTAGCTTTATCACTTACTAGCAATGTGACCCTGGGCTAGCCACTTAAATTCTCTGAACCCATCTGTAGAATAGAGATAGAAATCATCACTACCTCATATGATGTGAGGATTAAATGAGATAACATATGCAAACCCTATAAAGTCATCTTTAGGTCACAAGGTCATGGTCACAATGGAGACACAATATACCAAGTCTTTAGCATATGTATACACTAGGTAAACTTTCAATGAAGGGCATTATCAACTCTGTTGGAAAGGAAAATCAAGTTCTATCCATTTTAGTTGGGTGTATAGTTGGTCAGGAGTCCAGAGTCAAGACACATTAAGGTAGTAAGTCCTAACTGCCCAGCTCTCTTTTGAGAAGCCTCTGTCATGCAGTGCTGAGAGACAAAAGGCAAATTTAATTCCTGTGTTTCATTATTTCCTATAATTCAAATCACTTCCTTTAGTATTTCTTAATGTTTATTTATTTCTGAGACAGAGATGGAGCACAAGTGGGGGAGGGGCAGAGAGAGAGGGAGACCTAGAATCCAAAGCAGACTCCTGTCAGCACAGAGCCCGATGCAGGACTCGAACTCACACACAGTGAGATGATGCCCCGAGCCAAAGTTGGTCGCTCAACCAACTGAGCCACCCAGGTGCCCGGCAAATCACTTCTAAGAGACTGATTTCGATTAGGTCCAATGCTACATTTTATTATGTAAAATATGATGGAGAATATGAGAAAGCCCTTAGCTTTGGGGAAAATTAAGTGGGGAACTATACTTCTCACATTAAAAAAAAAAAAGTTGGAGAATTTAAATTCCCTTTACCTGTTGAAGCGTTTGATGCCAACTCTTATCTAAAATTACTTAAAACAATCCTCACATTTTTAAGGCATCAAAGCCCCATACATTCATTGACTTATGCAAGATACAAAACATTCAAAACCACATCTAATCAATTCTTGGTACCCCCAATCCACCTGCCCACCATTTGGGCAGAAGAACAAACCACATTTCTAGAAAAGAAGCTATTACATATTTAACAAGAAATAGAGCCTTTTAAGGGGAATTATAGTGGAAAGTGGGGAAACGTATTCTTATTAATCATCCACCCCTATAAAAAGCTATTCTTTTATTTTTTATAGTTTATAACTCATCTGTTTCACTACCAACAGGTCAAATTTAATGTTTCTCTCATAGTTGTATGACCCCTTTCTTATTTGACAGCTTTTAAGGGATATCTCTAGGAATACCCCTCTTATAATAAAAAGGAATTAGAAAATTACTTCTGAAAGGTCCATAGATATTGTCACTGTATTCAAGGGACCCTTGAATCTCAGGGTACCTCCTGATATGAAACACGTAACATAGTCAGGGTAGAAGGGAAACAACCAGGAGAAAAAGATTATTTTCTTCCTCATTCCTCAGAGGTCTCCTCTGGGAGAGAAACATGTTTACCTCCTTAGCCACCTAAAGTAACAAGTATCAGGTTAAAGCCTATTCCCTCAACCTTGGAACATGCTACTTCCCTCCTAACTCTGCTCTCTGTTTTTCAGTTCCTGTCCTTCACATCCATTCTCCACCTGGTGTCAGAGTGATCTTGATAAAATGAAAGCTGACCAAGTCTCTGTCCTCCTCATAGTGCCCTCAGGGTAATGCCCAACTCCTCACACAAAAAGGCAGTCATCACCTGCCTCCATCCTATGTTCTAGCTTCACCTTTGATCACATCTCCATATGCAAATTATTTCAGCCAAACTGAGCTTCACATTGGTCCTCAGACTGGCCAAACTCTTGAATGTGTTTCTACCTGTCACGTACCTCAAACATGTTATCCTTCCAACTTGGCTCAAACTCTGCCTGAGAAATACACCTGAGCACCTACCATGACCATCCAACCCCCATAGTCCAGCAGCCCTCCTCTGTGTTCACACAGCATGCTCCTTCTCTTCTAGAAAATCAATGTTCGTTCTGCATTGTCCTTCCTGGAGGATCCTATTCGAATGCATCTGAAGTCAAGCTGTATCACACTGGTAATCCCAGTGCCCAGCTGAGTGCCTGATACATAGGAGTAGGTATGTTCCCATTAAACTTAACACAATCACACAAATGACACCACCCCAAACACAGTGGTAAGAGGACTCAGGCAATTGATCTGTCTGGACTCATCATGCCACTTCCTAGACCCCACTATTACAGTGTTTTCTGAATACCATTTGCCTTTACATTTCAACCTGTCTCTCATCTCTTTGTCATATGTTTTTACTGCCCTTCACACTTCATGGTAATGAGTACTATCTGTGCCCACAGGTTGTAGCTAAAAGAGCCAGCATGAGTAATGATCCAAACCCCAATGTCAGGAGAATAAAAAGTAAAAGGCATTTACATCCTAAAGGTCTTTTGCCACAATATGGGGAAAGAGTACAATGACCCAAAATAATTATAAAGGATAACAGCTCCTGCCACAAAATGACTGTCCAGTCATCAAGAATGGAAGAGCATTTGGGTCAATACAGTAATAACATGAAAAAACTGATGATTTCACTGATTCTACAAATGGGCAAATTAAGATATTCCAAACTATTATGTCCCTAAACCTGTACTATACTTTGGCTAATAATTTATAATAGGCATAGAAATCAGCCATTTCTTTGTAGGATTCCTACAAACCCTTTTTCCTTTGAATGGCAAATTTAAGATCATTTTGCAACATCGGGAGCCGCTATGTAAAAAGGCCTGTGCTAGATTCTGGGGGTTCAAAATACACATAGTTCTTATCGTGAAGAATAAAGTCTGGGAGGAAATACAGTTCTCTAGTTGTATCTAATAAATCTGATCATAACGAGCTTTGACAATCTTGGATTATCTCTTATTGTAGATTAAATCCTATCCCCTTCCCCCCTCCTCCATTACAGAGTGTCAGTCGGTAGACCTATTTTGACAAGGAGCAGAATTTCTGAAAACAATAGCCTTTAGTAATACTGAAAGGCGTCTTAACATTCTTTGAAATTGAAAGCAAAAAAATTTTTAAAAAAAGCAAGCAATAAAAAGAAAAAAAAATGGAAAGCTATTTTACAGCTACCTTGGACTTCAAAATACTAATCCAGTGTGTGTTGTTTTCATTAATTTTATTATATATCAGCATATATGCAAATCTGCTAAGAAGTGATGGAAAAAAAGTTATAGAAAAATGGTTAGAGAAAAACCTCATTTAGTTGATGTCCACCCAAGAGATGGACACTTGTATTGGTTACCCACATAACAGACAGCAAGTCACAGCAAAGTAAATGATCCTTTAGGTGAAGAGCAGTATTTTTTAAAGCCACCCTGTTAACTACTTTTAACAATTTTTGCTGGTTGCAAACTCGCAGAAGCCATTCGACGCTCAATCCCCTGCTGAACTATCAGCCAAAAGATGCCTAAAATGCCTTCCTGGTTTGCCATTCTGAATCAAGTAGCCTGACACAACTTGACCAGTGGTCCGTTACAGACTTTGGATGGTGCCTCTCCAAATGGTAGAAGAAGCAGTGTCTGTGGGAGATATTCACTGACGTCTAACAAGCAGGCTTTTTAAAGGGTATTCAGGATAAAACGGACACATCCTCTGCTTCCCCAAGAGTACTTTTTCCTTTAGCTCACAAAACAGGAAATTAAAGTGCTCAACCAAAATCCCTGATAGGAAACATAAATCTCTAGAACGTTTTAATGACATTGATATCTCCCAAATGCCTAGAAATATTTCTTTAAAATGAGTTAAGAGAAAATGGCATTCTCTTTCATAAGGCCCAAGCCCTCAAAAGTCCTGAGAAATGACCTCCCCGACCCAAAAAATTGTAAATTAAGAACTGGAGTGGTCTTTTTTTTTTCTTTTTCTCTTTCCAAGTGTTGCCTTCCTCTAGTGACTACATCGAGAAGAGCCAACCCATCCACGGCAACTACTTGGAGAGGTATTAACCATTTCCAGAAGTGGATTAATGTGTTCGTGAGTTGTCACAATACAGGATGCTGTTAAACCTCTTTAGTCCCTTGAAAATGGAATCATGTTCTCATCCCTAAAAAGTCTTGCTTTTGTTGTTTTGCACTCATTGATCTGGGTTTTCTGCCACTGTTTCTGAAGAACATGGGGTTCAGCCCCCTCCCCAAAACTGATGCTGTCCAAGAGGTGTGACAGCTTGGAGGCCCTTAAAGAAAAGATACCGAGGGTTACACAGGGCATCTCTCAGTCCAAAGTGGTAATGGGAACAAGAACCTTCTCTACCTTGCAGGTCAGCTTTGGTCAACGCAACTTTGTTAGCAAAAGAACAGAAAAGCGAAAACAATAACCAGAGGTTAGTAACAGGTAGAGTAAACCAGGGCAACATTACAGAAATGAAAATACAATTGGCATAACCAACATCACTCAAAAAGACAATCAAAATGCTCTACAGGTTCTCCAGAGACAGCACAGACAGGTGATGCATGGACCAGGGCAGAGCAGGCCTCATCAGAGCCACGTCAGCAGAGCAGGGGTGGGAGAACACTGGGCTTGACAAAGCAGAAGCAGTGGTAACAAGAGCCTTCCCACATCCACACAGCCAACCCCAAGGCATATGGTCCAGAAAAATGATTCTCCATGAGTCAGAATAAACATCAAGAAATAAAGGTAGTGTGTGGCCAGACTGAAAGACACGTGTGCACAACCAGACCAAGCCCACAAAATTCTGAACATCTAGGAGTTAAGTATGGAAGAGTCACTTAGGAGCACTCCTTGTAACCTGCGGAAAATGCCACCAGGGAATGTGGCACTAGAACTGGGCGTGTGCATGAAGGTGACTTGGGAACTCCAAAGAGCTCCATTTGTTTGATTTGTAGGAATATAGCGAAACCCAAATGGCTGTGAGCAAAAAAGCACCAAACCAATGTCCTTTTTATTTATTCGTGCCAGTCTTGAAATGAAGCACGTGTGTTTCTCTCAGATGTTTACCATCTGCAATCGTGGAATCGCATTTCCAGCCAATACATGCCTTGGTCTCACTGCAAAGCTGGCCTCAAGATAGAAAGAGAGATTTACCAGCTGAGACTAGAACCAGACATTATTTCAAAATTCCTAGCCCAAATTAAGAGGCTGCAAGTCATAGCCAGATGTTGGCTAGGTTGTCTGGAAATTGAGCTTAACTTCTGAAGTATATATTCTGCATATATTAGAGATGTAAAATCAAAACATAGTTCAAGATTTTTTTCTTTCTTACTATAAACAGTTGAGAGGCAGAGTAGGGGATTAATATGCTTTTTTAAAATAATTTTGGACTCTTTGCACTTAGATATACAAGGGAAAGTAATACAATTACTACTTAGGGATCTTGAAAGATCATTATCAATGACTTTGACAAAACATATGATATATTCTGGCCTATGTACCCCAGACAGTGAGGATAAAACACATTTACCATCTTGAAGAGATGCAGCTCTTTGGTTTTAGTAACAGATCCTCATCCCCTACCTATTTATTGTTCTACATACAGAAATGATACATCAGGAAATGTATTCTATTTCCTATGATTGCCATGCTGCACAATTCTGAAAGGCCTTCTCAAGGGGTCCATAGAATGAACAGAGATTCAGAATGAGAATGACATCTGTCTGCAGTCTCTCTAAGGTTCTGTGTTCCTCGTTCCCCCCTCCCCACCTTCTTTAGCTTCATTTCCACAGTGCCCTAAAAGGCTCCTGGGACCTCTTATAAGGGCTTATGCACATGGTGTAAACTTCCAATGGCAGTAATTTATGCCTTAACCCACTTTTTGGTCATTTTTCCTGGCCACTTAGGCTAATTATCCAAGTCATCGGTGTACAATAAACAAGGACGTTCCTCCCGAGCACTCATCCCCCCACTTCATCCCACCCAGTGGGGCGGTCATAATGCTCCATAGGTAATCACTGCAATTATCTCCATGGCAATAGAGTGCAGGGTTATTAGGCCCAGGGGACTTGCCACAAATTCGGATGGCAGAACCATCAAGTCACAATATCCGGTGCTGGACAATCACCCATACTCAGAGGAAGGTCGGGCCCCACCATAATGCATGTGATGAGTCATGCCAAACTGCACACAGAGATACAGGTAGGGATGGGAACATTTTCCCCAATTTGATGGGTAATTTCCTTTTGCTAATGCTCTCACTGCTTCTCCTGAGTTCTCTTAAGTGAACTCCATTCCCCCCTTTATGCTATATCTTTTAAGCCACCCTTATAAAAGTTAGTTTAGACGTCCTTTTAATCCAGTACAACAGTTTTAGTTCCTTATACCCCAATTTTTTTATACTCTATAGAACTATGCTTCCAATGCAGTAGCCACAGATACATGTAGCCACAGAGCACTTGAAAGGTGTGTAGTCCGAATTGAGGTGTGCTCCAAGTGTAAAATACACACTCGGTTTTGAAGGTTTAACGTGAAAAACGAATGTAAAATGTATTATTAATAATTTTATACCATTACATGCTGAAGTGATAATACTTTGGACATGCTGGGTTAAGTTAAATAACATAAAATTAAAATTAACCCTACCTGTTACTTTATATCTTTTTTACAAGTAGCTAGAATACTAGGAAATTTAAAATTACATATGTGACTCACATTATGTTCCTATCAAGCCACGCTGCTACAGAGTTAAATGGATGATTCCTATTAACTTATAAACCCGAAAAGCGGATGGCATGATAATATTTAACATCTGAAGAGTACCTTATGCTTTTTAATGTGTGTATTTATGTTTTAATTGGGTATGATTAATTATTGCAGGATAACTGGAATTTCTGTCATCCCACAATCTTTGAAACTAAGATATTTGATTTAATTCCCAAATGTTACATTTATCCCAGCATTGCCTTTAATGCTGAAAGAAGTAAGAGCAAGCCAAGGAGACAAAAATTCTTGATTTAAATGACATCGTGCATTTTCAGGAGAAGAAAACAAAGTGGCTATTTTAAGTGCATGGTGATTCCCAACTTCCTGTCTTCTCAGGTACACAGACCATATGTGGTCCACTGGATATAAGAAATTCCTGGCCAAAGGAAAACTGGAGTGGACTATTCCATCTTATTACTAGATCACGTGGGAAGTTGACTCTTAGGCAAAGGGGAGTGACTTCCATACTGCAAGTCAGCTTGTGAAGCTGATGGGAAGCTTTTATAAAGGTAGCAGTGAACCCAGAATGAAAGCTGATTAAAGAACAGAAGCAATAAATGAGGTTGAACTTAGGAGATGAGTGAATGGGTTTGACACAGTAAGTCAATGAGATAGAAAAAAAAAAAAACACAATATGCTATTGCACATAGGACCATGAGGCTCAACCAGACAAAAGAATGCTAACTGGTCAGACAGACATCTTTCCCTTTCAAGTTAGGTAAGGGTCCCCTTTCCAACCTACCCAAGGACCCGGGGGTGGGGGGTGGGGTGGGGGAGGGCGGTGGAGGAGGGAGGCTGAAAGGGGGGGGGGGGGGAGGAGGGAGGCTGAAAAGTGTTCACTGCTTCCCTCTGCTGGTTAAACTAGACTGTTTTGTTATAAAGAACTGTTGAATACCAGAAGACCTGTAAAATTCAGTTAGTATCTTAAAGATAGTAAGATATCTTTATCTTATATATATTATCAGAAACAGGCTGAGCATGGTTTTTTTTTTGTGCTGCACTGATGGACATGCAATGTTATTAGATGTCTGTAATGAGATAATACGTGCAAATAATAATCTTACTGTTTATTGAGTACCTACTATGTATGTACCAGGCATTTTATGTATAGCTCTGATTTACAGATCTTATTTTCCAAAGCAAGTTTTATTGCCCCAATTTGCAGGTGAGGAGGATAGAGATCAGAGAAGTTAAGTAACTTGCCAAATGTCACACAATGAACAAGAGTCGCTATCTGGACCTAAATCCATGTCTTTTCTAACATCGACACCCATGCTGTTGCATGACATCGCACTAAGGAACTACCTAACAATGCCTGACATCTAGTAAGTATTCAATAAATGTTAGTTCCCTTCCCTTATCATGGCATTCTGACATCATTTTCCAACCTCCTGCTGAGTTTGCATTAGACGATGCAATAGCTATTAGAAACATTTCATTAATGGTGACACCCACATAAAAGTCTGCCATGTATAAAAACATAAATAAAAACCCCTACTGCCCTTTCAGCCATGCTGGAAGCAAAGGTACAAGTCCGGAGGAGTCTGATGTCAATGCCAGGGAAAGTCCTCTACTGGCAAGTATGTGACACTGGGAAGACATCTGCCAACATACATTCCCAGCGCCTGAGGCCCATGTCTTGACATACTGAGCCAGTGACAGGAGGACACCAATGATGACGCAACGTCAGATAACCAATGGGAATGAGAGATGACTGGTAAACCAAGTAAGAAGGCACTGGCAGAGGCAGCAAAGAGGCGTGGTGCTTGCGACAAGGCTGTAGCTTGAAAAGAAAAGAGGCCGTACCTTCACAGCCACGTTCTATCTGTCCACTCCGATGGAGGGCATCGTTGATGAGGTCTGGCAGACGCCCATTCAAATCCACCGAGGCCAGACATCCCTGAAAGCCATCCCGGGAAGCCACCAATTTTGGAAGGTTGCTGTACATGCCTTGGGCCAGACCCGCCATGTAGAGGTCACCTGCAAAAGAAAGTAAGTAGCAAGAGCAAATGAGTAAAGGGTTAGAAACCATGTCAACTAAAGCTAATGCACCTTAGACTAGTATACTTCTTGGATAATGATAATAAAGCTGGGAGGGGGAACCAGCATAAACAACTAATTACCAGAGTTTCTACATTGTAGACAGAGGAACTAACATTGCTTATGTCATTCATTTTCTGCATGCCATCTCACAAATTTTAATCACTATATTCAGTCTATGAGGTAGGTATTGTTCCCATTTTATGATGAAGTAAAGATTAACAGGATTTTCAACAAAACCACCACTTACTCACTGCTTTTTATGTGCTTGTTACCAATAATATGCTTAGGATTTTATAGACATTATCCCATCAAAAATCGTAACAGCCCATAAAGGTAGTAACAATTATTATCCTCATTTTGCAAAAAAAAAAAAGTATACAGAAGCTGAACAAGGCTAAGAGATTTCATCAAAGTCACCCAGGCAGTAAGCGATTCAGCTGAGATTCCAAAACATATATATATATATATATATATATATATATATATCCTTTCCTCTATATTATGAGCCCCCACATTTTGACATTTATCACCTCACACTCAGCCCCCACATACCCCAGGTTTACAGAGAAAATGAACCATCCCTGGAAGAGTGGTTTAAGTAAAAATTGCATTTGGATATGATTTAATGTTGTTAAAATAGGATATGCATTATGTATCGAAAACACATAGCATTCCTAACTTGCAGTATACTTCTGCAAACAGCCTTTCTATTGTAAAAAATGTTCTAAAAAGGAAATCCTTCTTTACAGGTTTACCTTTCAAATCCAGATTTTTGGCACCATTGATAACCTGAGTGACCACTTTAGTGTCCACTTTCAAACTGTGGGTGTTACTGTTGTCTCGGGTGATGACGACATTGTGCCACTGGTTGTCATTCAGGGGGCGGTCACTGTTGCCCTTGATCACATTGGGACCATTCCCGAGGTCAAACACATAGTGTATGTACCTGTGAGAAACAATAACCCCCCCAGTGAGTTGAGACTCCCTAAAGTGGATTAATGGCAACCTATATATATAACTGACACTAAAGGCTTCACATCCCCCATGTTACCCTGGCATTATGCAGGAATAATAAAGCTTGATTTAGGATTGTAAAAATAATCCTAGCCTATCCTATCAGACCTTAATTCCATACTTACGTAATTCACTTCTCTAACACTATCTAAAAATCCAGAGTCACAAAGTAGTGTAGACAGTACATTCCAAAACACTAAGGGGTGGCATTTAAATTCAATGGATCATGGATCTATTATCTGGTTCTGTTCTAGTTTTTGTTTTTATTTTAACCATTTTCCAACACATGGTAGTAAAATATCTTGCAGAAAGAACAGCTTTTAAAACGTTGCCTAAATGAGCTAATGGTAATGCTGAAAGTATCTATATTTCATTTCTTCCTATAGACTTGGTAGCTGAAGATAGCACTGACCCAGAGACAGATGCAATGCACCCTATATATCCTTCTTTTGCAAAAATAAGCTTCTCTCCTATAGGTTTAAAGGACTACATTTTACAGTAAAAAAAAAGTCTGAGAATATTGAGTTAGTGGAATATCTTTAATTTTTTTTTTTCAACGTTTATTTATTTTTGGGACAGAGAGAGACAGAGCATGAACGGGGGAGGGGCAGAGAGAGAGGGAGACACAGAATCGGAAACAGGCTCCAGGCTCTGAGCCATCAGCCCAGAGCCTGACGCGGGGCTCGAACTCACGGACCGCGAGATCGTGACCTGGCTGAAGTCGGACGCTTAACCGACTGCGCCACCCAGGCCCCCAGTGGAATATCTTTAAATAAACTAATGAATTTTTCTTCCTTCCAGCCCTGTTATATAGGTATTTTTAATCAATGAGGATGAGAGCATGTACTGGGAATAGAGAGTAGGGAACAGAATGGGTACTTTTTTTCATATCCGTATTTCATGCAGGGCTTGAGCTGAGATACCTGGTATAAACTATGTGAAGTGTTCTACTCACCCCTTGACTAGCTCAACTGCAATGAAGTCATTGCCATCACCACTGTTGAAGAGGATGAAGCCATCAGCTGAGGTGGTCTTGAACTGGAAGAAGAGGTGCATGGAGGTGTATGCCTGGAGGGTGGCCAGGCTCAGGTAGCTGCTCTTGGTCTTGAAGGTGACAGGGTCAGCAATGATGTTCCTCAGTCCAAAACGTGCCTTCAGCTCACAGTAATCAATGTCACCATTTTTGCACAAGTCAATGTAGAGCAGGCCATTGAACATGAGGCTCTGCAAGTGCCCAATGAAACTGGAGGGGACAACGGAGATGTAGCGTTTCTCAGTCATGATTCCAGTTTCAATATTGTGGAATTCCAAGCGGGTATGGTCCCCCACCATTGTACCTATGAACATCACAAAGGAGATACCAACAAGTCACCATGTTTTGTCACGGCATCCTTACTGTATCTTTTAGGTGTCCATGCAAAATATTCACTTCCAGAAAACAAAATACTCAATGTAGTATGGAGCCAATGTTCAGTCAGGAGGCTGACTCTTGACCCAGTCTGAGCTATATGCTCTGCATACCATGCTCTCATGCCGCAGCTCAGAATATTCCATCACATAACAGAAAATACGCAATTGTGGATAATTCCACTGAAAGGGCAAAACCATCCATCTCCATTCAAAAAAAAACAATTGGGTATGAAGCATACTATAAGCAGAAAAGTCTCTTGCCCTAAACCTTTTAAAGATACAACAAAAAAAGCATTAGGCATTCAGTACCAAATATTTATTGATGTAATAATTTACCACCTAGTACTTGTAGAAAGATTCTATTGTAGAACATTAATTTTTTTTCTGACCAGCAACTGTTGCTATTTCTGATAAAACAGCTTCCATCTTTATTTTACCTTAAAACCATCTGGACTGGATAAAGCTGGCCCTAACCCAGCTCTTGAAATAATCAGGCTACCCAGACTGGACGTCTCCATATATTTTATGCCCCTAACCAAAGAGCATTGTCTATATGGACTAACAAGGTGGTCTTTAAACTTTATCATACCTCCGGCTCACATTAAGGGCTTCTTAACTCACAGTTCCCTAGGCCCTGCCCTCAGAGTTTATCATTCAAAAGTCTGGGGTGTAGCCTGAGAATATGCATTTCTAACAAGTTCCAAGGTGATGCTTATATAGCTGGTCTAGGAACCACCCTTAGAACCAAGGGATTAGCAGCAACATAAACTGGAGTATTCAGTAATTATTCAGTAGTTAACTCGAGTAATATTCACCTCCAGAGCTTTTGCTAGAACACCTTTGAAAGAGTCATTCTTGGTAAATAAGGTTTGTTGAAGGAATAAGAAGAAAACCCAGAGCTGCTGGAGGCCTCGTGATAAGGAGAGAGATTGGGCCTGCCTAAATAGACAGCCAACCCGGAAGATAACCACAACATGGACAGAAAGTTTCTCTAGGGTGATGCCATGTGAAGGTCTAGATTCAGTAGTCACAGCCAGACTTTTAACTATATGGCAATAGATTCCCTTTTGTGCTTCAAGCATTTGAGTTGGGTGTCTGACACTTACAATTAAAAGATCTCCAGCTGATGCAAATAAACTAGTAGACCTTTCATTACATGGCTTATCTAGAAGTAGTAAGTGAATAGGGCAGGAGTAATGAAAGGGGTTTGAAATAAATACAAAAGAGAATGGAAATCTTAATAACAAAGTCAAGAAAAACAGCATTAGTATGGCTAGAGTAGATGGTGACTCCCTCAACATTTATATAGACAAATCATTAAAATTTAACAAACCATGCCCTAATGCCCCAGTGGTGAAGGAAGGACAGGGAAAATCCCTCCTCCTGCCCTATCTTGTTACCTCCCACACTGTAGAAACTTCAGTACAAAGACACTCCTAGCATCTCTTTACTAACTCTGTTACAGCTTTCCAGAGGAAAAGGAGTGACATAATCAGGAAGATTAAAGAAAATCTACCGAGAAACTGTATTTCCATAGTTCACCCCCTGGCACTTCCTGTTTCTCCCTAGGGGAACAAGCTGTCTTCGAGAAATACCCAGTGTAGGGGCACTTGGGTGGCTCAGTCGGTTGAGCGTCTGACTTCATCTCAGGTCATGATCTCGCAGCTTGTGAGTTCAAGCCCCACATTAGGCTCTGTGCTGATGGCTCAGAGCCTGGAGCCTCTTCATGTTCTGTGTCTTTCTCTCTCTCTCTGCCCCTCTCCCGCTCACACTCTGTCTCTCAAAAATAAATAAACATTAAAGAAAAAAAAAAAAAGAAATACCCATTTTACCCCATTTACCCACCACATCATGGACTTTAGGGAAGCAAGCCTTGCTTCCGTGGAGATGCCTACCCAAGCCCTGAATTAGTTAGCATTCAAGTGGGCAATTCTAATTCTGAAATTCAGGGGAGCCTGTGTGGCTCAGTCGGTTAAGCATCTGACTTCAACTCGGGTCATGATCTCATAGTTCAGAAACCCAATACCTGCATCTGGCTCTGTGCTGACAGCTCAGAGCCTGGAGCCTGATTCTGATTCTGTGTCTCCCTCACTCTCTGCCCCTCCCCCACTCACACTCTGTCTCTCTCTGTCCTCTCTCTCTCTCTCTCAAAAATAAACATTAAAAACAAGTTATCAAAAAAATAATTATGAAATTCAGTAGAGGTTAACCACATTCTTCAGTACTAGTGTTACCACTGATAAAAATGATACTTGGCTTTAACCAGCCTTGCATTTGTTTTTTGGGGTTTTTTTTTGCTGTTCATGCAGAATTCAGACAGCAGAGGAAAAAAAAAGGATAGAAGAGGATTATATTTTCTTAGTTCCCTTCAACTTCAGTACCTGGGAGATTCAACTAGATATCAACTTCAGATATTCAGTATTAATGTCTTCTCTTTAGGAGCATACTCGGATCTGTTGCAAAGAGTTGTTTATAAGCACAAAATTCAGATTTACATTTTATGAGCTTCTATGTGGTATTTTGACAACTAGTGACAATTCATTCTCTTAACAGAAGCAAAAATAAAATAATGGGTGTTGGTTAACCTAAATATAAAATTATAATAGGAAAAAAATAAAAATGTAACATAAATCTGCTAATAATTGAAAAAGTAGGAGAATTAGTGTATAAAATTACTTGGTTGAAAGTTGGACTAATCACAAAAATGAAAACTAGCATAGCCTAAATTCACGTGCTGTAGAACAATGAAGTGACTGAAATGAATACCCATAGTCAATTAGCTATAGCTGTTAATACAGGGCTGGAGAATGATGGGAGGGATCATTCATAGCCAATCTTCATGGGAACACAGGAACTAAAGAATACTTGAAGCCATTCTAATTCTTATTTGAAGGAGGAGGAGGAGGAGGAGGAGGAGGAGGAGGAGGAGGAGGAGGAGAAAGAGAAGGAGAAGAAGGAGAAGAAGGAGAAGAAGGAGAAGGAGGAGAAGGAGGAGAAGAAGGAGAAGAAGGAGAAGGAGGAGAAGGAGGAGGAGGAGAAGGAGGAGGAGAAGAAGGAGGAGGAGAAGAAGGAGGAGGAGAAGAAGGAGGAGGAGAAGAAGGAGGAGGAGGAGAAGAAGGAGGAGGAGGAGAAAAAGGAGGAGGAGAAGGAGGAGGAGGAGAAGGAGGAGGAGGAGGAGGAGAAGAAGGAGGAGGAGAAGGAGGGGGAGAAGGAGGGGGAGAAGGAGGGGGAGAAGGAGGGGGAGAAGGAGGGGGAGGAGGAGGAGGAGGAGGAGGAGGGGGAGAAGGAGGAGGAGGAGGAGGAGGGGGAGGAGGAGGGGGAGAAGGAGGAGGAGGATGAGGAGAAGGATGAGGAGAAGGAGGAGGAGGAGGAGGAGGAGGAGGAGGAGGAGGAGGAGAAGAAGAAGAAGAAGAAGAAGAAGAAGAAGAAGAAGAAGAAGAAGGAGAAGGAGGAGGAGAAGGAGGAGGAGGAGGAGGAGGAGGAGGAGAAGGAGGAGGAGAAGGAGGAGAAGGAGGAGGAGAAGGAGGAGGAGGAGGAGGAGAAGGAGGAGGAGGAGGAGGAGGAGAAGGAGGAGGAGGAGGAGAAGGAGGAGAAGGAGGAGGAGGAGGAGAAGGAGGAGGAGGAGGAGGAGAAGGAGGAGGAGGAGGAGGAGGAGGAGGAGGAGGAGGAGGAGGAGGAGAAGGAGGAGGAGGGGGAGGAGAAGAAGCAGGAGGAGGAGAAGAAGCAGGAGGAGGAGAAGAAGCAGGAGGAGGAGAAGAAGCAGGAGGAGGAGAAGAAGCAGGAGGAGGAGAAGAAGCAGGAGGAGGAGAAGAAGCAGGAGGAGGAGAAGAAGCAGGAGGAGAAGAAGGAGAAGGAGGTGAAGAAGGAGAAGGAGGTGAAGAAGGAGAAGGAGGAGGAGGAGGAGACGAAGGAGAAGGAGGAGGAGGAGGAGGAGACGAAGGAGAAGGAGGAGAAAGGAGGAGGAGGAGAAAGAGGAGAAGGAGGAGGAGGAGGAGGAGAAGGAAAAGGAGAAGGAAAAGGAGAAGGAAAATAAGGATAAGGAAAGGAGGAGGAGGATGTGAAGGGGAGGAGTAGGAGGATGGAAGGGGGAGGGGAAGAAGATGAGCTCTGATAATTAAGAAGTGATAATGGGATTATCCTTGGTGAAGACTGGGATTCCAAAAGAAACCCAAAGAGACAATTTTTAAAGTCAACAGGGAGCTTTTATAGAAATTATAGATAAACTGGCCTCCAGAACTGAGGTGTTAGGAAATTCTGCTCACTAGAAAATGAATTTCATAAAGCAAGAAAATTACGTACAGTGTTGACAGAGAGAAGAGAGGTTGAAGAAGGGTAAGAGAAAGGAAACTAACAATGGAATTTGAGAGCATAGCCCATGGACACAGACTGATTTAAGAAAACCTTAAATGGATGAGTCACAGAGGCTCAACTAGAAGTTGTAGGGGGCGGGGGTGCAACATGGAGCCAAATTAGAAGAGGAACTGCTAAAGAAACTCACTTGGCTGTGGATGGAGGTTCCCAAAAAAGTAACCTATTACTTCTAGAGAAAGCATTAAAGAGACTGCTTGAAGTTTGAGGCCCTGTGCCAAACTAAGCAAATAAATAAATATAGATAGATAGATTTTTTTTAAGATCTTAAAATTTATTTTTTGTTGGGGGGGGGGGGGGCGAGAGTGCAAGCAGGATAGGGGCAGAGAGAGAGAGAGAGGGAGAGAGAGAATCCCAAGCAGGCTCCATGCTGCCAGCACAGAGCCCGATGCGGGGCTCAATCTCATGAACTGTGAGATCATGACCTGAGCTGAAATTGAGTCAGATGCTCAACTGACTGGGGAACCCATGTACCCCTATACAGGTTTTTTTTTAATCTGTGTATCATCTAATCAATATTAATTGATTGGGAACCTTTTCATTCATCTCCTCTGAATGCTGTCTTGTAGACTAAAACACCTTCTGTTCAAGGGGTGAATATATGCATACTTCACAGCAGCTGCTTTCAAATTTCACAGGAAAGAAGAGTGATTTTGGAGAAAGATAACCAAAAAAACCCCACAAGACTACTAAACATTATTTATGTGTCAGGCACTGTGCTAGACACTTCAGAACCACCAACAAATGTCATTATCACAATAAATAGGTATTATCTTGCTTTAGAGAGGGGACACTTAGCTTAGGTTAAGCAATGGGATCAGAGTTCATACAGGTTGTAAATGGTAGAACCTCAAATTGAACCCAAGTGTGTCTAATTCCAAAACCCACGTCTCATCTTGTAACACTACACAGTGGAGAAAAAACTTGACTTATTCCTTACATTATTGTGGGTGGAATTTAACTGGTGAAATTTCCACACTGAAGTTTCCACAATGGGTTCACACTCCTTCCCAGTGGCCAACCATCATCATGTCATTCCTTCTAATTTACACATATTCAGCACCTTCCTGAGAATAACTGTACTGCCTTGGCTCCTATTCACACATTCGCTTCCTTATTTCACTGATGGCCAACAGCAGTTTACACACTAGCCCTCAGAGTGATAAAGTCTGTGGAGAACCTAAACCTATAGAAAATTTGTCCAGGGTCGAGCTGTAACTTCCCATGAGGCATATACTGGTCGAGCACGTAGACTCTGAAGCCACACTGCCTGGGTTATATAACTTTTTTGTGCCTCAGTTTCCCATCTGTGAAGTAGGTATGAAGTTTTCAGGATTAGATGTGTCACTTCAGAGAAAGTACTTAGAACGGTGCCTAGTGTTTAAGTTGATAGCTATTAATAATTATGCATAATTCATTTTTTCCTTTCTCTGAAATGTGTTAAGAATTTCCTAATTAGTTTGATTATTTGCTCCCTTTTACTAGAACACAATCTCTTTTTAAGTAGAAACCACTTCTCACCTCTTCTGTATGTCCTGCAGTGTTTAGCAGAGGGGACTGAGCACAGCAAGCATCCCTCACATCTGAGGAACGAGGTTGTATTTGAGACATTTGCTCTGGAGTCAGGGTTTGGATCATCGCCATCTCTACACATGAAGTTCCTAGCCACACTAAAAGCTTAGCAAAGAAATAATAGGAAAGACTGAGAGGAGGCAACTTGACCTCCCTTGGCTCCCAGACATGGGGAGAGAAGTCAAGAAAATGAAGGCTTGTAAAGTCTCAGTAAAGGATGCACATTTTGCCCACAATCCTCCAGCTCCATTGGTCACATACCCTTTCCTCCACGATAACAAATTTTTTCAAAAGTATATCCTTTAACAACAACAACAACAACAAGTTCTGGAGCCAAATAAGCTTGGTAAATACTTCACATGTGATCATTGATGATTAGCAATGTATATTAGCATACTAAAGGATCCCAGCAAATCTTGCAATAAAGAAGTCCGCTTCATTTTGTTTAACCTAGTATTACCAAAATCCATCCTATCATGTAGTTTATTAATATAAGGAACAAACTGTCCTTGGAAAATGACTTTCTACAGCTAAGTGCCAGATGTGCTGTTTAGGGCGAGGGACAGAGAAATCAACATGAACCAGAGGAGTCAAAAGAGAGATGAATTTCTGTACTAGCAAGAAGCTCTGGGTGGAGTGGGTGATTCACAAAGCATCAGATCCCAATTCTGAGGAGCATAACTCTAGTGAAGTGTTCCCTTCATTTATTCTTGAAAATAGAAATCCAGCTCAGTCAGTCAGTCAGTCAGTCAATCAATCAATCTTTATTAACTGTCAACTGAACCTAACACTTTCCCAGGAACACACTGTATCACAATACATGAAAACCACCAGGCTAAGGAATATTTCTTTCCTTGCTTTTGATTCCTTATGAGTCTGACCTATTCTTTGCATCATTTCTACAAACTAGCTGAAAATTTGACACCCTAGGGGACCTTAAACAGCATGAAAGGGATTGCTAAATAAGCCAATAAGACACTACTTAATAACCTGAGGACTGTGTGGTATTTTAGTTTCATTGCCTGATTTTATGACTTCTGTGAGCTAAAATTAAAATTCCCAAACCCATTATCACTGTAAGAAGCAATCCAAGGTTGTAGCTCATAAGCAAAATAGCTCTTTTCTTCTCCAAGATTTCTTTATCCTTATGGCTGCTCTTTTCCATCAGCAGTAAAGAAGGGGATAAGGTTGAAAATGAAAGAGCTTCATTAATTTCAAATATCAAATTACTGGATGACTTGGGTCTTCAATGGTTTAGTCCTGCTTTTTAATTATTAGTGGTAAGAGAAAAAACACTTTATAATTACCTTTATTCTAAAGTTTCTATAAAAGAATAATGACCAAACGAGGTAATACACATTACTGTATCCTCAGTTCTGCAGTTCTTTATGACTACAGCTTTCAGGGCATGTTATTTCCTGTGGAAATAAAAGGGATTCACTGTCCAGAGAGATTGGGGTGAGGTCGCCATCTAGTGGCTGCCATTCAAAACACGCTGGGAATAGCATCGCTGGGCTACTGCGCTCAGCCCAGAGGATGAGGGGATAGCGCAAGGGATATGGGACTGTCACTGCTGCTTTGCAGAATCCTGTTTGAATTAACAGCTCACGAGGACTTCTTGAATAATTAATTCAGGATGGCTGTGGGTTCTAAACCATATATCCATTTTTACATCTCTTTGCTTACATTCATTACATAAAGCTAAGTTACCCTTCAGGCATATAGAATAGTAACCTTACCCCCCACACATACTAAGGTGTCTATGTACATACAATTGGGGGGTTTTGGATACTTATTATGGTTCTGTTTAGCTTCATTTTTGAGGGGAGAGGGGTGAGTGTTTTAGTCTACACTAAAATGTATTCCTCACATCACCCCTAATCAATTCCATTGTATTTTTCCCATAGCATAATACAAATCATTTTTCTTATGATGGTTTGTGAAGTCCAGCAAGCAGCTTGATTTGGTGATATCGCAAAAACATGAATTTGGAGCTTGAATTACACAGCTCCTTCTAAATTTCATGTCTTCTTGAATGTAAAAAGACAATAAGAACTCTTATTTTGCAAGGTAATGGGGAATTACAGAAGATTTAAGGAGCCGATATATGTAAGACAGCTATCTCAGTATCTAATGCCTACTGGGCACTGAATATATGCCTCCTACTCTTCCTCTGTTCATAGACTCTCCTTACATACCTACCTACCTACCTACACACACACACACACACACACACACACACGCTTTACCTCCACACATGGCTCACTATAATTCCAGACTCCAGAAGTACTGAAGCTCATGAATATAAAATTAAATTATAGGACCCCAAATTGTAGGACCTTTAAACAGGAGAGGTCCTTAGCAGTAATAGAATTTCAAGGTTAAAAATGAGGAAATGAGGAAAAAGAGATTTATCATATCTGTCCCAACAGCAAAAAGTATTTTAGTTAAAATGACTGTATGAAACCCCAGGGATCCTGACTCTATCTTGACTATCTTAATCACAGAAGAATCTAGAGATAATTTACACCACTGACTTCATTTGACAAGATTCAGAAACAGTAAGTGACTTTTCCAACATCTGGCAGAGAATTAAAGCCAGGGCCCAGATCTCCTGACATGAACAGTGTTCTATAATACCCCATGCTACCCCCCAAGTTTTCTTTTCATATCCTAGTGCACTGCTCTGGAATGTTAGAAAGTAGAGATTTATTTGGATACAACACGGAGGATGCCCTCTCTCTTCCAACCTAGACCTCATTAAATTTTACCCATCAAATTATGGCCAACTAGCTACCTTAATTAGCCACTCCTGCTTTCCTCAGCCCAAAATGATAATTTTCTCTTCTGAATGACAACGACAACCCACCCATTTTGGAATCTCATTACATATTCTTTGTCTTATTTTCTATTACCTGGGTCCTATCTACTCTACTAATTGGTTCATTATTTGAGGAAACAGATAATCTCTTGTGCTTCCTTCTTTTTTTCTACATCCTTAGCACACTACTGATATGTAACAGGCTCTCAAGAAATACTTATTGCTTATGTGAAGCTTCAAATGTTCCTTTACTTATGTATACATTCATTCATTTATATTTGTCCTCCTAGAATGTAAATTCCAACCAAGTCAAGCACTTGCCTATTTCTTCACCTCCATATTCTTATTGCCTTCTAAAGTAGAACTCAAAACATGGTAGATACTCAATAGCAATTAAATAACATATGTATTTAGCTCCTTCTAAGTATCCCGTAGTGATCTAAGTACATACTTTTACCTATAATGTTCTGAATTTCTGGTTGATTCATCTCCCTCTACTAGAAAGTCAGTTATTGAGAGAAGAAACTGGCACCTGGGAAGGTGATTGATAAGTGATTTTTGAATAAATGAATAATAAAGGATCTACAGAACTGTACATCTACTCTCCAGATACATATTCTATGCCTATGGATATCTCATCAACATACAGTGACAGTAATGGGTAAATTCTATAATACAGATCGATGAAAAGGGATTATGCAAATATAGAGGAAGACCTCCTTAGCCTTACCTGAGCTTGTCAACAGAGAACATGTCACATGACTTCTGTTAAGCAAAATAAAACATTTTTTTTAAAAACCCTTTGCTCACTGAATGACCAAGAGGACTATGAGAGCAAAGACAGACAAATTTCACTACATATAGCTGTACTCACCCTCAGCCACATCATCATCCACAGTTAATTTAAGGCTTTTTCCTCTCCGCACCACCCGAACGGTGTGCCATTCATTGTCATTGAGCTTCTGCCCCGCATACAGGGTCTCAGGTCCTTTGCCTAAAGACGATGGTAAGTGTTAAAGTTAGAATCAATTCTGAAAGTAGTAATTATGGCATCAGAACTGTCAAAGCCACACTGGTGCACATGACCCAGTAGCATTCAAGGAATCATGCCCACCCATAGCCCATCTTAGTTTCACTGATCCAAGAGAATGTTCCACTATTGCCCCAAATGCAAAAGTCTCAATTCATATGGACATTGACAAAACAACGAAAGATATAAGTGTCCTCCTCTGTCTACAGATATAAAGTTCTAAAATGCCAATGGTAAGCAAACATTTATAAGAAATGTAGTCAGCTGTCATTTTGTTTCTCAAAGTCTTAGATTTCAGATGAATTTCTTAAAGATACAGGAAACCCATCATGTATTTTTTTTTAGAACTATTTGGTCACTTAGGCATAATACACCAGTCTGGCTTTTGGAGAGTATTCATCAATTGGATGAGAAAAGAGTTCTGTAATATATATACTCTTAACTTGATTTTGCCATTAACCCACGGTCCTACCAGAATTCAGCAACCATAGAAATCACTACAGTAATCACCACAATAATAATGTTGAAGTCTAAACCCCGTGACAAATAATGCTCCTGAAGGGAATGTGAAGTATTCCAGATTTATCTCATTGCTCATCATCCTCCAAAAAGATATAAAAATCTAAGAAATGAAATAATGTAAAATTCCAAAATAGAACCCTTCTAGGTCAAAAAAATATTCAGTAGAAAGTGCCACCAAATAAAGGAATAAACCAAGTTGTCTCTAAAGATCCATGATCAAGATGTTCAAGAGGATGTTCAAGTGCACTCTAAGGAGAATCCGGCTCAACAAGGAATTACAGTATTTAGGGACAAAAGCTGTCAAGATGAACACTGAAGCATGAAAAGAATTTGGTTAGTAATGGCAGGGTGGTAGAAATGTCATGTTTTGCTCACCATTGAACTGAGATGTAAATTTAAAAGACAAAGAAGATTGCATAGAACCAGAGAACTTAGACCAAGTTCGATCTTTCTTTGTGGGTAGCTGAGCCCATGCAGAAAGATGCCATGTAAGTCCTCCTGGATTAGTCAATCACTATGTAGAAAGCCCTATCTTTGGAAATAGCTGGGGGGACAAAAGACGCAATACGTAACTGGCCAATATGTCTTTATGGATATTATGCATTTGAAATATGTCAGAATACACTTGGATCCAACATATAGGAGGAACACAGGCCTAGGTGCACAGTAGGTGCTTTAATGAGCACTTATTGAGCAACTGATGTCTACATAGGTATTTATTTCTTTGGAAACCATCAACTAAGGTCAATACATTTTTATCTAAGAAATTTTGAAAGCTTATTATATAGCTTTCACTTTCCCCCCTTTCTCTACTCCAAGACTGAGTTATTATATACTCTTTAGGGAAGGAAATTTAAAAAGTAGTATCAATTGGGTAAATATATTTTAAACTAGGTACTTTTAAACTGTACCCTTTGAGTTATTAGTGTTGCTATTGAATGCTGATTATATGAGTAATGATAGCAGTTGAAGTTTGGGGGGATTTTCTTCTTAAAAATAAACATTTTCAAAGTGAAAAGGTCTCTTTTGATTACAATGTATACAATAAATAATTTGCATTAATTTTTTTTTCAAAATGTACCTATACCCCAAGTACAATGCAAATTCACAAGAATTCTAAGGATTCAATGAACTGTAAAGTGGACCAAATGTATGTACCCAAAATTGGGTATGATGCCAGGAGATCAATGAATCTTGGGGGGGGGGGGGGTTGGAATTCTATAATAAATCATTTTATGTTCAATCTTAGCTTTTCTTTGTGAGTATTCCTGTCTTAATATTATATAAAGCACATGCATTATAATGGGATTTTTCCTATATGTCACTTCATTAGGTAGCACTGTTTATTATTTCATTAAATTCAGATCTAAGATTGATGTAACAGTCACTTTTACAATAGCAAACTGTGCAGGCACTGAGAGAAAATGGGCTACATCATGTGGGTGCTTTGAAGCAAGAACAGATGTTCTCAGAAGAAACAAATCTGCCTTTGTTTTTTTGTGTGTGTGTCTTTATCCTCTTTATTCTACATGCAAATGCTTCAATAAGAAAGAAGAAAGTAAAGAAAGACGTAGAAAATACTGGCTATGGAGGCAGAACTGTTACAAAGGCAGACTATTTAAACATCTATAGGTGGCATCCGTTCTTTAAGCAATTCTTGCACATCACTTCATTTTTATGATTGGGAACAAAATAAGAGGGAGAAATACTAACACAAACACAGTCACAGCTTAGCAAAATTGCCACATTAGTGTCATATTAGCCACAGAGATGTAAAACAAGCTTTGCAATTAGCCCAGTGTGTTTAAAATGCCGCTGACATTTTGCAGGTACTTTGAATTTTCTTTTGTCCTTGAAATGTCCATTCTAGTCAAGTTCAAACAAAAATATTTAACTGTCCATTTGACTCTAAAACTTTAGGATGTGATGGTCTATAACCAAACATGTAAAAAAAAAAAAAAAACCTAAAACCTCTCATGCTGTCTCTCACCCCAATAATTCTTGTTACTCTGACAGTAGGAAAAAAATCCATACCCATCTCATTAAAATGGCAGGGAAATGAGTATTATTCAATATTCATTTTCAAGCAATAAATATAGAAATCGTAGTGAGCTTCTGAAAAAAAATCTCATCTTCCAAAAGTGGAGAGTCAATGGCATTTATCTTTAATCAAGTCAAAAGGTTAATGCATCCTACCAGAGAGAAAGTGATGTTTAAACACAGCTGGAAATGTAGACAAATAGAGGGGAAGAGCAAATCCAATCTGTAGCCTAAGCATAAAACAGGCCTGGTAAGTGATAGAAGATGCAGACACAAGTCGAAAGTTGAAACATACAAACTGTTAGGTTTTCAAAGAAGGAGGCTTTTGTCTAGGGAAGACTTCTCTGGAAGATTCAAGCACAAAGCCAGTGAAGAAGCATCAGGAAAACGGTGTATAAAGTTCTTCCCTTTACAAAAAGGATGGTCCAGATAAGGAGAAGAAACTTTCTTTTTTAAATTGGATTTTTAAAAGGAACTGATGGGAATTTAGTTTTTTAAACATTAAAAAAAATACTCAAAGCCATTACTTTTCCTGCATTGTCCTTTTTCTTTTTTTGTAGCCAGGAGAAAGGTGATCTGTGATCAGACACATATTGGATGTGAGTATTAGATGCATGTTTCCTTCTTTTATAGTTTAAATAGTAAATATTGATCACAAAGGGAAAAATTTTTGATTCCCTTTAGGCTGCTTAGTTCATCCCTGTTTGCTCTAAATACAGAAAACTAACAATTTATCTGACACCTTATAGTTGAATTTCTCAAGTAATGACCCCATGACTGGAGTAAAGAAGCAAAATTACAGTTGAAGATTTCTGAGATACAGAGGTCTATAGAAGTGTTCAATTGTTTATTATCATAGGAAAAAGAGCCTTAATGAATCCTTGGGCAATACCACCCAAATTCTCACTCTTGACCTAGTCTCACTGCAAACTCACTTAGCATCATCTCTTTTAATTAAGACATGTTTCACCAAAGATGGTATAATTCTCTAATGGACGGGGATAGAGAATGAGGCGTCACAGACGAAAAACACAAACAGAGAATTTTCTTAACCTAGCTACAGTAACCCTGTGGAAGACCTATTTCTTTAAGAAGCCAGAACTAATACTAAAATAAAAGTGAAAAATGAGGAGAAAAGCATTCTTTGAGAGGCAAATCATTGCTGATTGCTTGGAGGAAGATGACTTAGATAGATATTAGTAGATTGTTCCCTCTGGGGAGGGGAACAGGGAAAGGGAGTGTGTGGGGAAAATCTGTATTTGGGTATTACTACAGGCACACACCTTCACAAGGTGGACTCTGGATTTTAACTGTTTTGAGCCTATTTGTTTTCTTTTTATTTCTTGTTGTTGCTTTTTTGTAGACTGTTCATATTACATGAATTTATTATTCCCCCCAGGAGCAACATAACCAGTACAACTACAAGACACCCCGATATACATTAGTTTGTCAATAAATTTCTAAAACCTGCCCAAACCAGGTGGTTTTGCTCATACACAGGGAGGAGAAATTCCTTCCATCTGCCACGAAGGACTATCTCCAAAAGTGGGTAGGTAAGAGTGGAAACTTACTTTGCTTGGGGTAAAGGCAGGGATGAAGAGGGCAATATCTGTACGATAATCACTTTGCATTACCTGATTATCTTTCTACTTGTCCAAGAAAGAGAAAGAAACAACAACTTGATTTCTCTTGGAACCATGTTTCACATGAGTCCAAACTGCTACAGTGCATAACAAAATACGAAATTCAGTCCCTCAGAAAGGTGTAGCAAAAGGCACGTGATTATACATTTCAATGGTATGATAAACACTCGAAATGACTGACCGTGTTAGGTTTAAGAACACCAAATATATTTTAAAAGAGAAAACTTACCTTCATTTCCACCAGCACCCTAGGTTGGGCCAGCTGAGCTATGGCAAACTGTTTACTAAGCCTACAGCACCATATATTTTATCAGTCTTCCTCCCCCGAAAAAGAGAGAGAGAGAGGTCAGGCGAGTAAAGGCAAAGGCAAGGAGGGGAGGGTGGCAGAGACATAGGAAGGCAGCATCTTATTTTCTGTCCAAAGCAATTTCAGGTTCTGGTTGTTTTCTTCCGGTTGACAACCCAACAGAGAATAAGAGGTGTTTTGTTTTTATAAACTCATTTTTTTCCCTGAAAGCATTCATTACCTTTGAAAGAAATTTTAAATCATTTACTTATAGAGGCAATTGGGTAAAAAACCTCAAACAGATTTCTCCATTCTCACTGGAGTCCTGGAGTCTCAGAAAGGGCTTCCAATAACGGATATGAACATGGGAGGCTTTCTGTAAAACCTTCTGTTAAGATGACTAACAGTGAGGTATGTGAGAAAGACAAGTGACCCACTTATTCACCCCGAGCACATGTACCCTCCTGGAGACCCTGTTTCTAGTTAAAATCCACTAGAAACACCACCAGTAATTACTGAACCTGAAAGTAAATGGACCATTGAGCCTGCCACATACAACATATTCAACTATGGGCTGACACCCCCTTTCCCTTGGCTCATCCTCTACTCTGCTAATAGAGTACTGTTGCTAACCTCTGACAGTGTATCACAGTGTACCAATTCATACATTCAACGAATGGTACCTGAGCATCAACATGGGATCAGCCACCAGTCCAGTGCCGAGGTTTCAGAGAAAATAAGACAGATAAGGTCTCTGCCTTTACACAGCTTACAGCCTAGTCTGAAGTGAGGGAGGATAAAGGACAATACCCAAACATACGGTAATGATCAGATGTGGTTGAGTTCTATGATGAAAATGAAACAGGAGGATATGACGAAAAGTAATTTGGGTGGAGAGTGGGAATAGAGGGTGGGCTACTTTATAGCAAGTCTCAGAAAGACCTCTCTGAGGTGACTTCTCCACTCTTGCTCTGAGTACCCGGTTGGTTGGAGAGCTCTTAACTGAGGAGGTCAAAGCAAGCTTCTCTCTGGAGGTGCGTCTGAGGCAAATATCCGAGGCAATGGGAACAGCAAGAGCAGAAGCCCAGAACAACCTTGGCATATTAGAGGAACAACAACAACAAACCCCACGGTGGCTGGAGCTTGTGCCCAAAGAAGAGCGTGTGGTGGGAAAGAAGGTGAAGAAGTAAGCAGAGGCCAGATCACAAGAGGACACAAGGACATGGTACAGAGCATGAATTCTGTTCTACATGTATCTGGGAGTCACTGGGAGGTGAGGGGTAAAGGGATCCTATGATTTAAAAATCTTTCTGGTTGCTATGGGTGCACTGGACCCAAAAAGGCCAAGAGCAGAAACAAGGGATCTCAGGGAGGCTGTTAAAGGCAGGAAATGAAGGTGACTTGGACTAAGGAGGTAGGAGTAGAAATGGAGGTGGCGAAGTTTGGGGTGCATTTTGGAGGTGGAGTCAACAGGATTTGAGATCACTTTTGAAGGTGGACTGGGAGCGGGAGAGGAAAAGAGAGGAATCAGTCTGAGAACCTGGGTGGTAGACACACCCTCCGATGAGAAGGCAAAGATTCCAGAAAATGTAAGACATGACTGATCTTACTAGTCAAGACAGCTTGCTTCCATTACTTGCACTTTTCCTACGAAGCATCAGTCATACTCAGCACCATCCCCTGGACATTTCCTACTGCTCAAAAGTGTGGCTCCAAGTTCACTGCCTGCATGATTTTCTTAGTATGGTGTTAATCTGCACCTTGGGCCACCACTGCCTACTGATGACTCAGGGTTACAGGATTCCTGCTGCCTTTCTTTCCCTTCCTCCCTCCTTCCTTCCTTTCTTGCCTCTCTCCCCTTCTTTCTTTTTTCTTGCATAGTTTCAGTTATGTGCTCTGGCCCATGCCTAAGGACTGCAACAAGGAGTGTGCCTAACATTACAAAGCAAACCCTGGCAGCCTATTCAGTAGGATCTCTAAATTGTGATCACAGTGTAAAATGAACCCACTCATCTCGGCTCGGAGAATGGCATCTCAATTTTGAAATGCAGTGAATCCAGGGCTGATATCTCTCTAAAGGAACAAATGACTCCACAAAAGACGAGAAAGAATCCTGCCCCCAATTTACTGCCAAATCTCTACCTTAAGTCATAAATTTACAGCATTGCTTAGGAGAGGTGAGGTGAGCACAGTCTCAAGATTTCTTGTGATAATCTCTCCCCATGAAGCCACTTTTCAAGAGATTAGGGCAATTTGCTCAGGGATAGGCAGAAAGATGCTTTTGTAGGTATTGATTCTATTCTTGTTTAAAAAAAAACTTTCTAAACCATACTAGTATTTTCCCCACTGCTGTCATGATATAATTAATACAAATTAGGCTTCTTTTCATGATTTAAAACATTGTTGTACCTTAGGGCCTTTTCTATATGATCTTATTATTTAGCACTAAAGACACAGATTTTGAAAATGATGTGGACTGAGCGAAAGAAATCCGTACCAAGATATGCATTGCAGCCTATTCCCCTAATATCCTCCTAATAAATGCCAATTTAAGCCTTTTCCTTGTGAATTGACCCTTTGAAATAAAAAGCAGAATAAAAAACATCCGATTATGAATTGAAAGGCATAGTTAATTAATCCCAATAATTAATGTTTTGCTGTCAATAGAAATTAAGGAAGGCATAATACATCCTCCACTGCTCCTCTTCCATAGACTTTCTCCACTTATCTACCTCCACCCACCCCTTTCCAGCTAGAAATGTGCACCTTTCCAGGAACTCAGCTACACTTGTACCCTGTAAATCATCACTGTGTCCCTGGTATTACATATAATATATGTATATATACATATACACATACATGTGTGTGTGTGTGTGTGTGTGTGTGTGTGTGTGTGTGTGTGTGTGTGTTTTCATTGCCTCCACTTCTGGGCCCTTTGAAGGAGAACATGCTACCTCTAAAATCTCCAACACCTCAGCAGAGTACCTTACACCAAGAAGATACTGAACATATTAGGGGGAAAAAAGCTAGTGGAAGAATAAATATAATGGAATAGATTCCACATCAAACTAGTAAGCAGGATGAGAAAGGGAGAAGAAATGGAAAAGGAGAAGAGAGTTGTAGACTATATTTCAGCAATAGAATAAACCTGACCAAATTGAGAAGGTATTCAATACAATAATAATATATATAAGTGAATTAATAAAATTGGATGAAAAAATAAAGGACAGTAAAATTATTGAAGGTGCTGGAAGAAAAAGAAGGGGAGTAGAAGATGTTCGCACACTGCTTTGTGGCAGCTGAGTGAATTAGGCGCTAATTCCTAATTCATCTTGGAGCTAAAAGATACCAGGCAGCAGATACAAATAAAGACACTACGTTTCATTTTAAATATATTTTTCCCAGCCAGAAAAAAACTACAGCTTTCTGAGAAACTGATATGAGAATGAAAGCAACACTGATAAAAAGATGCTAGTTGCTCT
Source organism: Neofelis nebulosa (assembly GCF_028018385.1). Classification (NCBI taxonomy): domain Eukaryota; kingdom Metazoa; phylum Chordata; class Mammalia; order Carnivora; family Felidae; genus Neofelis; species Neofelis nebulosa. The sequence goes on along the minus strand of NC_080788.1, from coordinate 124,559,997 downwards.
GCATTTACAATCTCATTTAGTTTCCCAGTATGAAGCTGATATGGTTTCCCCCATCTTTGCAAGTAAAGAGGTAGCACAAAGGATTACAACCTGCCAAGGTCACACAGCCATGGGACACAGCCCCCAGTTGCCCTGCAAAGTCTCTCTGCTGTAGCTGCATTTGTTCTCACAGCTTCATCACGTAAGTTATGCCCCTGGGCTGGCCCAGTCTAGAGATCTGAGGACGAACAAGGTGAGGCCAGGTAAAGGACACGCAAGAAGTGGCAGAACACAGTGAAATAGAAACAGAAAATCTAATCTTGGGGATGAATGAAAAGTGGGACCTGATTTCACTTTTTATTTTTTTACTTGCAAGACTAGGGTCAAGCCCTAACCTACTAATAAAGCCAAAAGAAGCTAAAAGTTTATACTAGAGATACAAGTAGAGGATAAATAGGTCATGTTGTGTGCCCCTGCAGCAGGCACTTGTGGTACCCTGCATCATGTCTCCTGGGCCAAGCTCAGACTTTAGCCATGACAGCAGGACAGCTGTAAGCTCACACACAGCCTGACAGTCCCGACCTCAAGCAGAGCCAACTCTTGGGCCTTCTCTAAAGTCAGAGTGTCTTCATTGCCTGCATGCAAGAGACACTAAGAAGTGGGGGAAAGGAGATGGATGCTGTCAAACAATGGGAGGGGAAAAGCTAATGGATTAGTTCACCCAAATCTCCTGTTATTTGAGTGGATAATTCTTGAAGGCATCCATTACAACACTCTCCATCTCCCCCATATCCACTTGACCCACAGCAGAAAACTTGACTATGGATACCCACACTGGTGTTTCCTTTTTTACTGCTCATCCTCTCTACCCCTTCACTCCCAGTTTTGGGGATCTCTCCTAAATAAACCACCTGACCCAAGTCCTTATCTCAGGCTCTACTTTCAAGGAACTCAGACTAAGATGACACACAGTGCTTGATCATTTCCTCCCTAGTAACTCAAATGTTACAACCCTGTGGAGTAGGAAATATCAATGCTTATGATGAGATGCAAAAATGTTAAGTGACTTTCCCAAGGTCACAGGGTATGAAATCATGAAATTAAATCAAGAATCTAGGCTTCACAGATGGAACTCCACAGACAGAGTTCTCCCCATTAACCTCTAGCTGCCTACAGTCTAGAAATACAAAGAGAACAGAAGACAGTGGTCTGCTATCACCATTAAAGGCAGATGTAGGGACTGTGGTTTCAAATTACCAAATAGTGACCAAACTCTTGAGGTTGTGAGGAAATGCATAGCTCTCTGAGGGCAATCACCAGGCTCTCTGCAATGAGGACCTATGGTCCCATAAGGACCATGGAGGGCTTGTGAGAAGGTAAGAACACCATTACTCTTAATTAGCTTAGCTTTATTCAAGACAGAAGCTAAGAGATATGGTCTCCATACCCAAAGTCCCTTCAGGCTCTATGTTTCTAAATAATTACCATATCTCAGAAGAGGGACTTTATTTTAGATATAAAGATACAGTCACTAGGTTTTATAAGTATCCCGAGACAAAGAGCTTTGTGAAACGGCATTTCCATATCAACCCCTATGTGTGCAGGACCTCCTCCCCACACCAGAAAGTACTAACTCTGAGATAAGAATGTAAAAGGAGTGATATTTCCAGCCTGTCTCCTTCCGATGATAATTACAGGGTCTACTGGCTTATGAGATTGATGGCATTAGCTGATCTCCCACTGTGAACACAGCCAGTTGAAATGCAGGATGGTCCTATCACCTGAGTGCACCCTCTTATCCTCTTAACATCTGCTTTGTGCAACTGGAGAATCCAGGAGGCTAGATTAGCAGAACTACCACTCTATTCTGGCCCTAGTTCACTAAGATGATGATCCTTCCCCCCACCTCTTAAAATAATATGTATGTTAGGTTTCAAAATATGAGAAATTATAGCTCTCCATCTCACTAGAAATATCATCTCTTTATGACACCCACTAAAATAAAACTTGCAAGACAAGCACATAGAGGAAAAAATTAAAACCAGAGCATTAATAAAAATAGATCAAGGGTATTTTGATTCAAATTATTTGTCTCCCTCTAAGTAAGACTTAAATACAAATGGTTCTTCATCCAGCAAGTGTGGTCTTGGGCAAGCATGCGAAGTGGCTAGCTTGGCAAATGTGGCTAATCTCTATAGGCTGTCTTTATAACTTTGTGCAGCGATTTGCATACAGCATGGAAGTGAACTTCAGACTGCTGACTGCTTTATCCATGCACCTTGAATTCCTGATAAAGCTGGGACATCAAGCAGAAGGTAATTGTTCCTACTGATCAGGGTGAAATCACCACCCCACTTCCAGGCTGTATAAAGGAAGAAGAGTTTCTAATTGGCCAGTACCTACTATAAAGGCATTGTGGAAGTTTCTGAGGGTGCAAAGATGAAAAAGACACACTAACTATAACCAAGGAGCTCATAGTCTTCTGAAAGTGTTACACAAGTAAAAACAAATTGTGTGGGAGAAAGGGGTCCACAAGTGTGCACTGGGTACCCTACCAGTGGGTTATCTGGTCTATCAGGAGGTCTAAGTCATTAACTATCCTTCCGCTTCATATTTTCATGCAGGACTACAAAGGTCCTATAAGTCAGGGACCAACATCTTCATGTCTGTGTCCTTCACAACTTCACATAGCACTGTCCTTGGCATGCAAAGTGAATTCTCAATGGTAAAGAGTAAATGAATATGTTTCTTATTCTTCTCATACTTGCATTAGACTCTGCTAATAACAGCAAGTATGTATATTTTACTTACCAAACAGCAGTCACTGGACACCATTCTGAGTGCTTTTCCTACATTAATTAATTTAATACTCACATCAATCCCATAAGGTTGTCATGATTATATTATTTGTTGACAAAATATGCTCTCCCTTCCTGTCAGTCCATTCCTAATAGGTCCATCCTTTCTGGAGAATTGTATTTCCTGTCCCATCATGCCAGGCACTATGTGTGACTTCCTCCATTGCCAAAGTCATGTAAGCAGAAGTGGCCTGGGCCACTTAGAAGGTTTAAGAGTGATTACATGGCTCTGCCACCTCTCTTTTCCCTTTGCCACAAGTCCAAGAGGTGACAGATTAGGGCTGTTCCTTGGCCAGGGTCCAGAAGAGGACGTGAAGCAGAGCCACAGCAGAACCACGATGACCATTAATGTGAGTGGGAAATAAAACTCTGTTCTTTAAAGTAACTAACACTGCAGAGACACATTTGTTAATGTAGCATAACTGAACTGAGCTGACTGATACCTAGGTCCAATTAATATCCACACTTTACCCTTAAGAAAACCAAGGCAGGAGAAAGTTCCGCCAATTTTCAAGGTCACATATGTACTAGTTACTGGGATTTCAATCTGGGCAGTCTGGTTCCACTTTGGCCTTAACTATTATACTACACAACTTCTATTGGCCAAGGGATGAACCAAGGATGGCTAAGAGATACAAAGATAAATCCTCACAGTGAAATAATCTACACATGCCCTACACACACACAAATATATACATCTATTAAACCAATTAGCTAGCTCAATGCAATGAACATGGCTTTAATTTCCAGGTGAAAAGAAGACAAAGGCAAAGAAGAAAAAGGTGGCAAAATAAAATGGGAGAAGAGAGAAACATATAGAGAAAATGACAGGGGAACAAAATAGATTAAGAAAAATCTCAATATTTGTCAAATCGCTCAGAGGCAAATCTCTCTCCTAGAAAAATAAAACTCAAGATCTTTATCTTTAAAATGCTGCCAGAACACAGAACAAATAAAAGTATTTGGAAGCATGTATTTTGAACAGTATTGGGTTTTTCCACTTTAATAAAATGAACTCCTCTGTTTGTGAACTATATAGGATGACAAGCAGCACATCTCACCCAGGGGGATGCCACTTATATGCATGCAACAATCCTGTCATTTTAACTTTCAGACAGCTGCTTTTCATAGCAGCTAAGGAGCAGTCTAGGTCCATGGTTCTAATATTTTAAACTTGATAAGAAGATGGGGCACCTGGGTGGCTCAGTCGGTTAAACATCTGACTTCTGCTCAGGTCATGGTCTTACGGTTCATGAGTTCGAGTCCCACGTTGGGCTCTGTGCTGTGAGCTCAGAGCCTGGAGCCTGCTGCGGATTCTGTGTGTGTCTCTCTCTCTGTCCCTCCCCCACTTATGCTCTCTCTGTCTCTCTCTCTCAAAAATAAATAAACATTAAAAAAATAAACTTGATAAGAAGCATCTGTGGATAATGCAAAGAATTCAGATTCCAGAACTCCGGACTTTTTATGTGTCTTTTGCCAACCTTTACTTCTTTCCTCAACTCTGTTCTGTATTTTGATTTTTTTCCAGGTTATGTCCTATGCTTCTCTTACCTCCCCAACCCTCTCGCCTCCAACATCTATCTTAAGGTCATCCCCATCCAGTTCCTCAAGCCATGAAGTCCCTCCTGGACTCTCTCTTTTCTTTCACCTTCTGCACCCAAACTACAGCCAAGGTAGGCACTTCCATGTCCCAGGGGAGGCCTGAATCTGCTCACTCCATGAGATCCCACCTCTACTGTACTGGTTCTGGCCTTCCTCCACTCCCACTTCAGGTATTGCTAAAGGTGTGTTCTCACTCTCACAATCGATCAACCTTTCACAATGTGGTCAAAATTACTGTTCTACAACAGAAATTTCTTCATGCCCATTCCTACTTAAAATCCCCCAAGGCCCCTAAGTGTCTAGGTACAACGAAGGCACATAAAGACCTTGGGGATATGGCTGCAGCATAAATCTTTATAACCTCACCTCTCATAACACAGGTAGTACTCCAACTGCCCCAGGATTGCATCTTGTTATTTCATCAGTTTACCTGTATGCCTCTCTGAACCTAAGTCAAATAGTACCACATAGAAGCCCTTCCTACCAATTTCTTAAACTCATTACAACTCTTCTTCCCCATATGCATAGCAGAGAACAAGAACAGTAACTCCTAGGGGCATGTGGGCGGCTCAGCTGGTGAAGCATCTAACTCTTGATTTCATCTCAGGTCATGATTCCAGAGTCAAGCCCAACATCAGGCTCCATGCTTAGCATGGAGCCTGCTTAAGATTCTCTCTCTCTCTTCTTCTGCCCCTCTCATCTACCCATACACACTCTCTCCCTCTCTAAAAATAAAATTTTAAAAAAGAATAAAAAAAGAATAGTAACTACTTCACAAGGCTTTGTGAGGATTAGTCAAGGCAATACATGTAAAACATTTAGTAGTAACTAGTGCCCAGTGCATGCTAAGGGAACAGTGCATACTAAAGGGACGTTACCAATCACAGTGATGGTTTAAATATCTTTCACCCTACCACCGATATAACTGTAAAACACATATTCAAGGCCTGAAGTAGAAGCCCATAGCAAAATAAATTGGAACAGTATCCTATCATGGGAGATATCCTTAAAATAACTCCATCACATGATGGAGCCAACTTAGAACATGATACCTCCAAGTAAAGTGATGGTTTTCAAAAAAAGTTTCTGGGCGCCTGGGTGGCTCAGTCGGTTAAGCGGCTGACTTCAGCTCAGGTCATGATCTCACGGTCTGTGAGTTCGAGTCCCGCGTCGGGCTCTGTGCTGACAGCTCAGAGCCCGGAGCCTGTTTCAGATTCTGTGTCTCCCTCTCTCTGACCCTCCCCCGTTCATGCTCTGTCTCTCTCTGTCTCAAAAATAAATAAACATTAAAAAAAAAAACATTTAAAAAAAAAAAAAGTTTCTTCCTCCCTCCCCCCACCTCCTACTCTCCCTCTCTCCCCCTCTTCCCTTTCTTCTTTTTCCCTCCCTCTCTCTCTCCCTGTTGTGGGTTGAGGAAGAAATGGAGAGAGAAAGGCCACCTATTGTGGACCATTTCCTACTTCCCACTTAACTCTTGTAAGTATAGTTATTTAATACTGTCTGAAGTGTGGGTTCCTCATCCTATTTTACGAGAAAAAGCCATGAGACTCAGAGGGTTTAAGCAACACAAATGAGGGTATTTAAGGTGAAAGTGACAGAAACAAGATTCAAGCCCGTATCTCTTTGACTCCAAAGCAGTGTTTTATCCATACACTTCAACTTTGTCGTGAGCCAAATATTTTTATTACTCAGTAAATCAGCATTTGAGATCAATACCAGTGGGTAACAAAATATCACTTATAGATCATTTAGAGCTATTTATGATTTTTAAATAATATACCCTTATCAACAATTGTTTGGTAAAGAAATGGTTTTAAATACATCTTCTCAAGATATTAATTTTTGTTTCATTTTGTATATTACTAGGAATTCTTTCCCATTCTGATAGATTTGGCAGATTTTTAGGTACCAACCACACTTGGAAAAAATTATGTCAAATGTGTAATTCAGCAAACTTATTATTTCTTTTTGCCAAACCTTTCATGTCTGGTATATGGGAAGCTCTGAATCACTCATCATAGCCCCCATGGATGGGGACAGAGGCCCATTGTGAAAACAGGAAGAGTTCAGAGTCAGAGACAAGGCTGCTGCAGATCACAAGAAGACTGGAAGAATCAGCAACAATTCTGTTGGAGGCTGGTGATAAGCTAGCTGGGGAGGGAAGAGGAAATGGTGTTCTGAGGAGGGGGATTAAGAAGGACTTGGGAGAGCTTATGTGATGGTTCCATGCTTGAAGCATGGAGCTTTGTGACCTATGTTATGTGGGGTGAGTCAAGAAGACAAACACATGCACTGCCTCCAGAGCTGTGTGCACTACATTGGCTCCTCACTGTACTGTCTACTCAGATGACCTTTTACCTCCAACCCAACATCAGTCCACTGTGGCTAAAAGACATGCTCACAATTCTTTCTATTCTCTGACCCAGAAGCAAGTTCTTTCAGATAGTCTAAGACTGTAAATGATGCTTCCCTTTCATACCCTTTTTTCTAATTGTGTGGATCTTTTAGAATGCAAAGCACATTTAGGGTCCTTGTCCATTTCAGAGGGTGATTAGACAGTTCCAGAGCTGGCATAGGTGTGCTAGGGTAAAAGGATGGAGGAGACTATTAGGGACGATGGGGCATGAAATAACTGCTATGCTTCATGTCGGGGCTTAATATTCAATTCTTACAATCCTGTGAAGTTAGTATTGTAATCCCATTTTATAGATCATAAGAGTAAGAAACAGAGATTTGAAACTATCCTGGCCAAGAGCAAGTAACTAGTAAGTAGATCCAAAGCCAGGACTATTAGAGGGCAAAGTGCTCATTCTTATACTAACCTGCCTTTTGGATGGATGAGGAATGTTAGTTGTGAACAAATTCAGACCACTGTTGCTTCTGCAGGAGCAGAAGTGGAGATCTGGGAATAGCAATGAGGTGGAGGAACAGAGATGCTTCTTTGAACTGATATTCAGTCTGGGTAAGAATGGGCATGAGTACGTAAGGCAGCAAGGAAATCCTAAGGAGTGTCATGGAAAAGAATAAGAGAAGGTAAATCTATGTGGGCCTTAGATCATGCTGCTAGGGAAGGGGACACTTGTATATTGGGGTGTTTAATGATACAATGAGTTTACACTGACTGGGACCTGCCTGCATATGTAGGAACTCAAGTTCTCCCACTGGATTTCAGGTGGGTCACTCTCATCTCAATAACCTATTTCCCACTGACTTTGAGATGATGCTGGCTGGAAACTCCATGTGGCCAGAGACTGTACCTATCTTTTTCAGGTTCTAGTCCAAGGCCTAGATGTGATACTCAACATGTGTTTATATTAATGTATATAATAAATTCAGCTTATGGACATTGAAATTCAAATGGCTCTAACATGCTCTACATGGAAATGAGGAGAAAATGTGGTTATGTGCTTATTACATCTAATTATACTGTTTGAAGCTAGATATGCTTCTACTGATTCATAATCCTAGCTGCCATTCATCAGTGTTCCGATTTGATTCAGCTCCCTTGGATCAATAGAAAGACAAGTTCCAATATACAGCTTGGCACATGGTAGGTGCCAAAAGATTAGCAATACCTGTTGTTATTGCTTATTTACAAAAACACATTTAAGTGATTTTTAAATTAATAGGAATAAATGGTGCTTTAAAACAGTTCAAAGGAAAAACAGGGGAAAGAAAGTCCCACAAGGACTAAATTTTAAAATGACAAGGATAAAAATTCTTCTTACTCTAAGAACAAATATGCATCCAATGGTTGCACAATAACATTTGTTTGTTATTAAATATTCATTATCTCACTAACCCATCAGATACTGTTCTTTGTAACATGCTATCCTTTGGCTAGTGGCTATGGATAAAAGGAGAAATATATTAAGATCCCTGGATCAAGTTAGAGTCTACTGGAGGAGACAGTCATGTAGAAAATGAAATACGGTGCTTTAAGTGCTTGAACACTTGGGTGAACCCTTCTTACTATACCTTCGGGACACAGTGAGAGGGAGAAGGTATTTGTGTACATACGTGTGTGTGTGTATGTGTGTGTGCCTTTTGGTCTAGGTTTGGAGTCCAGAAAGATAGTGGCATTCAAGTAAGACTTCTTAGAGAAAGAGGGGCTTATGCTCCTTAAAGTATGAACAGGAACTACTGCTCCAGGTAGACCAGATGGAAGAAGACTCTGTACCATGTGCAGAGTTGAGAGAGGCTAGCAAGTTCAGGGAATGGTGAGTAGTTTCATATGGTAGGCAGGTTTAGAGCATTTTTATAAGAGGGAGGAGGTGAGCCCAAAGAGGTAGCCAGGAGCAGATTTTGAGGCCTTTTGTTGCAATAACATACAAAATAAGATTTTGTATCTTATTTGTATTTTTTTTTATCTTCTAGACCAAAAAGAGCTCTTGGAATATCTTAAATAGGTTGCCATGTGTGTTTGCTATATTATTTACATTATTCAATTTTGCTACAGGTAACAATAAAAACAAGCGGTTTGAATAAAACTCACAGGAAATGTTAAGTATAGAGAGCAAATAGGTAACCTCTGAGTCCTGTTAAACACAGAAAATAATCAGAGCATATATATTTTAAACAAAGATAAAAGGAATGGAACAGAGAAGTACTTGCCCAGAGAAAAGGAATAGATGTACCTAATAAACTTTAAATATTTATGAATCTGAGACCATATCTGATTGACAGCTGTCAACCCTAACTTGGTCAACTCATTAATGACACTCATTATGGATCCATTCTCGCCCCATTTTTTCTCTGCTTGAGACACACACATAAAACTTATATCTGGCTGTCAAACTAACTGGTGATTTATAGCTGTGGCCAGATCTACCTGCTCTTGTGTTTCTCCAGTAGGTCAAGTGTGTGATGGCCCCAGAGACCTCTCAGCTGCTTAGGACCTCTCAACTCTTACCCTCGTAGCCACCCCATCAGCAGAGAAGACTGATATGGCAGAGAGAGAACGAGACATATGCACATCATGTAACAAGGATTCAATCAGAGTAGTTTTTCCATCCTCCTTGCACACTATCTTAAGTGCAGTCATCTGCCTGATCTCTTTCCCCTTGCTTCTTGTTGTGTGCATTAATTTAATGGCCCATATAATTACATATCTCAATTTGGTCTATGTCCCTTTCTGTTCCCTGACCTCTATAGCAGCCTGTGAGTGTACTTGGAATGTCAAAGTGATTTCCCACATGCCACAGGGAGTGATATGATCAGATTATTGTTTTAGAAAAATCATTCTGGCCCTTCAAATACAAAGCCTACAAGGCTAGGGAGTGAGGCTGGAGACAAAGAGACAAACTCCTGGATGTCTTTTGCAGACAAAGAAATGCAACTCATATTTCATAAAGGGTCAGATGGGAAATAGAAGTTCCAGGAACACAAAGGAAGAAAAAATGCCCTAAAGAACTGAATTCTTTGTTGTTAAACCAAAATAAACTCAACCCCTAAAACTCCACAAGGCCCATGCAAAAACTGCATAGAGAAAAAAATAAATAAAATCCTAATGTCACTGAGATAAAGGCTGAGATTTTTCCACCCCCACCCCCACCCCCACCTAGGATTATCCATCTTTCCTGGTATACCAGTGGTGTCATGGGAGCTTGTGGAGATAACATTCTACCACAGTTAGAGCACAGTTTCATAATCTCTCATGCAGGCCAGCAGGATGTCCCAAAGAAACTAAAACCAGCACACTAAAACACCAGGTGAAGGAAACAGCTGAATGATAATGCAAATGCCTCACAATAAGTAGTAAGTCAGTGGGGCATGAGAAGGAACTCTAGATTTCAAGTTAGCCAAACTTGCCTTCAAATTCCTGTTCCAGTACATACTAGCTGTGTGACCTTGGACAAACACCTAAACATCTCCTAGCCTCAGTCTCTCCTAATTGTAAATTAATAAGAACAATTGCTTTCATCAAGGGGCTATGGTGAGAGATACACAATATAACATGGGGAATGTGTCTGGTACCAGCTCCCTTTCCACATTTAATTCCATGTAGACTGATAAATGAATAATTAACCATTCATGAAATAGCTACTGCAACAGCCTATCTTGATGTCAACAATAATTGCTTAATTAAATATAACTGTAGTATTCTTATTTCTTCAGTGTCCAATTTACACCAATGTTAAAAACGTATTCCTTTAAGCATTCTAACACTGCTCGTACGTTGCTAAGGAAACTTCCCTAGAGATAAGCAAGGCTAGCATTGGGTCATTTGGGCTTTAAGCACTTGGGCTTTGGAGAAGTTCCAGCAAATTCTCCTCTCACTGTTCGACCACAGGCTTTAGGATGTCTTAAGAAGCTTACAGATTCCTGTAACAGTGAACTCAACTTTAAGGCCACTGTGTGAAACCGGTGTCATTTACAAGGCCCTAAGAGATGGAGAATTTATCACTGATATCTTCTATTCTAAAGTCTGTCATATTCTCATAAAACATTCATTCTCTAATTATTTTTTTGTAAACTATGGTTTTTCAACCTAACTAAAACATCCTATTATTGTTAAATTTTCAAAAGGAGATGAATTTGGGAGGCTAAATTGTATGACGTGCAATCCACAAGGGTAATTTAATGAAACAAGGAAACTAATATTTCTCTATTATTATAAAGAAATATTTTATGACAGAAGTCCCTGCAATGTCAAAGAGGGATACGATACTTAGGGAAAAAGCATATCTTATAGCCAAGGCAGCACCTGTAGCAAGGAAAGGGTAGACAAATACCATTAACATACTACCTAAGTGAGTACAGGTACTCCCAAACTATTTGTGAGATGAATCTTTAAAGATGAGATGGGGCACCTGGGTTGCTCAGTCGGTTAAGTGTCCAACTTTGGCTCATGTCATTATCTTGTGGTTCATGGGTTCAAGCCCCGCATCAGGCTCTGTGCTGACAGCTCACAGCCTGGATCCTGCTTTGGATTCTGTGTCTCCCTCTCTCTCCTTGCCCCTCCCCCACTCATGCTCTGTCCTCTCTCAAAAACAAAGAAATCAATCAATCAATCAAATAGAGATGAGAGCTCCAGAAATTTAGAAGGTGACTTGAAGATAATCAAGTCCAGTATGCCTTTGTCTTCAGTGAGTTTTCAAAAGCACAAAAAAGTTAAGTGATGTGGCCCAATTCTTACAACTAGTAACAGTGGAAGTGTAGGACTCTGAGAAACCACTCCAGTGACCTATCAAGACACAAGTAACTCTTCAGGCTAAGGATGAGAATATGAAACAGCTGATGCTGAATGTTAAACACAATATTTTCTTTTAAATTGAGGCATAACTGACATACAATAAAATTTTTAAGGTTAATGATTTGATAAGTTTTGACATATGAATAGGTCCATGATATCATCAACATCATAAAGATAAGGACCATATTTATCACCCCCAAAAGCTTCCTCATACCACTTTGTCACTCCTTCCTCATGCCCTTCCTAGGCAAGCCATGATCTGCACTGTTACTATATATTAGTTTGCATTTTCTAGATTTATATAAATGGAAACATATAACACATACTCTTTTTTTTCCTGCCTTTTTTACTGTGAGCATAGTTCATTCCTGTGTTCCAATAAGAGTTTATTTATGAGAAGAGATGGTGGGGAATATCTGGCATGCATATTGTAGTTTAGAGACCACTGGTCGAGTTCTAGAGCCTATGTGCTTAAAAAGAAGAACAGTTTGGGGTAGATTAGATTAAGACCACAACAGACAGACTACAGAATTTATGAAAGAAGCAAATAAACAGTATTGCATTTAAAATACTCTAAAGCAGAGAGAAGCAAATGAAAGGTATGAAGAGATAGGTGACCAGCTGGATGACAGAGTTAGGGAGTAGAGGGGGGCAAAACTGAAGATTAATTCAAGATTTCCAGCCCCTTTGACTTGGTCTTGCCACTTATTTTAGATGAAACGAAATAAAACAAAACAAAACAAAAAAGGAGAGATGGGATTGAATGAAAGACTGATAAGCTGTATTTTGAACATCATGAGTTTGAGAGGTTCAGGGGATATACACGTCAGAATGACTAGTAGGCAACCGGGAATGTGGGCTGAGTAGTCCAGAGCCAGATGGAGATTAGGGCTGTATATATTCATACATGTATACCCACAGAACTTTGAGCCACAAAACCTGGGTTTTCATTGACTGTTGTCACCTAAGAAGTGCCACAACTTCCCAGAGACATCATGGGTTGTATCTAATGATGTCATAGGAACCATGGTTAGTGATTTTCAAATTCTAAGCACAGCTCAGTGCCAGAAATTGGTAAATCACTGTCATCTCAACCACAGTGAATGACTTAACTTTCCCATGTTCGTGGGAGTTGTCTGCTTAGGCACAGAAGTTCATGGAAGTGGGTCAGTATTTAAACCTATTGGCTCTGTCTTCTTAAGCAGCACCCTTGGATCTCCACTATCAGAAAGACCAGCTATGTGTCAATGGGCCCAGAAGAAAGACATCTGAAGAAAAGTTGGAGGTCCTTTGGTTTATGAATCAGGCAATAGGTTTCAACTCTAGAAAAACCACTGTGGATGGGTCAATGGGAAACTTCAAAATGCTTCAGAGCATCATGTATGCAAGCCCACTTTCTAGGTTCTCCACATCATGTGTGTAAGGCCACTCTCTAGGTTCTCCTCATACATGTCCCCTTCCTGGTCATGTCTAGGCATCTACCTGAGCTAGAAACAGACTGCAGAGTCATGATAACTTTAGCAAAGGTCTCTATTCCAGAACTAGTGCTTCAGTGTTTTGTTTTGTTTTGTTTTGTTTCTTGTTCTCTGGTGCCCTCCTGTGTTCTCTTCTTAGATAACACTTGATTTACAAGACCCAACTGAAATAAGCTCAACTAACAGTGAGTCTTCCTTTGAGATCACAGAACTTATACCACAGGCTTCAGTATGTTTCAACAAATATGCTTCCATATCAACAGTGTTTTAGAACAGCTGAAGACAACCCCTATGTTTAGCTACTGTCTGCCATAAAGTAGAAGCTTGAAACATATTTATCACAGGACTAAAGGTCCATTAGCCAGAGTTAAACAAGGAAGTCTGTTGAGCCTTTTTGGCATATTGTATTACAGAAAATTTATAGGGAATTGCCAAAGTGCTTTATTGTCAAGGATTATATTTATACCTTCTTTATAAACTATAACTGTAAAGGAAGAGTCGACTATTTATTCTTTTGGGCATTCCTTAATTCAAGTATGTATAGACCTTAAACCATAAGCCACATGTTGTTTGAAGTGCCAAAAAATCAAAAAGGAAGACACAGTTGGTGGAGACAGAGAGGTAAGCCCACCACTTAAGAACAAAGGTAACCCTGCTGTAATAGAGATGTGCATTAAGCATCGATGAATCACATGGGAAAAGCCAACAATTCAAATTGTAAATATTTTACATCACATGTTGGAAACATTGGCACTGCTTGTAGGCTAACTTTCCTGCCCCACACTTAGGTTTTGAGTCACAGATCTTAAGTTGGTATCTCATATTTTACACTTCAGCAACTCCAAGGATTTTGACTAGTGCATGTAAGAACCCGGGATTTCTAACCGATACAGTGAACTCCTCCAGATATTGGTTTCTATCTCATTTAACAATAAGAAAATATAGGGCTGGAAGGAATACGTAAAGAAAAATTCTTCCATTCTCCTAATTACTGGAAAGATATACTCAAGGTTAAGAATTAATAGATACGTTCAACGCCTATCTCAGTCATGCCTCAGTTCCTAAGACCAAACACCACTTCCCAGCCACATTTCACAAGCATGTTACCTCCTTTTTCCTAATTTAAGACTCCTGTCCACCTCCCAGCTGCCTTACATCTGTATTACCATAGCATTTGTTTTTGCAGAAGTTTGTTATGAAGTGATCTCAGAATCTTTTATCCCTTGTAATCAGACTCTGATTCCATACCTACTACTTCAGTAATGCCATTACTCTGCCTTATCCTGTGAGACTCTTACAGATCAAACACAAAAATCAGACCACTTTTCAACAAGGCTTAAGGCTAAAATTTAAGGCACTCAACTGCCAACTTCGTTAGGCTGAAGGCTTGCTTTTCTTCATTTTTGTTCTCTAGCACCTGACTCGGAAAAATAGTTCCAAGGCATCGCTGAATTCCACCTGAACCATATGCTGATTGCAAACTCCTCCACGAACCGGCGCCACAGAGACTGACTTCCCCCATTTCTCCCTCATTTCCAAGCTCACACTATTCCTTGTAGCCCAATGGCTTCCTTGGATCCCAAAGTTCTTCTGCTTCTAAGAACTTGTGAACTTCAGTGTTCTTGAGACAATCTCCCATCACCTAACTGCCACATTACATTCCTCTACTCCATGGAACTAGAACTCAACCAGCTCCTTTGGCATATTTCCACCAGACAAGCTTGTCTACAGTGGAGAGAACAGTTTTCTCAGTTGAGCCCTGAACATGAGGTATAATGCCACTTGTGCCCCTTTAGGTAAGGTACTTAATCCTAAACATCTGATTCTCAGTGTCCTCATCTGTGAAATGGGAGCATTAATATCGACAGCACAGAAGCCCTCAGTAAGTGTCCAATAAGTGCCGGCTTCTTGTCTACCTCATTAACCCCACCTATTTTCTTAACTAATGTCACACAGTTCTATGATTAT
Source organism: Neofelis nebulosa (assembly GCF_028018385.1). Lineage (NCBI taxonomy): Eukaryota > Metazoa > Chordata > Mammalia > Carnivora > Felidae > Neofelis > Neofelis nebulosa. The sequence continues at coordinate 124,544,920 of NC_080788.1, read as the reverse complement.
TGCATGTAAATTAATTATATTATTTTTTAAAAATTTTCTTATCTCTTATTTGATCCTCTAAGGGCAGAGGCCATTACTTCTTTCAGCTACGATGCTAATTAATATTTTAAATAAGCAGATGCTACTGATTCTTTACAATGCTACTCCCACTGACCAGCCGACGCCCAAATCCTGCTGTACAACCCCAATCTCTTGACTTTTTAAAATATAAACCTTGGGGCACCTGGGTGGCTCAGTTGGTTGAGCTTCTGGCTCTTGATTTTGGCTCAGATCATGATCCCAGGGTCATGGGATTAAGCCCCATTTTAAGGTTCACACTAAGCATGGAGATTGCTTGAAACTCTTTTCCTCTACCTCTACCCCTCTCCCCTGCTCACTCACTCTCTCTCATTATTAAAAACTCTCATTATTTCTTTTTTTTCCTAAAATGGTTTTATGTCTTTAACTTATTTTGAGAGAGAGAGAGAGTGAATGGGGGGAGTGACAAAGAGATAGGGAGACACAGAATCTGAAGCAGGCTCCAGGCTCTGAGCTGTCAGCACAGAGCCTGACATGGGGCTTGAAATCACGGACTGTGAGATCATGACCTGAGCCGAAGTCGGACGCTCAACCGACTGAGCCACCCAGGTGCCCCTTAACTCTCATTATTTCTATACCCAAGTTATCTGATAAATCACAAGGGTTGATTAATTCTGCCTTACAGTGGAGATCAACTAAAGGAAAAAAAAAAGACAAGTTAAAGTTGTGAATCAATGAGACAGCAAAAGGTATAACTCTGTGTACATTATTCCAGATCACAATTCCTTCAATTTATGCTCTTGATTGTGCTTAAGAAAACAAAATGTTACTCTTATTATTATTATTTTAAATAGCATATCACCCACATGCCTCATCTCTTTTTCTCTTTCCATTCAAACTATAGATGTATGAATTACCCCAGTTTCATATTATTTCCTGTGCAATGAGCCAAAGGAAATGCTAAGTGCCACACACCCAGAAATTCTAAGACCATATACTGAGAGAAACGCTAGGCTTTCTTGTGGTCAGGGTGGGCTACACCTAGAGTACATGGTGCCTTTCTACCTCTCACCACTACAAGATGAAAAGGGTCCTGAAGAAATAAAACCAATTCAAATGCTGGCTCCTCACCTGGCACAGGTATGCCTTAGTTAACTTTCATGTGCTTTTGTGAGCTTCAGTGTCCTCATTTTCAAAGCTACCTCCAGGGAAGACTAAAGCATATGAAACATCCCTTCCTTCTTCCCTGACTTACCCTAAAAGAACTCATGGCTCGTCTTGGTATCGCCAGAGTACTTTGTGCTATAATTTATCTGTTTACAGGTCTGTCCCCCCAACCAGACTTGAAGCCAGGGACCAAGTAATACTGCCTTAATTACTGAGTATCAAACAGAATGCCTAGCATACAACAGGCATTCAACAAATGCTTGCTAGAATACTCCTTCTTAACATACCATATTACACTTCAGCAGAGGGCACTGATGACTGAATTTTTCAAATTTTAGCAGAGCTCTAGAAAACCATTTGTTTATCATCTTAATGTGCCAGGAACATCAATTTCTTCTTTTTTTTCAATATATGAAATTTATTGTCAAATTGGTTTCCATACAACACCCAGTGTTCATCCCAAAAGGTGCCTTCCTCAATACCCATCACCCCCCCCTCCCTCCCACCTCCCATCAACCCTCAGTTTGTTCTCAGTTTTTAAGAGTCTCTTATGCTTTGGCTCTCTCCCACTCTAACCTCTTTTTTTGTTTTTCTTTCCCCTCCCCCATGGGTTTCTGTTAAGTTTCTCAGGATCCACATAAGAGTGAAAACATATGGTATCTGTCTTTCTCTGTATGGCTTATTTCACTTAGCATCAGACTCTCTAGTTCCATCCACGTTGCTACAAAGGGCCATATTTCGTTCTTTCTCATTGCCCTGTAGTACTCCATTGTGTATATAAACCACAATTTCTTTATCCATTCATCAGTTGATGGACATTTAGGCTCTTTCCATCATTTGGCTATTGTTGAGAGTGCTGCTATAAACATTGGGGTACAAGTGCCCCTAGGCATCAGTACTCCTGTATCCCTTGGGTAAATTCCTAGCAGTGCTATTGCTGGGTCATAGGGTAGGTCTATTTTTAATTTTCTGAGGAACCTCCACACTGTTTTCCAGAGCGGCTGCACCAATTTGCATTCCCACCAACAGTGCAAGAGGGTTCCCGTTTCTCCACATCCTCTCCAGCATCTATAGTCTCCTGACTTGTTCATTTTGGCCACTCTGACTGGCGTGAGGTGATATCTGAGTGTGGTTTTGATTTGTATTTCTCTGATGAGGAGCGACGTTGAGCATCTTTTCATGTGCCCAGGAACATCAATTTCAATGTCAATCCACTGCACTTATATCTGACGATGTTCTCAGTGCCCACATCACACATCTCAGTAAAGCAAGAGATGTCTCACTTTCATACCACTAGCTTAGCCTTTTCTCAAAGTCTACGTGTGTCCTCCACTGACACAGGTCTGTAACTTTTAGGTCAGCAGAAACTTAAAGAGCTTTAAGCTCCAAGAGTTTACACAGGTGTGAGAAAGCTGTCAGAATTTTTAAAGCCTATATTTGTCCATGGCTATCCATGCCCTCTACTTAGAGATGATTTGAAGTAGACCAACATTCCTACTAACAACAACAAAAATTAATGTTTATTGCAAACTTACAGTGTGGCAGACATTATGCTAAGTATTTGAACCATATTATTTCACTTAAGCTTCACAAAACATCATACAACTCTTATCATTACACCTTTTCTCCAGTTGAGGAGATGGAAATGACAAGATGTCTACTCATTTCCTTATTTTAAAAACCATTAGTAATAGAGCTAAAATTTGCCGCAAGGAGGCAGTTCAATTCCAGAATCTGTGCCTGTCTCTGCCGGGGGTCCCTCCTAAAAGCAGACCCTGAGATGAGGATCTGGGTGCATGTAGTTTCTTTGGGAGGGGGTCCCCAGGAAGCAAGGTGAGGAAGGAGTGCAGTGAGACAGGGAAGGGAGAATATCCAGTCAATGGCCAGGCTACTGTTCCAATAATAATGGGATGTGATCTCACCAGAAAGCCTTTTGAGACAGAGTATGTGGAATGCACCTTAGAATCAGTTCTGAAGGACAAGAAGGTCAGGGTATTTTTCTACAAAACTCAGCCCTTATTTACCAACCGATTTGGTCCAACTTTCTGACATTTGGTCTGTCTGGAGCATGGCTATACAGACTCCCATAGAGAGAGAACACTTCAGGTACCGGCAGTCATCAGCCTACAAACTGTCCAAAAGTGACTCAAGAAAGGTTAAGAGAACACAGGTGGGCAAAGTACCATTAATTAGCTGCAGCTTCACCACTACACTGCCCTATGGAGGGGAAAACACACAAAGATGAGCCAGGCAAACTTTACCCATGCTTAAGTTTGCATACAAGTCAGTATTTTCTCTACAGAATAGTCAGGATGGAGGAGAGAACCAGAAAACTGTCATAGAGGATTCAGGCATCCCTCAAGCTCTGCTACCGTGGCTCTCCCTGAAGACAGATAATGTAAGGAAGGCTTCTGTTTACAGAATGATGTGGTTACTCAGTGCCAGACACATCCACACCATATTCAATATTCATATTCATATTCACTCTCCTGAACTTTACAGAATACCTACTGTCAATATATTATTTCATTTAGTCACAAATATTGACTTGTAAATACAAAAATGCATCCAAAGTCAAAGAGAAATGCTTATGGATTCACCCAGGCTTTTGCTTAAACGGTGGTGATAATGAAACATCGCATGAGGTACAATAAATACCCCCATGCTTACGGCCTCTGCTGGGATCTCAAATCAATCCCACTGCTAGAATAAATGAGTCCACAGAAGAATGTGGGGTGCTGCTAAATAAATCATCTCACTGGAGCAAATGCATTTGGAGACAACCTCTCCAGTACCTTCATGCTGTGTCATGTTTAGCTAACACTAGGGAATCACATGGAAGGTAAGTCTGTTTATTTCTCATTATACATGGAAAAGATGCAAAGAGGAGAGAAGGTCCACCAAACAAATGTTTGAGACAATAGTCTCCCTACAATATGTATTCCTTTCCACAGATACTGACCTTTCAGCAAATGGCAAAGTCATGCCTCAGAAATAGACAGAAAGCTGTCCTCCTGGAATCCAGAGAAAGGGGTGTTCAAAATTCACAACCATTTATATAAAATCTAATATCTAAGTTCCTAACATCAGGAGCAAGTTTCCATTTTAGAAAACAAATTATACCTTGAAGAACCCCTGTATGTAGAAATCCGGTCAGGTGTGTTAATTGGAAAATATTTCCAGACACTTCACTTGACCATTGAAAGAGAAGAGGCTCCTGAGTCAGCTCCCCTCTTGGCTGTTCCTCCACAGAGGGTCAAGGGCACAAAAAGCAGCCCAGTCACTGAAAGGAACCCGTCTCCTTTCCTGATATGCCCACTGCTTTCATCTCCCTCTCCCCACCCATTTCTGCATCTTTCTTTTCCATTTTGTCACTTGTTAATTTGAATTTATTTTCAAACTATTCACCACCCTGTAAGTATCTTGTGCCACTTCTCCAACCAAACAAACATGCTTTCCTTAGGCAAATTCCTAAAGACGTTACTGTTCACAGGAAAGCCTTAGAAGAGAATTTTTCAAACTTCTAAGTCACAAAGCTATGTTGTCTTAAGGGTTCTTTGCTTCCAGCATAGCTAAGTGATATGACCGTTTTACTCTATTAATTGTTTTGTTTTTTCTTTGTATTATCAGGGTCACTGCTTTAATTTAAACTTGACCACACTATTCCAAAAGATCTCTTTGTTTTCATCTCTTTCTCCCTTCCTACTGATGCCCCTTGTCCCCAAATCACTGTGCCCTAGACGCAGGAGATACATAACTTGCTCTTAAGCCCAGTGTCTGTCTTGTTATTTCCTCACCCAAACACTGTCAGTGGGTCCCCTATAGATAATAATTGTTCTAAAAGAACAATCCATATATGAAAACCAGCTTCCTTTCCATCCTCACCTCACGCCTCTTTAAGCACAAGCCATGTGATCTGTGTGATTAATGCTGGAATAGGTTTATGCTATTTTCAATTTTCTACACTCCTACGATTTCTCCTTTTGCACTTCTGCTGCTGATGTTCCCACAATCTAGACAGCGTTTCCCCCATCAAATGAAGGCTCACTTGCCTCAACCATCCATGGAACAGCAAATGGAACCTGGCAGTGGCATCGGGCATGATGCACTACCTATCAAGTGTCACTCAGTGCCTAATTTTGACAGAAGTCAAACATTATAATCGCTATTTCTTGCTTTCTCCCTCCCTCCCTCTCTCTTTTTTCTTCCTTCTTCCTTTGGATTTAGGGTTTAGGATTCTGAGGCTCAAAGGGGTTAAGCAATGTACTTATCAACTGCGCCCCAGATCACACGGATGGTAAGCCTGGGATGTGAGCTGAGCTGGAATTCTGTCGTGTGTCTATCTGAATCTAACAACCACGAGCTTCCTACCATCTACCCTACACCTCAGATGCCAATTTCTTTCATCTTGTTCCACGGTCTCTCTCCAGTGTTCCCCATCCACCCATGCCCCGGGGCACTTGATTTTTACATCTCTCTTAGAGCAGTTAAAACCCTGAACAAAATCTATTGAACCTTAAAGATCACCTGAATTCATATTTTTTTCTTCTAAACACTGAGCCCATGCCCTTCGAGCTCTTTGGAAGGTGGTTCAGCATAGGGCCTAAAGAATAGGCTGGAATCTCATGTGGCTAACCCTCAACTCTTATTTTTGGCACTTATTAGCCATGCAAACTTGGTTTTCATCTGTTCGGTGGAGACATTAAAAATGTCTATTTCGGGGCGCCTGGGTGGCTCAGCCGGTTAAGCGTCCGACTTCTGCTCAGGTCGCTATCTCACGGACCGTGAGTTCGAGCCCCGCGTCGGGCTCTGGGCTGATGGCTCAGAGTCTGGAGACTGCTTCCGGTTCTGTGTCTCCCTCTCTCTCTGCCCCTCCCCCGTTCATGCTCTGTCTCTCTCTGTCTCAAAAATAAATGTTAAAAAAAATGTCTATTTCTCAGGCATGATGTGAAAATTAAGTAAAACATTGCACTAAACATGCATTAATGTTAACGAGTACTGACTGAATACTTTCTGTCTACTAAGCTGTCCTGTCTGTGAAGTTCCCATGAAACCAATACTATTGTGAGCCTAATATTGCAGATGACAAAGATGAAACACAGAGAGCTTAAGTAACCTATACACGATCATATAATAATACATCAGCTGCAGAGTAAGATACAAACCCAGAGATTCTGCATGAGAATCTCTGACCACCATGCAAAGTAATGGTGGGGGCTGTGCAGGGTAATATCTGCTGATGCTGTCAATACTATTTGAGCCATGATCAGCGTGTCCTCCCCAGTGCCCCACTCGCTGCTGCAGCTGCCGCTTGTCACTGCTCTCTCAAGCTGCAGGAGACATCTGGCCATTTCTGCTCGTACGAAGCCCTCCTTCCCATAATGTTGGCCTGAGACAGCCTCACTCTTTCCGTGTTACAGAATGGCCTGGAGCATGGTGGGGAGTCAGTAATCCTGATCCTGAATGTCAGAGACGGCACAGCATGGGGAGCAGTGTTGGAGGCACCTGGAATGTGAGCACCATGAGGAAAGAGACTCAGTCTTTCTTGTTGGTCAGTACCCAACACAGTCCTTATGCAGGTCAGAACTTAGAAAATGTGCTGTCAGTGGCTACAAATGACAACGCGTTAGAAAGAGCACTCGATCTGGAGGCAGAAAAGGCTGTGTTCACATCCCTGCTTTTCCACTTACTAAGTGGGATCGTGGGAAAACCACTTAACCTTTCTGAACTTGAGTTTCCTCAGCTATAAAGGAAAATTGAAACAATTGTAATAATTATACTTTTAACATTTATCAAGCACTCCCCATATAAACAAAACACCCCAATGAGTTTTACACAATATAATTATGCCATGCATCCTCCCAACAACTTGTGACTATTATGCCCTTTACAGCAATGAGGAAACTGAGAATTATAGCCTGCATTATCACACCTTCATCGCTACACAGTTAGTAGATGAAGGAGTCTGTGCTGGGGGTGGTGCTATACTGCCCTCCTCTTCTGTGGATTGGCCTTATACTTAACAGAGACAGAAGGCTCAAAATGGAAGTCGTGAGCCATCTAACTGGTCCAGACCCTTTCAGTGAGGATATGTGAATACTGAATTTCATTCAGGATCACTTCTCAGGATTCCACCAACCTGCTTCTTCAACTATAGCCAGCATGCCCCTTTCACAAGGGGTGACCCGTGTACACATGGGGAGGGCTTGACAAAAGCAATGGTCCAGAATAAAAGTAAAAGAAATGAGCCATCATATTTAAACTACTAAGTTTTCACATGGTTTTATTTTTTTTCTAGTTTGGCACATGTGAAAAGCACTTTCTGTGAGTGTGGGGGTTTTGCATTGCTCTCTGGTAAGTAAGTCCCTACAGAGCTAAAGCTGAGTTATATTTCCTTCGTATAATAGTACGCATATAAGAAATCTATAGTAAATATTCTCGAGAGCTCAATGCACCTCTCTCACTAGAAACCACTATAGAAAGTGACTTCATTTTATAGATTTCCTGCTTTTATAAACTCTATCTGTATCTTAGCAATTGACCTCTAGACAGACTTTTGCAACTTGTAGGGATAAGCTTATTGGAATCTTTCCTCATTTAAAAGACAATCTAAGATAGTGCTGTGGAAGCAGCCCAAGTGTGCATTGATAGAAGAATGGATACAGAAGATGTGATATATTTATATTTATATTTATATTTATATTTATATTTATATTTATATTTATATTTATATTTATATTTATATTTATATTATTTGTATACATACACACACACTGGACTTTATCCAGCCATTCAAAGAATGAAATCTTGCCATTTTCAACGGCATAGATGGACCTGAAGAGTATTATGCTAAGCAAAACAGGTCAGCTGGAGAAAGACAAATACCATATGATTTCACTCATATGTAGAATTTAAGAAACAAAGCAGACAAGCAAAAGGGAAAAAAAGAGAGAGGCAAACAAAGAAACAGACTCCCAACTACAGAGAACAAACTGATCATTACCAGAGGGGAGGTGGGTGGGAGTAAGGAGGGCACTTGTGATGAGCACCGGGTGTCATATGTAAATGTCGAATCATTATATTATACACCTGAAACTAATGTTACACTGTATGTTAATTAGAATTTAAACAAAAACCCTAAAACTTGTTTTTAATTTAAAAAATAAATAAAAAATAAAAGACCATCTAAGAGATCCAGAAATAACCCAGTGCTTGCCACTAAGCACAAATGAGCTAGCTGATTGTAAATACACTTAACCTCTCTACCAAAATCTGAACTTAAAAATTCCTAGTCTGCTGATAGTTGCTATTTGAATTAAAAAGCTGAAGCTTCGCTAAATATCTTTCGTGAATGCCCAGCTCAGCTCTGCAGCTTTGTAAACAGGGCACTCTGGCTCCTCTGCAATGACAAAAGAAATCAGAGACATGTGCCTCAATCCTCAAGTTGCCAAGTCAGCGGGAATGCTTACATTCACCTGATAAGAAAGAGGCTGGCTTTCCACAGTGAATGAAATCTACCTTGAAAACTGGGTACCAGGAGCATTACAGAACCTTGCGGGTAGTATGAGTTGAAAAACCTATAAAGGATGTAGTTTCAGTTTGCCAGAGATTGAGAGTAAATACTAGACTTTTCCAGAAGTCACTATGTACACAAAAAGTTACACACACACACACACAAAATCCAGCCTTAAATATTAGACTGCAAATAATTTGCAATAAAATTTATTATTATAGATTCGTGTAATTAAAAAATACACAGAACAAACTGAAAAACTAACTTTTGTAAGAGATTTATTTTACCCACCAGCACCTGCTTTAAAATTACAGATACTTGGGGCGCCTGGGTGGCGCAGTCGGTTAAGCGTCCGACTTCAGCCAGGTCACGATCTCGCGGTCCGTGAGTTCGAGCCCCGCATCAGGCTCTGGGCTGATGGCTCGGAGCCTGGAGCCTGTTTCCGATTCTGTGTCTCCCTCTCTCTCTGCCCCTCCCCCATTCATGCTCTGTCTCTCTCTCTGTCCCAAAAATAAAAAACGTTGAAAAAAAAAATTAAAAAAAAAATAAATAAATAAAATTACAGATACTTTAGGGGTGCCCGGCTGGCTCAGTCGGTTCAGTGTCCGACTTTGGCTCAGGTCATGATTTCATGGCTCAGTTCATGGGTTCGAGCCCCACATCGGGCTTGCTTCTGTCAGTGCAGAGCTCATTTCAGATCCTCCGTCTTCCTCTCTCTCTGCCCCTCTCCTGCTCATGCTCTCTCTCTCTCAGAAATTAATTTTAAAAAATTAAAAAATAAAATTAAAGATACTTTAAAATATCTAATAGTCTCCATTAAAAATTATGGCAATAGAACTCGGGGAAGCAAACTGGTCATTAGTGTGTTGGGCGCCATGTCCTGTCAGTGCTGTTCTGCTACCTCAAAGGGAGCAACATCTTCCTGCCAACAACCTCCTTTCTGGAAAATTTTTATCAACTCCCCAGCTCATAAGAAACCCCCTTATTTCTGAGACTCCCTTTAGTTGAAGTTTCTAGGACCAAGGCAATTACCTTTGATTACATTACACCAGCATCTAATTTGAACAAGTGTTATCTTACTTACAGGCATTCAATTAAGTTCTGTTCTCCTATCTGAAAGTTTTTTAAGTTCAAATCTTTAGATTTCATAGAATGGCATAAGTCACTGCTTTACTTTTTCTTGGAAAGTTAACAAAATCAGTAGGCTAAAAATTTTAGAACAGACTGCTAAGGGAATGGGTTATGATCATCAAGTAAATGAAGCAATAAGCACCTGAGCACAGCGTGGGTCACTGGAAACACTCTTTCTCTACTGACAACAGGCCACAAAGGCAGCTGGCAAAGCAGGGGTTAAATCCTTGGGCTCTGGAGCCAGATGGACCTGGCTGGCACCCTGGTGTCTGCATCCTCTATCTGGGGAGCTTGGGGATGTCCTTCATTGTCTCTGCTTCATTGTTTTGAAATAAGGCAGATAATATTTAACTCAGACAATTGTTTGGGGGTTATATAAGATTCGCATATAAATTACTTAGCATAAAAACTGACACATATTAAACCCATAATAATTGTTAGGATCGCACCAACATGCAATAAAGGTTTTAATAAAGTGCCTGAAAATATATGTTGGAGTAACCTTGCAGAAATATGGGGCAATTAGACAGATTAACAATGAGTTAAAGAAAAAAAGCAAAAAGGAGATGATTAACAAATTGCCAGCAACCTGGTGGGAAGGTTATAGAGGTGTTTCTACTCTAACAGTATGTCCTACATGAGGCTGCCATGAACATGAGGCAGCGCAACGCTTATAAAACTCTTAGTACAGCATGTGGTGTACAATAAATGCTCAATAAACATAAGCTACTATCAGCTGCATTCACAAATCAAATAACGTGGTGTTGGGAGACGTGGCAAAGCAAGATCCCCACCAAAGATCTTGGATGTTCTCCCAACCTATTGGCATTTCTCTAATTCGTCAATTCCCTTTTCTCTTTTGGGGGCAGAAATACTGACTGCAGAATGCCATCTTTAAGAAACTGTTCACTGTACAAGAACAGCACATCAAAGCCTCCCTCTCTAGGTGAAATGCTAGCTTCATGGGATGCCTCTAAAGGGGTGAACCAACTGAAATCATTCACAGGACTTGAAAGGAGATCAAAACGCAATTTGCCAGCATCCCTTTTCATGTCTATGCTGAGAGCTTTAGTGTATCTAACGTACTCAAACTTTAAAAACAGCTCTTTGGAAAATAGACTGCCATATTCAACATCAAGGACAAGAAATACAAAAATGTATTACATCTCTTGCATTCTCTCTATAGCTAGTCATGGAACAGTGAGAGACTTACGACAAAAAAGCAGCAGAAAAAGTGAGAACTTTTCTAATGTCTGAGAATTTTGCCCAAGAGCCACACAGAGCCACCAACAAATTGCCATAAATTGGAGACAGACACCTCCCCCAGCCAGGGCTTACTAGGTGGTGATATAATTACCCAACAACCACCAACCACCATTCTGGGGACAGGTAGAAGGGAACTGGATTTTTTATAGGAAATGCAGATTTGGTGGAGAGATTTTTCTTTTTGCCTTCACCAATTAATACCTGGCTTCAGTAAGAAGCATTGGTAATCTTCACTTACAGTCACTTACAATCACTAGCTAAATGCTTACTGGGCTAGTGACCCTGCAGGCCTAGCCCACTGCTACTCTCAAAGCAGTCATAATAAGAGGCTTCTTAAAAGAGTCTGACATGTTTCCCTGAAATGTGGAGGGATATGTAACCATAAATACCGGTACTTGTTTCTGTCCTAGAAATTTTGGAAGGTTTAGGCCAGACATCACAGCTATAACAATAGAGCTAAGAAAGACCATGCCTGAGGACTAAAGGATGAGGCAACCCCATCTCAATTCCTCACAGACTCTGGAGTCCCAGAGAACCTCACTAGTTCCTATGATCCTACCACAACAAGTGTGGAGGAGAGGGGAAAAGGAAGATGTCATTCACAATCATTAGGTCAAGCAAGCAGGTATGTCTGACCATGAGAAGGTATTGATGGGCTAGCAGCCAGGCTTAGGATCAACTAGGCTGCACCTTCTGAGGGGTTTTCACAGAGGAAGTGGGGCCAAAACAAATGTGATCCCTATGCTGTGGGAAAGCACAGCACACTTGGGCAGAAACAAGTGCATCAACAGTGAATGGAACAGACTCAAGCAGAGTAAGACTGAGGTGACTTCCACGAGCAGTACGAAACCTAAAAACATCCCATGTTCCCCATCCCCACCAAGACCTCTTCCCTGCTTCCAAGCATGCCAAACTCCAAGGAGCTTGGCCTCAAACTCAGAAGTCTAAGTCAAAAGTCTAGTCTGTGGGGATCGGGATGGGACAGGGGTTAAAGTAGATAAGAGATGAAAGTTTTAAAATGCACTGGACTAAGTTTTAATAAATGAAATAGATGAGAAATTATAGAATTTTTTCAAGATCATCTATGGCAGTAGAAGTGGATATCTGACATAGTATGGTTAAAAGAGATTACTGGGAAAAAGAAAACCACAACATATTTATTCTTCAAAGAACTGTGAATTTTTAACAAATTCATTACAAGACAATAATCTATTTCTTTGCAGGATTTTCATTGAATTCAGCTCTCCATGGAGTCAAGTGGCTAGATGTAATGTCTATTCTAATATTAGTTAGAAGCCTAAACATTCAGTTTATGAAACTTTAAAAAATTATGCAATCACTCCCTCAGGAGACAGCGTCACTTGTCCAATCTCAAATTCAACAATGACCTCACTATTCTGTAACCATGAGCAATGAATGCAAAGAGCTTCTTCCCTCCCACTGTCTACCAGATGACAGTTCAACTTAGACCCACAGGAAAAAGGGCTGCTGTGACAATGTCTGCAAAACTCCCATTTATGTAAAAACGGGAATGAAAATTATTATTTACATTATTTTAAACCAGCTGAATATTCATATAGTCTATTCAAAGCCTCATATACCAGCTGTGTCTAAATTGAGTGAAGGCCCATAAACGGCATGAACTAATCTGACAAACATAGGCAAATGTACCTTACTCTGACACACAGTTTTGTTTTGTGACCTTAGCCTCAAAAATAGAGATGACATCTTAAAAACATTAACAGTAATTCTAAAAGTGGATAAAATAAGTTTTTGAGTAAGTAAATTCTGTACCCAATCACCTTCTGGGAAGTTGAACATGGTTGAGCCACAGATCAGAGCGTGATGTTTTATTCACAATGTTGATCCAAAGGGACCCAACCTTATCATGACTGTTAATGGTTTTATAAGAGGGAAGCGTTCCCTCAAAAGGTGTAAAATATCCATAGAGTGCTATAAAATATTCGAGATGCACTCTTCCTTATTGGGTGAAAAGAAAACCTTCACGTTCTTATATGCTATGGTCACAAAGAAATAAATGTTTGTGAGTAGATCAATTCAATAAAAACCATCAGGGCTACAAGTTCAGTAGAACTAACCAACTTCCTATTTAGAGATGGAGGAAAGTCAAGGAGATGAGAGGAACCAGAACAAAAGTAAGGAGAGGTGTGAGTACTGCTGACAAATATGTCCATTCAAAGATTTTTTTTATCATTTCTTAAAGGAGGTTTTCAGATTTCTTAAGAATTCATAGTGCAACGCTCCCAAATTCAAAATTCAAAGGAAGAAAGTAAACAATAAAATGTTTCCATGTATAACTAGTTTATACTTAATAATTCATCCATTTATATATTTGTTTAGCAATTTATCAATTCATGCATTCATTAATCCAAGTGGAAAATTGTATGTATTATCCCTCATGTATTATTTTCCATGAACTGTATAATCTAGATTGCACCCTGGGATAGGATTGAAAAGCATCTTCTTTACTTGGCTAAACTCTCTTGGCTCCTGCATCTAGCACCCTGAAAAATATGCCAACTTGAGACCCCATCAAAGACATAAGATTAAAGTGATTCAGGTTATTGAAAATGCACTGGCAGCTTCTCTGATTTCCATCTCCATCCCACACCCAGCACCTCCTTCCTGCTCCCAGTTTACTACTCCTCGATGTTATTTGTGTATATGGAGATAAATGCTTATGAGGATAGAAGATCAGTTTTATTTATGTCTCAACTTGCACTAACTTCTCTAGGTTGATCTCCCCTTCAGTGAGTTTATCTAATGTGAAGTTTCATTAAGGACAGGGACTGTCTACTGCATTCATCACTGTGTCCTCAGTGCCTTGTACTGAGCTTGGCATGTATGTTTATGGTATGATAAAAAAATATATATATGTGGCTTTCCTCCAGCTTCCTGGCATAGAACACCTAAAATCCTCAGATTCTGTGTGCTGATGAGCTGGCCCATAGGGGAGGACGGCCTAGAGAACTTCTGGATGGGAGCTGGTGGCCAGAAAGGGTTAGAACATTCAGTCCCATGCCCAACCTCCAGGTTGAGGACAGGGGCTAGAGATTGAGTTCAATCACCAGAGGCCAATAATTTAATCAATTTTGCCAATGAGGCCTCGCTAATACCCCTGAATTCTAGATGGAGAGTGAGGAGGTGTCCCAGGTAGGTGAACACATCACTGTGCCAGGAAGAGGACATAACCAAGAGAGGGCATGGAAGCGCTGTGGCCTCCTTCTGCCCATGCCCAGCCCTATCCCTCTCTTCCATTTGGTTATTCCTGAGTTGAATCCTGTAAAGTAAACCACAAATCTGAAGTAAAGTGTTTGAGATCTTTGAGTCATTCTAGCAAGTTATGTAACCAAGGAGGAAATTCTGATAATCTCCAATATGAAGATGACCAGGCAGAAATGCAGGCAGCCTGGGCCCCACACCTGTAGCTGGTGTCTGAAGTAGGGGGCTATCATGTGGGGCTGAGCCCTTGACCTGGTGGGGGGGTGGCTAACTCCAGGCAGTGTCAGAACAGAATAGAATTGAACCCCAGTTGGTGGTGGAGAGTTGGAGAACTAGTTGTTGTCACAGAAAAATCTAACAATGTCCAATATTTACTTGATGGACAAATAGCTGATTGAATAAGTAAAATCAAGTCTATGCCCTTTTAGAAGTGAGATTGAAATTTCAAGTTCACAATAATTGAGCAAGATCCTATTTTTTTTTTTCTTTGTACAGTGGACACTCAATGCAGAGTTGCTGAATGAAGAAAAGAAATTTTGAAGAAAGGATAGGTAGGGGTGCCTGGGTGGCTCAGTCAGATAAGCATCTGACTTTGGCTCAGGTCATGATCTCACAGTTCGTGGGTTCAAACCCTGTATCAGGCTCTGTGCTGACAGCTCTCTGTTTTGAGTTCTGTGTCTCCCTTTCTCTGCCTCTTCCCCGCTCATGCTCTGTCTCTCTCTCTTTCTCTCTCAAAAATAAATAAACATTAAAAAATGAAGAAGGGATAGGTAGATGCCTGTTTCTTGTAAAGAAGGTAATTCTAGAAATGACAAGTGCTATCTGTCTTGTTTTCATGCTGCTTTACTGTGGCAGCCATCAGTACCTGAAACCACAATTATGGACAGGGGTTAGACTGCACTCCCCACTTCTTTGATGCTTAGTGTAGATGTGACTTGCTTTGGTCAAAGTAGCTACCATCATTTCTATGCAGAAACATTCGAGACATATGGATGATCCACCACCTTCCTTTTCCCTCTACCATGGTGGTCAGTTGTGTACTAAATGGTGACTGCCCTACTGGCCTGCACACTAAGTAAGGACAAGGTGGGACAGAATTCCCAGCACACTAGTGATGGACATGTAGGATAAGTAAGAAATCAATTTGCTATTTTAAGCCATAAGACTTACTGGGTGTTTATTATCATAGAAAATCCTAGCCTATCCTGATACAAAAAAATCTCTACTTCCATATTTCATCATTTCATTGTAGAAAGATACACTGCAAATAATTATAACTGTACATTGCTATTTTCAGAGAAAGGCATGTACTCAAATTGAGTAAATCAGATGATAAATATGGAATGCTTAGTATATTGTGACTAATACATAATAAGTGCTTAACAAAATTAACTGTCATTATCATTATTATTAAAAGAGTTAATTTCAGGAGCGCCTGGGTGACTCAGTCGGTTGGGCGACCGACTTTGGCTCAGGTCACGATCTCACACTCTGTGAGTTCGAGCCCCGTGTCGGGCTCTGTGCTGACAGCTCGGAGCCTGGAGCCTGCTTCAGATTCTGTGTCTCCCTCTGTCTCTGTCCCTCCCCCGCTCATGCTTGCCCTCTCTCTGTCAAAAATAAATAAACATTAAAAAAAAAATTTTAAAGAGTTAATTTCAAAAGCTCTAAATTGAATTTTTGCAATATGTATCAGTTGATAACAAAGGCAGATTTTTAAGGCAACTCTAATGACCAGTGTACTCACAAGGTAAGTTGTATTTTCTTTTCCACACAGATGCCAAATGTGTCCACCTAGGTGACCTTGAACAAGTCACTCCGCTAACATTTGTTTGCCTATCTATAAAACACTAGAAAAACCCTGTGTGAAAACCAAATGAAATGTAGATGAAGTTCTACAGCATTAGATTATTTTGATGTGAGCAGAAGAAAAGGGTTTTTGTCATTTACGATTTCCATCCAGCAAAATCCACAGGGATTGTTTTGTTCTACCTCAGTTTAAATGCCCATTTGATATACTAAAACAATTGTGTGTGTGTGTGCTTACTTACAATCCCATTTTTCTCCACTTGTCTAATCTGATAATACAAACTCATCTCCTTCTTTGGGAAACAAATATTGAAAATGATTGCCAATATTTAGGTAAATTGATATAAGATCTACAAGAAAGCTTAGTGTGTTGGTGTCATGTTCCAAAATCTATGTTGTTACAAATTTAATAAAGTAACACTGATTCCAGGAAGTTGCCCAACTATCAGGAGTACACCAAATCATGGATATTAGCACTGGATGGAAATTTAGAAACCATATATTTCATCCCCACATAGGCCAAAAATTTTAAGTGGAGAAATGTTCCCATAGTGGAAAACTAGTAGTTGGTCTCCCTCTATCTGATGTAACAAGCATCTCTCAGAAAACAGATGCTGAGAAAACACTATTCTTTTTTTAATGTATGAAAGTCTGTCAAATGATCTTTGGAATTATGTGCTTTCCCTTGATGGAAATTATGTGTATTTATGTTCCCAATGTTTATATACTTACTAATCTTTTTTTTTTCTTTCAGTAAAACTAAAATTGCCCCAAATCTCTGCTGATCACCATCTGTGAGACAGCCCTGGACACTATGAGGTAGTGGGTGCTGGTGACTGCCAGAGCCTGGAAGACTCGGTTCAATCACTAGACTAGGGCTAGGCAAGCTAAACACTTTACCTTTGCAAATGGTCTATGAACTGAGTATGTCCTTGAGACTAGAAATAAGAACATAGGTGGAGGTGCCATTGAGAGCTACCTCTTACAACAAGTGAGAATATTAGCTGAGGATTGCTCTTAAAGACAAAAAGAGGGCATACTCCCAACCTACCTTCCACATTGATTCTCATGATTCCTTCACATACATCTAATTACCTTTCAAAAATCACCTCTTTATTTTGCCTTCATGGCATTAATTCACACTATTCCCTGTATACCTCTATCCTCCTCCCTCCCCTCAAATAGGTTCTATCCCAAACCTCCTACTCCATGAAATATTGTTTGCAAATTTTTGGTGTTTGTTGGTGAGACCATTCTTTTTTTTAAGTTTATTTATTTTGAGAGAGTGTGTGCATACACACGTGAGTGGGAGAAGGTCAGAGAGGGAGGGAGGGAGCGGGGGGGGGGGGGAGAGAGAGAGAGAGAGAGAGAGAGAGAGAGAGAGAGAGAGAATATCCCAAGAAGACTCTCTGCTGTCAGCACAGAGCCTGATGCAGGGATTGATCCCATGAATCATGAGATCATGACCTGAGCCAAAATCAAGAGTCAGACACTTAACTGACTGGGCTACCCAGGTGCCCTGAAACCACTCTTTTTTTTTTTTAAACTAGAGAGTTTAAATAAAATTATAATTAGACAAAACACCCTTTTTTATATCATCTATTAACATCATGCCATCTTTTTCCAAACTAGTTAAACTTCATTTTTCGTTATTGCTCAAAATCTATGTTTAAGTAGCTTTTTAATTCCCTTTTGCCTTTTCTCAAAACTCCACTCATTTAGAGTTTTAGCATTTCTTGTCTGAGATGAACAGTCATGGTATTCTCTTTTGTTTTGTCCACTAACAATATGCCCATCCTTCCTTCCTCCTCCTAGAGTCCTTCTGCACTATGAGTTTTCCAATGATATCATCTTTCTCAGTGAGGTTACCCACCACCATGTTGTTGGAGGTCACACTCGAAAATGGTTCTTCCTGTTTTATCTAGATTCCACTTGAGGGTAAGTGGGAAGTCTACAACTCTATGTGACCTGAAACTCCAGGAAACAAATACCAAGCATAGAATGGTCTAAGGATAGCATGGAAGGCACAGAATCCTGAGCAAAGGAACACACAGAAGAGGTGTTCTTGGTGAAGAGGTCTTGGGTACTGAAGGGGCAATCCAAAACATTAAGTTCAAAGGGTAAATAGAAATGAAGTAAAACAAATTGAGCTCCTGAGTAGAAACTGGAATCAAGAGAAGGAATATGAATCAGCTCAACTCTGAGGGGACTATTTTATGGTACTTGTATGTATGTTGTATTCTTTCTTTTCCCTAAACTTACCTCAGACACTTTGAAGTTCAACGCATATGTGTCAGGGATTCCTTTATTAAACCTCGAGATGTTAGGGTTATTTTTGTACAAGATCTCTGTTCTCCATCTACCAGCCCATACTCACATTTACCAGATTTTTTTCCAGGATAGCCATTTGTTTGCCTCATTACTTGCTGTATCATAGGATAACTAGAATTTAGTTTTCAAGATTCTTTCGAGAAATTAAAGCTAGCAAATGCGCTGCTTTTGTTCTAAGTTATATGTGTATTTGTTTTGTTAGAATCATATATCCTGTGGCAGCCGGGTGGCTTGGTCAGTTGAGTGTCTGACTCTTGATTTCGGCTCAGGTCATGATCCCAGAATCATGGCATTGAGCCCCACATTAGGCTCTGTGCTGAGCATGGAGCCTGCTTAAGAGTCTCTCTCTCTCCCTCTGCCCCTCTCCCCTGCTCATGCTCACTCTCTCTAAAAACTAAATTTTTAAAAAGAATCATATATTCAGAAAATATTCAGATAGTTTGAGGCAGTCATTACTTTTAAACCTTCACCCTGGACCAACTTTATACTATTGTAATGGACAAAAAGGAAATATCTCATTTAGATCATCCCACATATGGGGTTGATGCTCTAAAACCTGTGCTTTGACATTCTCATACACCCAGATTTTGGACAAGTAAGTAAACTTCTCATGCCCCTTTGTGTATAACTCCTCATATCTTGCTTTTTGGTGTTGTTGTTTTTAATTAAAGTATAGTTGGCATAATTCCTTAGGTTTTATCTATCTCTCATGAACAAAGAACAGTCATTGTTGGTCATTCCTAGATCCTACTACTTCAGATACTGGTACCCCCAGAAGTTCTTAAATAACTTTTTCTGGCAACAATTCAAGATTGCATGATTGTTAATGCAGACTATTCTGATGTCTAGACACTCAAGACCTGAATAGTGGCTTTCCTTAAGAATTGCGTGTGTGTGTGTGTGTGTGTGTGTGTGTGTGTGTGTGTGTGAGAGAGAGAGAGAGAGAGAGAGAGAGAGAGAGAAAGGAACTGTTAACAAAGCTCTCTATATAAGACTTAATGTCCTCCATTTCAAGCTTCTATTTCACACCATGACATCCATACTAACTGGATATAACTATTTTTATTCCACTTCACTTTAAAATTGAGTTTAAATACCTCTTGTTCAGTTAATCAAACATCCCCACAGTTCTTTCAAAACTTAGTGAGGTGTTAAGGGTTGAATTATGTCCCTCCAAAAATTCACATTCTGAGGTACTAACCCTCAATACCTCAGAATGTGACCATATTTAGAGACAGAGTCTTCAAAGAGGTAATTAAGTTAAAACTAGGTCATTAGAGTGGGCCTTAATCCAATATGACAGATGTCCTTATAATAAGAGGAAATTTGAACACAGATACATAGAGGGGGAAGACACTGTGAAGAAACAGGGAGAAGACAATCATGGGCAAGCCAAGGAGAGAGGCCTGTAACAGCCTCTTCCCTCACAGCCCTCAGAAGAAACCAAACCTGCTGACACTGATCTCAGACATTCAGCCTCTGGAACCATGAGAAAATAAATTCCTGTTGCTTAAGCCACCCAGTCTGTGGTGCTTTGTTATGGCAGCTCCAGCAAACTAATATACAAGACTCAGAGTAAAACCCAAATTCCTCACCATACCTGTGTGGCTCAATACGAACTAGCCTCTGCCTATGCCTCAGACCTAATTCCTCCCACACTCTCCTGGTTTCTCATATTCCAAAGAGACAGGTTTTCTCTAATAGGCCAGAGGAACTCCCGTAACAGGACTCTTGATGCGTCTCTCTCCCTGGAGCTCTCCCACCATGGACCTTCCCTTGACTGGTTCCTTGTCATTCCGGTCTCAGCTCAAAAGTCTTTCTTTCAGAAAAACTTTCTTTGATCTTCCATCTAAAAGTAGTTATCCCTTCTCCTAAGGCTCTGTATCTACTGTCTTGGTTTATTTTCTTTATAATATATATATTTTTATAGAGGAAACCAGTTTGCACCACCAATAAGTATATTTATGGCAACTCTGTGCAGGAAAACAGCTATCATTATGACGAACAAATGCCTGGGTTTGCCAGCCTAGTCCTAAATTATACCTGTTTCAGTGTAACTACTAACAGCACCCCTTTTTAAAACTGTCAAACTGTTATGGTTTAGATAACAAATGACATAAAATACATCCTGAAGGTCATTAAAAGGTTTGGGAGTTTTCTACACTAGATGATATACTTTGGCTCCTAAGACAAGACACTCTGAGCTCTGTGTGTCTCTGCTTTCAAATAGTAAATAGGCCATGTATGTCACCCCTCAGTATCTTGGCACATGAAGTTTCTTCTGCCTGCAATCCCCTCCCTCCCTCCCCACCCCAAGTGCTGGCTCCCCTATTCATCCTTCAAGACAATGCACAGAGGGAAATGCTTTGATTCAATTGCTCCTTCAGTGACACGTAACCACTTCTGTGTACCACACTACAGTCTAGTTTCTTTATTTATTTCTCTATTTTCCATTAGACTGTGGGCTTCTTAAGAGGGAAAAAAAGGATTCATCCATATTTATATCTCAAGTTTCTAGAATATTTCTCATAACATGATGGGCATTCCATAACTAGTATTAAACAGAAAAATGAATATTATCTCTTTTAAACTCATGTTCTTTTTCTATCGCACCTACGGTAAGATTATGGGAAAGATGGGGAAAAAGGTGGCTTAGCAATTTGCATGGTTATACACATATTAAATAAGTATTTTATAAAGCATACAGAACTCTATATATCTGAAACTCTCAAATTGAAAACTCTATGCTTGACTTTTCCCTCTATTTTTATTCTGAAATTTTTAACTTACACTTTCACATCCACTGACAACAGAAAGAGATTTTGTTGAGCCATAGGGTCATCTTTCATAGCCTGATCTCAAACATCTCTTTCCAGTATTTCCCTTTCCACAAATTAAATCAACACCCATTTACTATCTCAGGTAATTCTGACTTTTTACTTCTCTATTAGCACCCTACCTGCTAAGTTCTACCACTGCATTATCAAATGGAACAGATGAACGAAACTACCTGAGCAAATTATCCTCCCTCCACTCATTTTGTGGCCACCACTTCCAAATGATGTCCCTGCACCTGATTTTACCCCCTCTATTCCATTTTTTGCACAGCAGCATGAGTGATCCTTTTACAACAGGTGTCAGATTATGTCACTTCTACACACCCCTCTCTCAGAGTGGAAACCGAAGTCCCAACAATGGCTGACAAGGTTGTCCAGGATCTGGTTCTTGGCTACATTTCTGACCTCATCTCTTATTCCCTTGGATTTAGCCACACTGGCCCTTTTGGTGTTTCCAAACGTTCAAGGCCCCTAGCTAAGCACTATCACAACTGCCATTTCTTGTTTGGGATGTTTTTCCTGGATTTCCTCAGATGTCATCTTCTCAATGAGGTATCCTTTGATATCTTTCTTTAAAATAGGAAGTAAACTTTTCCCTCCTCACCCCAACACACCCATATCCTTCTTCTTTGCTTATTCTTTTCCAAAGAACTGATCACCATCTGTCACACAATTGTTTCTTATACATTTGTTTATTGTCTGCCCTCCACTAGAATGTAAGTTCCAAGAGGGCAGGGATTTGGGATTTTTGGCATTATTGTTTTTGTTTATGGTTGTATCCCTAAGTTCCTTGAACAATGTTGAGCATATATTTAGAGCTCAACACATATTAGTTGAGTTGATGGATATAATTACTTCCTTAATAATCTTCACCAACCCATGTGCAGACAGCATCTGGGCTAACCAATGGGGTGATGGTAAGAAACCTAAGTAGGAAGTAGACTGTGAACAGGAACCCTTGGTGGGAAACCACAGCAACTGAAGGAGACCCAGTTTTGATGGCACAAATCCAAAGAAGACGCCAGTTTGTTCCTTACACTGGGTCAGTGCAAGAAGTGTTCAGAGAGTCCAGCACAGAACTGGGAACAAATTGGACAGTGTAGGCACTGTCCGTGGGGATAGCTGAGAGCCAATAAATAAGCAATAGTAGACAGTGTTGAGACTTTCAGAACAGTGGTTTTCAAATTAGTGCCATGTGGGGTCACAAAGAAATGATGCTGGGATGGCCAAGTGCAGGAAAAGCCCAAGGAGTCAAAGCTCCCACCTCCCGATAACCCAACCCTAAACAAGAGCAGCTCAGATCTTCTCTATTTATGGACTGGAGCTAAGTTTAATTTTTTAAACAAAAGATTCCCACTGGTAAAAACAATTTAAAAAATTGGGGCACCTGGGTGGTTCAGTCGGTTGAGCGCCTGACTTCGGCTCAGGTCATGATCTCATGGTCCGTGAGTTCCAGCCCCGCGTCGGGCTCTGTGCTAACAGCTCAGAGCCTGGAGCCTGCTTCAGATTCTGTGTCTCCCTCTCTCTCTGACCCTCCCCCATTCATGCTCTGTCTCTCTCTGTCTCAAAAATAAATAAACATTAAAAAAAATTAAAAAAAAAGAAATACTGTTTAAAAAAAAAAAAACACCCACACACAAAAACAAACCATAATGAAAACTCTGAAAACCATCACAGTAACACCATGCTACTGAACATGGAAGTTTACAAAGATTAGGAAAGGCTATCTGCAGGGCACCTGGGTGGCTCAGTTGGTTAAGCATGCGACTTCAGCTCAGGTCACAATCTTGCAGTTTGTGAGTTCAAGCTCCATGTGGGTCTCTGTGCTGACAGCTCAGAGCCTAGAGCCTGCTTCAGATTCTGTGTATGTCCCTCCCCTGCTCACACTCTGTTGTCTGTCTCTCTCTCTCAAAAATAATAAATAAAACATAATTTTTTATAAGAAGAGAAAAGGCTATTTTCAATTAGAAGGCTATTAACATCTTCAAAGCAATATCTTCCATAATGTAGGGATGCTAAATTCAAACCAGAAAGGTTATACAGTGAGTCAACCTCCCATTTAGATGCTTACTTTCCACTCTGTCTTCAGCAGATATCAAAATTGCAACTAAATAATTAAGTAGTATCTTGGGTAACATTTGCCTTCATCATTAGAATTATACTCTATTAGGGGAGAGACCACATTTATCTTGTTCACCGATACAACACAGGTGTCTAAGGCATAGTAGGTATCAATAAATACTTGTTTAAAGAATGAATGAAAGAAAAAGGGATAGTAAAATTTATTTCTTATGTGAAGGTGTCAAAAGAGCCCTTAATTAACAGAAAGAAAGAAAGAAAGAAAGAAAGAAAGAAAGAAAGAAAGAAAGAAAGAAAGAGAAAGAAAAGGAAAGAAAGAAAGAAAGAAAGAAAGAAAGAAAGAAAGAAAGAAAGAAAGAAAGAAAGAAAGAAAGAAGAAAGAAAGAAAGAAGAAACTTGGTTAGGTTCTTAATTTCCACAAAAAGCTGTTATACCTTACATCTTCTCATCCGCTTCCTAAAATACACAGACCCAAGAGTAAGCCACTTAGAACAATCAAATACACCCCCAGAGAACTATGCTTTGAGGTTTCTGCTGCCCATACTTATTAAAAAACCTCAGAAAAGACAGATATATAAATGGAGGATTGTTAGAAGAATAGATAGTGCTTTAACTTGTATCTTCCCTTTGACCATTTGATCCCTTCCAGATTTATCTTCCTTGAATCATGCTTTAGTGGCATGCCCTCACTTTTACCAAGGAACAATACAAGAAGTAGTCACGCGAAACCACACAGTTCACAGCAGGTGTGCCATGGAAGATCCTATCACTATCCTATCACTAAATGCATCTTACAAAAGCATCCCTGTAGAAATACATTATCAGGTTGTGTAATAGGAAAACAGTGTTTCCCTTGAATAACTCGTATGGATTTTTCTCCCTGACAACAAGAACTAATCACTTCTCTGTTTTAAAAATTGACTATCACAATACTTTGAATATATATATAAATTTGAGGTCCAACCAAGGTAATTGTATGTGGTTCCATAAGGTCTTAATATTTATATCTCCCTCATACCACCCCTACCCTAGACATATTTGTTTTATTCTTGTTTATTTTCTCTACACTGACGTTTTATTTTTACTGACATCATAACATTTTTTAGTATATGTTACTGTGGGAGTTGCTTCCAATCCTCTGGGAAGGAAGCTGAAATGTGAACATACAGAAAAGAACGTGCTCTTCCAAAAACAGCAAGACAGGCTTGAAAAAACTGTATTTCTTCTAGGAATGCTAGTTAATATTTCATGGAAGTGCCATGTAGTGTGTCCTGAATTTCATTAAGCATTTTCCAACTTCCCCACAGCAACTTTATCAAGTTGCTCAGCCTTATGGATTTTGAGCTGGTTGACAACATGACCAAAATGTATTGATTGTTGGCTCAGTATTAAGTAGGATAAGAGGTTCTGGGAGTGTCACAGAGGCTTATACGGGCTTGGGAATCTGATCATAACCTGAATATAGATGTAAATGAAATACATATCAAATTTGAAAATGATACAAAGCTAGGAGAAGATTGTTTATGACACTGGTGAATTATGCAGGCTAAGAAGTCAGACTGCCTGAGTTCAAATCCCAACTCTATGACTTACTAGCTGTATGACTTTAACAAATTACCAACCCTCATTGTGCCTTAGCTTTCTCATTTTTTAAATAAAGTGGTATTTACATCATAGGGGGTTTTTAACTTTATTTTTTTTTTATTTTGAGAGAGAGAGAGAGAGAGAGAATGGGGGAGGAGGAGGAGGAAAAAGAGAGACACATGAGAGAGAAAAAGAGAGAGATAAAGAGAGAGAGAGAGAAAGAGAGAGAGTTTGAGAGAATCCCAAGCAGGCTCTGTGCTATCAGCGTGGAACTTGACATGGGGCTCAATCCCACAAAGGGTGAGATGATGATCTGAGCCAAAATAGGATGGATGCTTAACCAAATGAGCTACCCAGGTGCCCCATAGAGTTGTTTTTATTTATTTTTGGGACAGAGAGAGACAGAGCATGAACGGGGGAGGGGCAGAGAGAGAGGGAGACACAGAATCGGAAACAGGCTCCAGGCTCCGAGCCGTCAGCCCAGAGCCTGACGCGGGGCTCGAACTCACGGACTGCGAGATCGTGACCTGGCTGAAGTCGGACGCCCAACCGACTGCGCCACCCAGGCGCCCCCCCATAGAGTTGTTTTTACATATTAAATGAGAGAATATGTAAATATTCATGAGTGCCTCCTATACAGTAAGCACTCAATATATGTATGATGTTATTGTTACCATAAAATGATCATAGTTACAATAAAATACAGCATCAAACTCAACACAATATAGGAAACATTGGAAATTGTGGATAGAAAATGATGAGTCAAATTAATTAGAGATCAATACAGGTTTGAGATTTAGGTTTTCAATACCGATTATATTGATACAGGATAGAGGAGGTCTATCTTGGTTAAAAAAAATCATTTGAAAATTGTCTAGAAGTTTTCATGGACCCAGAGCTTTCATTCAACAAAGTTTGTTATGTGCCTAGTATGTGCCTAGCATGATTCTAAGAGCTGTTAACATCAGTAAATGAGACAGAGGAGATCCCTGGCCTCCTGTCTCTTCCAGTGGAGAGAAAAAGAACTACTATTCAAGCAAATTAATGGAGAAGACAATGTCACAGAGACAGGATCAGTGAAGAAGATGAACTAGAGCACAGGGACAGAGAGTTAACAGGGCAGGAGACTACTGAAATAGCAGTCAGAGGGGCTTCTCTGAAGAATGGTATTCGAGCTGCTAGAAGGTGAGATGGAGCCAGCCCTATGCCGATTCTGAGAAAGAATGATCTAGGCTGGGAAAGCTGCAGGTCCAAGGGCTCAGAAGTAGCGAGAAATCGCCATGATTTGGTTGTTACAATAGTGCAATCATAGGGATAATAATAGTAGGAAATAGTCACAATGGAGAATTCCCTGTTGTTCAAGGAGGTAATCCTCTCCGGAGCCCTACATGGTAGCTCCCAATACCTGAGCTCCCCAGATAACAAAGCCAATGTGCAGAGTATGTGACTTGCCCAATGTCCAATTGCCAGAAAGGCGTGGAACTTTGTTCAAGCAGTGAGTACAAGCAGTTAGGCTCTGGTCACTGGGCATTTTCTGCCCTATTCATAATGGAAATAAAAGTCCACATCATGCCAAGGAAAGCCCGAGCAGACTCTCTCCTATGGCAGGAACAGTTACTTGAGATAGTATTTAGATAATATAATAATTTTTAAAAACACTAAACATATAGGAAATGGAAAAGGAATGGCCAGTAGTAAAAAACAAAACAAAACACAAAAACAAAAACTATTTCCCCAGGAATGACTAAAAGATATGAGTGTGGTTAGCAACATGAAGAGAGAAGGGGAAGGGCTCCTTGGTAGCACAGTTGGTTGAGCATCTGATTCTTGATTTTGGCCTCATGGTTCTTGGCCTCATGGTTCTGTTTTGGGCTCTACACTGAGAGCACAGAGTCTTCTTGGAATTCTCTCTCCCTCTCTCTCTGCCCCTCCCCTGATCATATTCTCTCTCTCTCTCTCAAAAATAAATAAATAAGCATTGAGAGAGAGAGAGAGAGAGACAGAGAGAGAGAGAGAGAGAGAGAGAGAGAGAGAGAGAGAGAAGGGGAAGGGCAAGATACGATAGTTTTCCTTAGGTGTTTGAAGAAATTTTCTCATAAAGAAATGATGAGCAGATAGGTGAACAGACAGATAAAAATATGCAAAGATTTTTATATAATTCCAAAGAAAATATAAGAACAATGGGTGACAGTAGATTCTGGCAAAGGTTGGTGGAGGAAGCAGTCCTAGCAATCCAAAAATCAGGGCTACCTGACTATGGAAGAAGCTAACTGGTGAGGCAGCGAGTTCCCCATAACCTACAACTAGATGTATTTAAAATAAGGAGACATCACTACCTGCTATAGATTTGTAAAAGGGACTTCTGCAAAGTCAAAATATTGGACTAGAAAATTCACATGCATCTTACAAGACTACACTCTTTGGTTCTATCATGGAAGCGACAGAAAGCACTGGATTTAGCCAGAAATATTTGTGAGAGTGCTAAACCACAGAGGGTGCTAACAAATATTCACAGCTGTTTGTATTAGGTTACTTCTTATCAAAATATGTATTTTCTATATGTCTATATGTAAATAGACAGAATGAAGTTCTTAAGACACATATTGATGCTTTTCATCTTGACTATACTAACTGGAATGCAATCCATAAGTCTATATGTAGGGGAAATGCACACACAAGTTGAAAAGTATATGTACGAAGCCTACCAGAGAAAGTACAGCCTAAGAAAATGTTGGATAAGAGCACACAGTTCAGAGGCATCTGGGTGGCTCAGTCAGTTAAGCATCTGACTTTTGATTTCGGCTCAGGTCATCATCTCATGATTCATGGGATCACTCCCCGTGTCGGGCTCTGTAATGACAGAGTGGAGCCTCCTTGGGATTCTCTCTCTCCCTCTCCCTCTCTGTCCTTCTCTCACTCTCACTCTCTCTCAAAATAAATAAATAAACTTAAAAAAAACAAGAGCACATGGCTCAAGGGCACCTGGGTGGCTCAGTGTGTTAAGTGTCCAACTTGATTTTGGCTCAGGTCACGATTTCATGGTTCATGAGATGGAGCTGAGGGACAGGCTCCACGCTGACAGTGCAGACCCTGCTTGGGATTCTCTCTCATTCCCTCTTCCTCTGCCCCTCTCCTGCTTTTGCACAGCCATGTGAGCGTGTGCTCTCTCTCTCAAAAATAATAAATTACGGGGTGCCTGTGGGGCTCAGTCAGTTAAGCAGCCAACTTCAGCTCAGGTCATGGTCTCATGGTTCGTGAGTTCTAGCCCCTCATGGGGTTCTGTGCTGACAGATCAGAGTCTGGAGCCAGCTTCAAATTCAGTGTCTCCCTCTCTCTCTACCTACCCCTCCCCTGCTCGCACGTACGTGCTGTCTCTCTCAAAAAGTAAATATTAAAATATTTTTTTAATTAACAAAATAAATAATGAAGTGAAACTTAAAAAAAAGAGCACATAAGTCAAAGTTCACACACTACTTAGTTTTTCCTTAAATCTCTATGTGACCAGATCAAGAACTGTAGTGTGATGGAGCACCTGGGTGGCTCAGTCGGTTGGGCATCCAAATTCGGTTCAGGTCATGATCCACGGTTTGTGGGTTTGGACCCCGCATCAGGCTCTGTGCTGATGGCTCAGAGCCTGGAGGCTGCTTCAGATTCTGTGACTCAGTCTCTCTCTGCCATTCCCCTGCTCACCCTGTCTCTGTCTCTCAGAAAGTGAATAAATGTTTAAAAAAAATTAAAAAAAATAAGAATTATAGTGTGATGGAGGCAAAAGGTGGTCGTGTGACCTAAAATCAAATGTGCTCCTTGGTGACATTCTCTGGCACATTCAGGAAATGTCCTCCAAAAGCACCCCATATGTTTATGAAGAGTTTACAAGACTGTGGAAAATGCTGACTTTACAACGATAAATAATAAAACAAGATCCAAAATTATATACATTGTCCAATTTCAACAATGAATGGGAACAAGACTTAAAATGCAAAACTGTTATTGCCTGTCTTTATGTGTTAACACTATTCATGGTTTCTTCTTTCTACTTTTAGGGGATACTGGCTTTGTCTACCCAGCACTACTTTCCCTACGTCTAACAGACGTGACTTCCTATGGAGGAGGGCTCATGACCAGGCGAGGCCAATCACTGTACCATATCATGTTGGCCATAGCCATCATTCCAGGGATGAACATGTGCACCAAGCCATGGTTATTAAAACCCTTCCCTATTTTTCTAAGTGGATTGGCAAGGAAATTTTTCCTTTCCTCTCTGGCCATATGGCTGTAAGTATGTAAACCTACATCTGCCAAGGCCATGGATCCAGCCTTGTGGATCAGTAGGTCTGAAAGATAACTCAAAATTCAAAGAGAACAAGAGGAGAGGGGGCAAAGAATATGAATGAATAGGTCCTGAAGTTACATTCAAGTTTCTGAGTCTAGTCATTGAGCCCAGTTCAACTCATACCCTTTCTGTGGTTAATGCAATAGGTTTGCATGTGGTCAGGCAAATAAAGGTGTACTGGAGAAAATGCTTTCCCTCCAGAAATACTGTTTGGTAGAAGAATTCTATCATGCCTATTCACACTGATGGGACATAAGAGAAAAATAAGCACCACTACCACAACAACAACAATAACAATAAATGAACAAGGGAGTTCAAAGAAGGTTCTTATTATTTCCAGTGATCAAGGAATATTAGTTGGTGGTGTGATATCTGAGTGGTGACAGAAAGGAATGAAGATATGGGTAAATCTACCGGGAAGAGCATTCTAGATAGAAGAAATCAGAGAGGCAGTGCAGATAGGAAAACAGGGAGAATTAGCTGTTATCCAGTCTTGCTGGTGTGCAGGACACAGTATGAGGGAAAATGCTGAGAAATAAAAATGGAAATAGTGGCTTGGGCCAGAACATAGACATCCTTCAATGATTTTGAATTTGATTCAAGAAAGTTATAATTATACGATGTAACAGAGAGACCCCTGTTGCATTGTTACTGTCACAGACACTTTATCTTCTGATAGCAACTAGAATGCGCCATGATCAAGTTTAACAAATTAGTCGGATTAGTGATCAATACACTGATTTTTATGGCTTAATTCTCTATCAATGACATAAGAAATACAAGTGTTCAAAATTTTATCTAACCATCCCCTTACAAAACATCAATTATCCCATTTTCCCCATTGCCCTTAAAACTTACAATTTTCCACTCCAAATCTTGCTTTTTTAAATTTGTTTATGTTGGCTTAAATAACTATTATGGAAATCCTTAACACATTGATTATGAATATCATCCATAAACTTTACTTCAGTTTCATTATGTTCATGTACCTTCCATAAACTTTATTTATAGATTATAGTTATTTTTCAAATTGAAGAATATTAATATGCTTTGTAGAAGAGTAACATATTATACCATTTTTACCATTTTATAGATAATTAACTCTCACAACAATTACATTTTACCCAGATCACGCAGTTAGCCTTTTATTCAGTAAGCTATTATCAGGTGGTGAGAATGAAAATAGAAAATTTATAGGTTCCTCCTTTGGAAAAAAAAAAACTATCTAACTGGAGTCAGGGCCAACATAAATGGTATAGAAAAGAGGAGGAATAGAAGAGAATGTCAATGATGATGACCAGGTCTTAAGAATACGAAATCTTCAGGGCACTTGGGTGGCTCTGTCAGTTAAGCCTCCGACTTCGGCTCAGGTCATGATCTTGCAGCTTGTGAGTTCAAGCCCCGCATTGGGCTCTGTGCTGATGGCTCAGAGCCTGGAGCCTGCTTCAGATTCTGTGTCTCCCTCTCTCTCTGCCCCTCCCCTGCTCTACTCTGTCTCTCTCTCTCTCTGTCTCTCAAAAATTAATAAACATTAAGAAAACTTTAAAAAATAAAGAATATGAAATCTTCATATAGGTAAGGGGAAGTAGGATGATCCATCTGGAGACCATAGACTGGGCAAAGGTAAGGAGGCAGGAGTGAGTGTGGCATTTTTGGGAGAAGGTCAGGAGTTACTTGAGATGAAGGTGATGGCTGTAAAGACAGACATGGGTCAGATCCTGAGGGATCATGAGTGCTAGACACAATGTGCTCTATACCAATGGCAGAAGGGCACTACGAAAGGACACGTGTTAGTCGAGGGAAATTAACTGGTGGTTGTGCAAGGTAATATTGAAACAGGAGAATAACGGAGCCAGGGAGATCAACTGGAAGTCTCTTATGGTAATGTAGACAGACACGAAGAAGACCTAGGTCAGGGTTACGGAAGGAGAAACAGGAATAACTTGTGAAAACCAGCTTAGGAGAAGGTCATCGGTATTCAGTTACCGACTGGAGAGGATGCAGCAGTGGGCAAAGTGGAAAGAACAGTGCAACAGAGAAGTGGAAAGGAATCTAAGCTGCAAGCCTTGCTAAGGAGAGGAACAGTCCCCGTGAGTTAAAGGATGAAGCCACAAAGGGAGAAATAAGGAATGACAGGTACTTTGAAATTTGGAGATTCTAGGTTGGAACTGTGAGAAAATCAAATAAAAATGGCCTTCTGAGAGTTGAAAATAAGAAGGTAGCATTTGAGGGAGAGGTCAGGATTCTATGTAGAAATTACCTAAATTTGATTTTTGAAAATCAGCTCTGTAGAGGTAGTAGCCAAAGTCAAGACAATACATGACCCTTAAAGAAGGGCAACAGGACAGAAACATCCAAGGTCAAGGCTGGTTACCCTATAAATTCAGTTGCCATGAATTTCTACCTGGTTTATTCCTATAAAACAGGCTTTCTCGGCCCGAACACTGTTGATATGTGAGGCTGGATAGTTCTCTGCTGTGGTGTCTACACTGTGTATTCCGAGATGTTCAGCAGCACCCCTGGCCTCCATCACTAGATACCAGTTAATACCCCCCACCTCAGCCATGACAACTAAACATATCTCCAGACATCACCCAAAATCCCCTGGGAGGCAAAACCACCTGGGATGAGAACCACTGTCCTAAAGAGTGGCCAGTCTCTGTAGGGACCTCTGAGAGGTCCTACTCAACCTTCTTCTATGTGAGCAAACTTGACATGTCACTTCAACTCTCTGAGCCGGTTTCATCAGCAAATAGGCACATATAATAATTGTCCCCACATCACATTGTTGGTGGTGAGGCTAGATTTTAACGATGCACATGAAGTGCCTGCATCGCATGAGTGTGCAGGAGTGGGGGCACCGTGCTGCTACAAATGGGAGACATCACCCACCCTGTGTCTCTCTGAGGTCACTCCCCATTTATTTAGGCATGCAGAGAGGCCAGATGACTACCAACAAGGCAACAAATGCAGATTTTTCTTTAAATGGTACTTCATTCAATGCATAAGTTGGGCCACTAGAGGGCGCCTGGGTGACTCGGTTAAGTGTTGGACTGGACTCTTGATTTCCACCCGGGTCATGATCTCAACAGTTCATCAGTTTGAGCCCCGTGTTGGGCTCTGCGTTGACAGCACAGGGCCTGCTTTGGATCTTCTATCTCCCTCTCTCCACCCCTCCCCTGCTGGTGTTCGTTCTCTCTCTTTTTCTCTTTCTCTCTCTCTCTCAAAAATAAACAAAAAAAATTAAAGCGGGGCCACTTGATAAATGGCTTCTGTTATATGTCGTTTTACACACTCGTCAGATGTTCCTAGAGTTCAAAAGGTCACAGGACCTGACAAATACTGTCTTCTGTGACATTAATAATAGTGAATTTTTAAGAACAAAGACTAAAGTGTGTGTGATTCAAAAGGCAAAGTCATGATAAACAGTCACTTTTTAGGAGCCCCTGGGTGGCTCAGTCGGTTAAGCGTCAGACTCTTGATTTCTACTTGAGTCATGATTTCATGGTTCCTGGGATCAAGCCCCTCATCCTGCTTGGGATTCTCTCTCTTTCTATCTCCACCCTTCTGCCACTCCTGTTCTTGGTCTCTCTCCCAAAATAAACAAACACTGAAAAAAAGAACAAAGACTAAAGTGTGTGTGATTCAAAAGGCAAAAGTCATAAACGTTCACTTTTTAGATGAGTTAAAAATTTCAGCATCACCTGAAAAAGATTTTAACTTGTGTTTGCTACATGTCAGCTCAGCATTTCAGAAAATGGGAACAATACCGCTTGATAGATATGTGCTAGGCTCTGGGCCAGGGACTGTGCTAAGCCAGACTCTAAAGATCATGTCATGGCTTCTGCTCTCAGAACACAGGTCTCGGAAGGAGAGAGAGAAAGCCTGATACCATATAAGACCTCGGTACAAAGTGCATGGGAATGGAGGGGAGGGCAGGGTTTCGGCCTCCGCGGTGAAATCAAGGTTCATCTTCAAAGGAGGGTAAAGTGAGCAGAGATGAAGCATGAACAGGAGTTGGCAGGATGATAAGTAACAGGGCACACTTTTCAGACAGAGGGAACACACAGAATACATAGTCACAGCCATAAGAGACCTGGACGTATGCAGAGAACTGTAATCATTTGTGTTGCTGAAGCATAAAATTCAAGGTGGGCAGTTGCAGGATTGACAATGGACTCAGGTAGGCAAGGGTTAGATTGTAAAGGGCCTTGGACATCAGGCAAAAACACCAAACTTTATCCTTCAGTCAATGGGGAGGCATTAAAAATTTTGGAGGCGTGCCTGGGTGGCTCAGTCGGTTAAGTGTCTGAATCTAGACTTTGGCTCAGGTCATGATCTCAGGGCTGTGGGATCTAGCCCCACATCATGTCCTGCAGCTGAAAGCACAGAGCCTCCTTGGGATTCTCTCTCCCCCTCTTTCTGCCCCTCCTCCACATGCACACGCACCCACACACGCGTTCTCTCTCAAAATAAATCAACACTTAAAGAAAAATTGGAAATCACTAACACATAGTCTAAGAAAGAATGTTTTAAAATCGATAATTAAATCACTAATGTTTTAAAAGCGCTAATTTTGATTTGGTTTAGCATTAGAACTTCTCTTCTTCCTCTTCCTTTTCCTCTTTCTCTCCCTCCTCTCCCTTCTCCTCCTTCTTTACTCCTACTACTTTAAATCTCTCCAAGTAGAGAGCCAAAGCATAAGAGACTCTTAAAAACTGAGAACAGGCGCCTGGGTGGCGCAGTCGGTTAAGCGTCCGACTTCAGCCAGGTCACGATCTCACAGTCTGTGAGTTCGAGCCCCGCATCAGGCTCTGGGCTGATGGCTCGGAGCCTGGAGCCTGTTTCCGATTCTGTGTCTCCCTCTCTCTCTGCTCCTCCCCGTTCATGCTCTGTCTCTCTCTGTCCCAAAAATAAATAAAAAACGTTGAAAAAAAAAAAAAATAAAATAAAAATAAAAACTGAGAACAAACTGAGGGTTGATGGGGGGTGGGAGGAAGGGGTGGGTGGGTGATGGGTAGTGAGGAGGGCACCTTTTGGGACGAGCACTGGGTGTTGTATGGAAACCAATTTGACAATAAATTTCACATATTGAAAAAAATAAATAAATAAATCTCTCCAAGAAAACATTAAAAGGCATTTTAAAGTATTGTATTTTTACATAACTTTATAAAATGCATGCCATAAATTAAAGATAATTCAAAATTAAACAAGTACAGAAAACGAATGAATACTAAGAGGTGACTAAACACATTCCAGGTTAAAACATACACTGGAAGTAAAATTTTAATGTGAAATATGAACCTACTCCTCTCAGAGAGTAAGTGGGCCACACAAAGTGAGGTATTTCTGCATGATGCCACCAGAGGGAGCTCTATTGTGGGATTCTGCACACAGCCTCCTCCGAGCTAGCCCTGTGGGCCAGGAAACAATTCTTTTGCAAATCCCTTTGCCTGGCTTGTCTATTTTGATCAAAATACTTCAGTCTTGCAGAAATAATTTAGCTGATGCCAGAGTCTATTTAACACACAACAAGGTGGATCATTACTGACGTCTGGCCTTGATCCTGGAATCAAACTCTCAGTCCCTATTTCTAGCTCCTTCATACAGGAGACAACATTCAAATAAGCTTCAAGTAAGATAGATTGCTGGCTCAGCCTCCTTGTTCACCTCCATCCTGCATGTGTGAGGAGGGGAGTACCAGGAGAGGAAAGTAAAACAATGAAATAACAAACTATGGAAAGGATATTCTTATCCTAGACTTTCAATAGCTGATGAGGAGCCAGAGATTTAACTGGAGGATGGCTAAAAGCAACTGGAACCTAGAGAGAGGAAACCACCCCGACCCATCTTGTCCACCTTAGATGGAACCAGGGGCTGAAATAAAGAGGGGATGGTGACCAGGAAATCCCCAAGGCCCACAGTTCTCTCTGGTTAGGAGTGTGAGGCTGAAGAGGATATAGGACTATGAACTGTTTAGCATTAAATATAAAAATAACAGTTGAGTGAACTACATTTAACAATAACTTTGGTGGAGAGCATTTCACTGATTCTCAAAATGATTACATTTTACCCAGATCCCACAGTTAGACTTCCATTTCAGCTGAGATGACAAAATACAGATACATAAAATATTTAAACACAAAGGGAAAGCAGGTGATTTAGGGCCAACATACATGGCATAGAAAAGAAAGAAGAATAAAAGAGAATGGATGAGGAAACCTCCAGGTTCAGTGCACAGAGACAGACACCTATAGGAAAAGATGGCTCAGGAAATACAGGGAAAATTAGACACAAGTCCTCCTCTGGAAGGGTTACCAGGACTTGAGATGAGGCATAAATTGAGGGAGAAATTATTTTAAAAGGTATTATTAGCAGATGGAGAAGTTTATTTTAAATCATTCTTTTTGGGATTTATCTTGGAGATGGATGAGACAACAGAAGGAATATTAATGGGAGGAGGCAACATGACTATATATGGGTTTGAGAACTTGGGATTTAGACTTGACCTGACTGAAAGTTCCCACCCAGCCCACAGCGCCTCAGTGACCTTGAGCACATCACCTGATCTCCTTGGGCTTGTGCATCTGTGAAAGGGGGCTTCTCAAATCTATTGTGCAGAGTTGTTTAGAGATAATGAGATAATGTGTAAAGGGTACCCAGCAAGAGCAGGCACTGAATACATAGTACAGTTTAACTAACTTGTCACAATGATGTCAATAGTAGATGGGCCAACTCAAACTTGGGGACATGGAATTTTTATTCTTAAGTCTCAGCATCTGTGCTGGCGAGGATGTGGAGAAATGGGAACCCTCTTGCACTGCTGGTGAGAATGCAAACTGGTGCAGCCACTCTGGAAAACAGTGTGGAGGTTCCTCAAAAAATTAAAATAGAACTACCCTACAATCCAGCAATAACACTACTAGGAATTTATCCAAGGGATACAGGAGTACTGATGCATAGGGGCACATATACCCCGATGTTTATAGCAGCACTTTCAACAATAGCCCAATTATGGAAAGAGCCTGAGTGCCCATCAAGTGATGAATGGATAAAGAAGATGTGGTTTATATATACAATGGAATACTATTTGGCAATGAGAAAGAATGAAATCTTGCCATTTTCAGCAACGTGGATGGAACTGGAAGGTATTATACTGAATGAAATCAGTCAGTCAGAGAAGGACAGATATCATATGTTTTCACTCATAGGTGGGTCTTGAGAAACTTTACAGAAGACCAAGGGGAAGGGGAAAAAATAGTTACAAACAGAGAGGGAGGGAAGCAAACTATAAGAGACTTAAATACAGAGAACAAACTGAGGGTGGATGGGGGGAGTGGGAGAGAAGGCAAAGTGGATGATGGGCATTGAGAAGGGCACTTGTTGGGATGATCACTGGGTGTTGTATGTAAGCCAATTTGACAATAAATTATATTCATAAAAATTAAACATTAAAAAATTAAATAAAAATTAAAAAATTAAATGAAAAAGTCTCAGCATCTGTAAAGAATACAAACATAGATAATATTAGTTTACTTTCTACAGATATATGAAGTTATTAGTAATATTAATGTTTTCATCTGTGTCCCAGGCTTCTTGTGGATACCCTAGCAGAATAAGGAGAGGATTCCAGAAGGAGGAAAGGATTTCCAGGCCAAGTAGCCTTTTAAGTTTATGTGTAGGTCCCTAATACTGTACCAAACCTATAGTAATGACAGTTATTGAACAAAAAAGAAATAGGAAAAAGTTAAAGTAGATGCTACCTTCAAAGGAAAATAAACATCTTCATAAATGAGAAAGAGGACAGAAACACAGAGTAGCAGGTAGGGCTGAAGCCAGGAAGCAGGCCAGGAGGCCACATCCCTACAGGCTGCACTTCCAGTATCCTGGCTCCTGGGGGTCTCACTGAGCCACAAGTTGAGCACCTGCTTTAAGCCTCAGTTCCCTCATCTTCAAAATGGGAATGATAAGAAGACTCACTCCAGGGGCTGCTATGATGATAACAAAGAAATGTGAGAACTTAGAAGCTGGCACAGACTACCTGTTCAGAAACGTTCTTATCAGTTATGGTTGTTGTTTTTCGACGTAGAGTTTGCACCAATCAAGTTGGAGGGAATCAAAGTGAAAACAGATCATGAAAATTATTGAAGAAACAACGTTTCTAGGTTGGTTTCCCATAGCTCTTTGAAGACCAAGAAGGAGAAGAAAAGAGAGGTATAAACACAAGAGAATTATAGGTAGAAGTTCTACCTTGTCTTACTCAAAGGACTGATATTACCTCTTCAAAAATGAAAAAGAAAATGAAAGGTCTATAGTTCCAAATACAGACAGAATAGAACTTGAAGTATTTTCTTTTCAAAATAAAATAAAACGTAGAAAATTGGTGATTTTATAGGAACATTTCAGGGTATTTTACTTTAGGTTCACAAAGTGATTACACTGAGAAGTATGCATTTATATGACATGCAAAATTGTACTGCCTCAGCTAAAATTTCCCCTTTTTCTCTCATAAATGTGAGCATGCTGCATCAATTCTGTAAAGACTGTATATTACCTTAAAATGATGGGTATCCATAAAGTATAATAACCCTTCACTCTCCCTACTCTAGCCCATCAAATGCTAAAAAGACTGCAGAGTCCAATAAGAATAGTGACTTGGGTTCGCAGGACACTGACTGCCTCCCGGCACCCACATAAGCAAACCAACATGGTCTACTCCATGATCATGTGGCAGAGGTCATATTTCCCATCTGATAAACGTGACACAGAGGTAAATAAAATCTTTCCACAGTTAAATAGTCCGGAGCATCAGAAGGAATAAATTCTTTTTTTTTTTTTAATGTTTATTTTTGAGAGAGAGAGAGAGAGAGAGAGACAGAATCTGAAGCAGGCTTCAGGCTCCGAGCTGTCAGCACAGAGGCTGAGGCGGGGCTCAAACCCGCGAACTGTGAGATCATGACCTGAGGTGAAGTCGAACACTTAACTGACTGAGCCACCCAGGCGCCTTGGAATCAATTCTTAGACTTGATGTGGAGGACCACCAGGGACCAGGCTCCCCACAGGTGACAGGTTCTATTCTATTTCCTGATTTCTCAGGGAGTACAAAACCTAGTGAAGTTTTCCTTTGTTTTCCCCTCCTGCTACTCTGCTAGGTTTCTTACTCTCCTCTCTTTGCTTTTTGTCTCTCTTCCCTGGTTTCTCAAAACAAAGGGCCATAGAAATTGCTGCAAAAGGGTATTTCTCTATCCCTACATTTCCATATAGGCTTTATCTGAACTTCCTTTAGGAACTGTATTTCCTGGAGAAAAAGGTCTCACTGCCTTTCCCTGGTTTGCAATAGACAGATGATGTTCCCTCAGACAGAATGTGCTCTCTTACACAAAGTCAGGGTTCTGGCTGGCCAGCTGTTCCTTCCCCTCTGTCTCACACTGCAGGAAGCATGCTGGGATACTAGAGCATGAGAGTTTCGTGAAGCTACCCTAATGTGAAAAAAATTCATTTCCAAACATTGCTACAATACCCAACAACTCTTCTCAATATCAAGGTTGAAAACACCTACACTAAGGTTGCCTGGGTGGCTCAGTTGGTTAAGCATCAGACTTCGGCTCAGGTCATAATCTCATGGTTCCCAAGTTGGAGCCCTACATCAGGCTCTTTGCTGTCAGCACAGAGGCTGCTTTGGATCCTCTGTCCCCCCCTCTCTCTCTCTGCCCCTCCTCTGCTCACGTGTGCTCTCTTTCTCTTTCTCTCTCTCTAAAAAATAAAGAAACATTAATACAATTTTACAAATACATCTACACTAGACCAAGATGCTCCCCAGAAACTCTACGACAAATGAACAAGCCAAGGCACTGAAGTTTGTACACAGTTATCAATCACTCCAATTATTTCCAATTAGGATAATACGCTTACAAAAATAGGTGGGAAAAGTGAGTAACTTATTAAAAAGATACTAATTTTAAAAATTACTCATAAGCAATTTGTTAGAAAGATATGGAGAGAGCTAAATAGGAAGAAACTATAAATTCACAGAATAGAACCTACAGCATTATAGATCAGCCACGTCTTCTTACAGACACACACACACACACGAGCACACAGCATTCCAGGAAAATGTTTATGCATCTCTGCTTAATATGAACAGTTCCTGTTGTCTCTCCTTTCTTGTGTTTGCTCCTTGAAGATAAAACCTAATAAAAGATCCTGCACCATTCATATCACCACTGCCACTGGGGAACTCTCCTTGCTGTAGATGCAGGTTCCCTGGAGAAGTTTAGCCATGTCTGAATCATTCTTCAAGGACCTTAAAATAAAGGCTATAGGGGCGCCTGGGTGGCGCAGTCGGTTGGGCGTCCGACTTCAGCCAGGTCACGATCTCGCGGTCCGTGAGTTCGAGCCCCGCGTCAGGCCCTGGGCAGATGGCTCAGAGCCTGGAGCCTGTTTCCGATTCTGTGTCTCCCTCTCTCTCTGCCCCTCCCCCGTTCATGCACTGTCTCTCTCTGTCCCAAAAATAAATTAAAAAAAAAAAAAAAAAAACGTTGAAAGAAAAATAAATAAAGGCTATATTTTTAAATGCACTTATGTAAATACCAAAACATCCACTGAATTCTCTCTACTGAGAGTCCCACTTCTGAAGAGGGGTACCAATTAGCTTGAAGTTTAACTTCTCAGTAGTGAACAATATGTTACCACCTTTTTGCCATGCTGGCCCCAGTAAGAAATGCCATGCTAATTCCACCTATAAACACCACATTTATTTAAAAGAAGGAAAGAAGGGGGGAGGGCAGGTGCTCATTTCCAGCCTTTTCACACATTAGGAAGGCACAGGCTTTCCATGGGACCTCTGGGTCCCACAGCTGCATAAAAGAAAGAATATATTCTCTGCCACTGCAAATTGACAAAGCTGTATGATGTGAGGTAAATGTTATGAACTTTGAGTTAACCATGCAGAAATTATTTATAAAGGATCATGAAGTAGAAACTAATAAACTATATGCCATCCACTGAGAGCCAAGGAATTTGTATATGTGAAATAACCTGGGGTTAATTAAGTCCTCCTCCCTCCGCCTCCATCTGCAATGGGAAAATAATTGACAGGTGCAGGGAAAGAAGTTCTGAGTGCATTATCTGTGAGGAAAGTACAATGTTTGAGAACTGGGTGCTGGCTAGGACAGAGAGAAAGTGGGAATATTACTAATACAGATGGAGGTAGGACTGCCTTGAAGGTTCCAGAAGTGTCATGGACAAGATCCATCAAGATTCCCTCACTTCCAGGATCACCCTGTACTGTGTCTCAGTGGGTATTTTATGCAACATTTCTCCAAAGTGGCCTTTCTCACCAACTCTAGCTTCATGCTCTTTGAGTAACTTCTGGCCACAAACTTACCCAGATGCCTCTCCTCTAGAAAAACAGAATATGGTCCTAAAGGGACACTGTTCTCTGACTACTCTCACATTGGTGTTTTGTACAACAATGAACAAATAATACCTCCCACTGCTACCATAACATCTTAACAGAAATACACTTGTTCACCCGCTCATTCATTCATTCTTTCATTCGAATATTTGAGCCTCTATATGCAAAATGCAGCTCTCGAAACATGTCTGTTTTGATGGCTGTCCATTATGATTATGGATTTCCCATCCTGGCACAAAAGAGTGTTGTACTCTATGGAAGTACATCAGGGATTGGCAAAACTTCTGTAAAGGGCCAGATGGCAAATATTTTCAGCTTTGTAGCCAGGAGATCTCTGTCACAACTATTCAGCTCTGCCATTGTAGCACGAAAGCAGCCACAGACAATAAGCATGTAAGCGAATGAGAGGGGCCTTATTCAAATAAAATTTTATTTACAAAAACAGACACTAGTTTAGATTTGCTCCACGGACCATAGTTTGCCAACATCAGCTCAAAACCATTAACAGTTCCTCAGCACTTACCAAATCAAATCCTAGGTCACCTTTCCTTTCCCAGTCTATCTATCCAAACTTCATTCTATCACTTCTCATAGTCTCCCTCTGAACTAACACAATATTTCAATGTGTTACATTCTTCCATTACTATACCTTGAACTCAGCCTAGAATGCCCTTTCTCCTCCTCTCTGCTTCCTCATATTTCTTCCAGGTAGCTTCTGTACATTGTGTGTGTGTGTGTGTGTGTGTGTGTGTGTGTGTGTGTGTACATGTGTGTGTATTCATAGCATCCAACATAGAACCTTGGGTACAAAAATTGAGCTAAATATATTAGAGAGCATACAAGGTAATGGCTGTGCTTAAGTAGAAAATAAAATGTTGAAATAACCATATTTAGCTGATTATATCATCATCATCATCATCATAACAAATGGAAGAGAGAAGCTCATCGTGCTGAAACAAAGACATCTGTACATCTCTAGTGGACACCAAATGTCCCCTGGAGATCTTACATAATTTTATATTAATTACCAATGAGATTACCATGCAGTGCCATGCAATTATCTATATTCTAAAAGGATCTTCAAAGGATAGAAAAGAAATATGGTATCTTGGGTCACTTAAAACTAGATTGGATAAAGGGCTTTTAAAATCCTGGACTAAGTAAATTTACACCCTCTGAAAAGTCAAAAATTAAGGAAAGCAAATGTGTGTGGCAAAGATCCTGAAGTAAGTGTTCGATGAAATGTGTACAAGACGACTTAACAAATTTGCCTTTAAATCCTGCAATCCCATTACACATGCAGGGAGGAGCGATAGAACCCTCCCATGAGGGTCTAAAAAGGGCCTCCAGCACAAGATGTAAATGATAATCAGTACTTCTGGCCTTCATGACTCAATTCCTCCCCCACTTGAACATTATGAATCACAGCTATTTTTTCAGTGGGCTTTCACCTTCCTCACTCAATGCAGACCCAGCTTGGACTCCCCACCATCAGCATGAGAGATACACAAAGAGATTAGTCAATAGAGGGAGAAAGAGCTGGATGAACCAAGGACTGACTAAAGACTGGTGCAATAAAAGAGAGAAGGGGAATGATTTTTTTAAAGCAATAAACCAATTCATCCACCTGCTCTTGCAAAGCAGAGGATCAATTATTCCAACAAAAGAAGACACAATGAGGATTGCAAGGAGAAAGCCAGTGAATGAATGAGCTCATCCAGGGTGTGGAAGGACTGAAATATACAGGCTGACCCAGGGAAGGAGAAAGATGACGCAAGTGGATAAGGAAGAAAAGGAAGGTGGATGGCTAAGCAGGTGCCCACAATACTGGACAAATAGAAGTAATCAGGGATAGGGGCAGAATTATTTCCCTTCTAGAGAACTCTCTTATGATGCTGGACTGGTTGAGACACTGGAATTAGTATCAGAAGAGGCCACCTGCACCACTTCAGAGCACAGTCATCCTTCTGATTGCCAAATGAC
Organism: Neofelis nebulosa; assembly: GCF_028018385.1. NCBI lineage: Eukaryota > Metazoa > Chordata > Mammalia > Carnivora > Felidae > Neofelis > Neofelis nebulosa. The sequence goes on along the minus strand of NC_080788.1, from coordinate 124,502,213 downwards.
AAAGAAAGCACAAGCAGGAGGCGACATTTTTCTTTGTCTTTATGCAGCTTCCTAAAGCCCAGCTGAATTCATAAGCAGCTGTGTGACTCCCTGTAAGCACACAGTGCATGTGGGAGCACGTGGGAGCACACTCACTCACGCAGGAGACTCTGGCATTGCTGAGTTACTGAAATGAAGCTGCATGTGTCAGAGTAGTCAAGAAAGTACAGAGATTATCACAGCTCCAGCCACAAAGAATAAACAATTATTAATGTCTAAGTCTTCTTAATGGGGCAAAAAGATTGATTTAAGACCAGGAAGTTCTATCAGCCTAACACATCAGCTGAATTATGTTCACTGCGTACAAAAATAAAAAATACAAAGCAGCTTTGATCACACTTCTGCCCCCACTCAGAAATCTTCACTGAAACCCCACTGCTTTCAGCATAGTGCCTAAATTCGCACGCACGTCATTCAGGACCTTCCACTGACTGACCTCAATCTAGGTTTTTAGCCATAAGCAGCTTGCACTTAGACCTGTACAAGTTGATTCTGACTCATGACCTTCTCTGTGATCTTATTCCCCTTCTTACTCATTTCTATCAGCCAAAATTGACTTATCCTCCAAAGATTCTGCTCAAATTCCACTTTGTCTTCGTAAATGTCCCAGGCTGAAAGTAATCTCTAGCTACCATTGCACATTACAGTTTTCCCAAACCCCAGTGGTTCTGACACTTCCATGTGCAGGAGACTCCCCAGAGGACTTTTAGAAACATAAATTGCTGGACCCCTATCTACAGAGTTCTATGTATTTCCAATACTCTCCAGTACAAGTTTATATTCAGTAGATGTGCAACGAATATGTCAAATTAAATGTATGTTTTCATGTTGCTGCATACATGTTTGTGTATACACATTCATATTCATTCAACAAATATTTATTGCTGACACATACATTTGAAATAGGCATATATAGGGTACAATATTTAAAGTATGAGCAGGTCTCTTAACCATGTCACATTTGGCAAGTGAAAGGGAAGTATGAATATGCTGCAATCCATTTTGCAAATGTGTTCTGCAGAAGAGCACCATTAAAATTCAATATGAATCTCTGTTTGAAGAGTGTCCATCTGTGTTCATTTGCGGTAAATGTAATGACTCTCTCATTCTGCCTGAATATTCAGTTAACCCATGCTATACAGAGCCTCTGCTTTGTGGCAAGGAAGCATGAGATTTTAATTTCTCATTCTATGGGTTTACAGTCGGCTCCCTGACATTACTCACATTCCAGATACTCAAAAATTCCTCAGCAGACCACCAATACCCACCAGTACTGCTTACGAATATAGATGCTAGAGTCATCCTGCCAGGCTTCAAATCCTGTCTCTGTCCATTTGTAGAGGATGACCTTGGACAAACTGTTTAACTGCTCTAAGCTTGAGTTACCTCATTACTGAAGTAAATAGGAACAATAATGAGATACTTGCTTCCTGATTATTATGAAGACACATATTGTTATGAAAAAGTCAGTGCAGTTGGCCCTTGAACAACATGGTTTTGAACTGCATGGATCAACTTCTACATGGATGCTTTTCAACAAGTATATTGGAAAACTTGGGGGTGAGGACTGGCGACAATTTGAAAAAACCTGCAGACAAGCTGCATGGCCTAGAAACACCAAGAAGAAGGAGAAGGAGGAGGAGAGGAGGAGGAAAGGAGAAGAAAAGAAAAAGTTTGCTACCATTGTAAGGGATAAATATTACATATAACATACAAAATATGTGTCAATCAACTATGTTATCAGTAAGGCTTCCTGTCAACAGTAGGGTCTTAGTAGTAATGTTTTGGGAGAGTCAAAAGTTGCATGTAGGTTTTTGACTGTCAGTGCCCCAACCCCCTTGCTGTTCAAGGGTCGACTGTACATGGAAAGTGTTTTACATGGCACAACCCAGAAGTCACCATTAGTGCTGTTGCATGAAACATTAATACACACGGGAAAACCTCCCAGAAGTTCCTACCGTTCTGTATCTTCTAGGGCCAAAAATCTTATTTCACCCAGTTGCCATCTGGAGTCACCATCACCTAAGCCAGACAAAACTAATAAATGTCAACGTTAATATTTAAATTTTTATGGTACATAAAAATGACCTATACTATTCGGGGTGCCTGCGTGGCTCAGTCAGTTAAGAGTCCAACTTCAGCTCAGGTCATGATCTCACAGCTGATGAGAGATCAAGCCCCATGTGGGGCTCTGTGCTGATGGCTCAGAGCCTGGGGATTGCTTCAGACTCTGTGTCGCCCTCTCTCTCTGCCCCTCGATGGTCATACTCTGTCTTTCTCTAATAAATAAAATAAAAACAATTTTTTTTTAATTTTAAAAAATGACCTATACTACTCATTAGTACTGGTACCTTACTTTCAGCTATTTTGAGAACTGAAAGGGATAGTGACAACATTTGATTAGGGAGCACAGTGCTGCCTGAGTGGCTTCAATTACTACTTTACTGATATTTCCATTCAAATCCCATAGCCAGCACAAACAAACAACTCTCATTTCGCCCCCAAAACTCCCTAATCCCTAAGACTATGGGTGCCTAAAGATAATTCTGGCCTTTCTGCCTAGGAGACTAGATACTGCTTCATCCACGTTTCCTGACCCACTCTATTATCATCTGTAAGGTTTCAATAGTGTTAGGCCTGTGTCCACATCAACGGCATCAAGTTTACAAGCATGTATTGCCTAAGAAGCTAAAAGCCTATGAAAATGCAGAGCTCATTTGTGATTTCAGCTACATTACAGCTGGATGTGAGCAGAGCTACATCAAGCAACAGGCATCGCTACATTTCTCCTGTTTAAAGAACTTCGCTCCATGAGAAACAAGCATTTGTTCCATGAAAAGGCAATTTAAAATTAAACCCTAACATAGGATGTGCGCATAAAGCTAAAATTGTAGGAAACAATTTGTACTGAGTTGGTTATTTGCAGTTTCTTATTGTAAACAGAACTGATACATACCAGGAAATGATATTTTTCATAATTCAATGCTTCCGGACTGGTTATAAAGACCATACTTCTGATAAGAAGTGAATTTTAAACTAAACCTCCACTGAACTTTGGTCCTCTTGTGTAATTTTATGTATTGTGTAGCTTACCCTGTTCCTTATTGATTTGATTCCTAGCCTGCCATAATCCATTACCACAAATTTGGTAAAACAACAGAAATTTATTCTCTCTCAGTTCTGAAGCCCAGAAGTCTGATATCAAGATGTCAGCAGAGCCACCTTCACTCTGAAGGCTCTAGGGGACACTCCAATCCTTGCCTCTTCCAACTTCTGATGCCACATTCCATGTGGATTAATGTCCACATTCAACCTCTGCACGTGTGTGTCTGTGTCTTCTCCTCTTCCTGCCTTATTATATGAGGACGCTTTTCACTGGATTCAGGGCCCACCTAGATAATTCAGGATGATCTCATTTCAAAATCCGTAATTAATTACACCTGCAAGAATCTTTATTCCAAATAAAGTCACATTTATGGGTTCTGGCAAACATATCTTTTGGGAGGGGCACCAATCAACCCCCTACACTTGGTGTATAGGTGTGTGTGTGTGTGTGTGTGTGCGCGTGTGCACGCACACGCATGTGTATCTGTGTGTTTGTGTTTCATCTCCCTACTCTACTGTAGGCTCCTCGAAGTCTGATCAGGGATTTGTTTTCTGTATGTGATTCCATGCTCAGTACTCAGAGTACCAGCTCATATCAGGTGCTCATTAAATATGTGTTGACTGAATGAACATATAATTTTAGAATGTCATCACAACTCCTACAATGTAACAGCAAAATACTGTGAATATATTCAGAACTGGAGGGATAGCCATCCCCCAAACTTTCCAAAGTGCTAGCCACAGAGTGTGTCAGAAGCCAGGATACACTGGTGAAGTAAAGCAATGGAGGAGGAAGGAAGTAAGACCATGATCCTGGATTCAAATCACACATTAAGCACAATGCCTCTCTGAAAGCAAACTGCTCTTAGCAGCTCAATGGACGTTTGCAGAAAGCAGGCTCACAGAAGAAAAAGCATTCTGACACTCCCAATGAAGAGATGAACAATGTAACTCTACAAGGATTTACAGAGAGTTAATCTTATTTATCCTTCCCCTCTGAACAAAATCTTTTGCTTGTCAGATTAAATATCATAAAAAATGAAATCAGTTATGCAAAAATAAGATTTTAAAAATGAAAAGATGAGTAAGTCTTCCTGTGTCTCTATATATGAGTTAGATAATGAAAACTAATATTTCCATCATCCTTCACAGTTTTTAAGGTATTTTTATAGGCATGATTCCATCTGACATAACCAATAACTTTATGAAATCAGCCATCTTCCCTTACACATGGAAAGATACATGTTGAGAAACTAAGTTGTTTAAAGTCACACAAGTGAAAACAGGCATTCACTTGGATGTTTTTTTGCTGGTTCCAAATCTGGCGTGCATGCACACACATGCATGTGCATGCATATGTGTTTGTGATTCCTCTCTCCACTAATTTGCAGGCTCCCATAGGGATCTGTCTTATACATCAGTGATTCTACTAGGTATTTTATTAGGCCTGGTTGTATAGTTACATTATAAAATATTTTGATTTTTTTAATGTTTTATTTATTTTTGAGAAAGAGAAAGAGAGATAGCAGGGGAGGGGCAGAAAGAAAGGGAGACACAGAATCTGAACCAGGCTCCAGGCTCCGAGCTGTCAGCACAGAGCCCAACGTGGGGCTCGAACCCACAAACCGTGAGATCATGACCTGAGCTGAAGTTGGACGTTTGAATAACTGAGCCACCCAGGCAGCCATAAAAATATTTTATATATTTAATGTTCTTCATGAAAGAATGCCTGAGAATAACCTTGGAAAAACTTTATGGGTTCCAATAAATGGCAATATGTAAAAAACATGTGGGTTGGGGAGGACGTAAGGAAAAGAGAAAAAGTAACGTATTGCTTATAAATTCTCTATGGCTTTAAAGACAAGAAAAAGTCATTTTTCTTGGAAATAGGAAAAATAATGTTCCAAAAATTTACTTTGAATTGTACTAAATGAAAATACTGTTTAGCATTTATTAACAAACTGTCTTATATTGATTCCCAAGTTGGTACCAACCATACAGACCAACAATAACTTTCCAAAGGACAGGGGTCGTTTATTTTAGGAAACAGTTAATGTCCACATTTCACTCATGTACTCTCAAAATTAATGCTGGACACTCAGAATTCAAGAAATCACTATCAACTTAGAAACAGGACCAATTCTCTTGGTTGTTAGATTTTCCCCAGAAAAATCGCCTCTTGGGAACATGAACTCCCCTGCATCTGCCATTTTGTGGTGAAGCCATGAACCCTTTTTTCGCCTAAATTAAAGCCCAAAGTCCCTAAATAGAAAACTGAATGATGGCTATAATGTAAGCAGTTGGAATTCAGGCATAAATGGTGTTTCTGAAATGTCAGTGCCTAACTAGCTTAAAAGCATCTTTTTAAAGGACTCTAGGCTACTTGGCCCTAGTCTGTATACTCCTGAGGGAAAAGATATGAGAGCCAGAACCATACCCAGCTGACCTCATGAATAAGTGCCCAGGAAGCCAAGGGCAAAAAGACGTTCACCCAATTCCAGGTGATGTAGGCAAATAGCTCCCAGATGAGACCGTAGGCAGAGCTCTCAGCCACCCCAGTGAGAAACCAGCCCCAATTCCCTCAAGACATGTAGACACAAAACAACTTACTATTGTCACCCACTTTTCTTTCTCCAATGAGCTTCAATTAGCAAGAAGTTGTAAATCCTTCTTTCCTCTTTGTGCAAGCCATCCCTTCCTTCTTTCCGGGCCCCATATAAGCCAAGAGTTGGCTGTAAACTTCGCTTTATTTTTTTTTTAACTCATATTCTATGAGTCTGTGTAATTCCTGTGAATATCACTCATGGGGGGGGGGTGGGTGGGGTGGGATTTGTTCCTTATTATAGCTTTGGAATTAGAAAATTATCCTTTAAACAACACATGTTATTTTGCATGTTTGGGAAAAGAGAGCATATAACAGAACGCAATGGTACTTAACCTTCTTGAGATCACAGGCCTCGAAAATCTTATTAAATATATGGACATATAACATAATATCCATAACACAATATGCAATATTTAAGAGATCCTTGGAATTCCTATAACATATTCAGAAACTCCTTGAGGTTCTTGAAACTTGGGCACAAAAGCAGGCACCCATATACTCATCCTATATTTGGAAAAACTGCAAGTTCTATGTAATTCTCTCTTCCTAGAAAAAGTAAAATAAAATAAAAGTCCTTCACCTTCAATAACCTAAGCAAATGATCATCAACTGGAGTGGTTGAGTGCATAGGCATTGGGGTCAGGCTTTGCTCCCTTCTAAAATGGAGGCCTTTAGACAAGTACTGAATCTTCCTGAATGTAATTTCCCAGGTCTCTAAATATGTATGGTGAGAGGGCTGATGTGAGGGTAAAAGAAAGAATATCTACAATGTGATTGGTGTAATGTCAAGCTCATAGTCACTAGTACTGATTAAATGGCCAGCACCATCACCATCATCATCACTATCAAAAAGAACACAGTTGGGACACAGGTAGGGCTATATAAATTCCATAAAGATATCAAGAACCTTACAGGAAAACTTCTTGAAACTCTCTGAAGAACAAAACAAAACCAGACAATTCCCACCACTAACGTGCTCAGTTTGCCACAACCCAGACCTTACGTTACATTATGAGTCACAGTATGAAAGGGCTTTCCTCACTAAGTGACAGCAGTTTCATGCATGCAGGACCCCATAGTTTGTGCCCCGAGGGCAGCATTCTGGATCGGATCTTCAAGAAGCAGGATCTTCACAGAAGCAGAGGTTAAAGATGGGATTACATGTAGTCTTCTTAGAGTGGCATATTCGTGTTTGACAGATGATTCTTTAGCCCTTCTTAAAACCGCTGAACATTTTAATGAAACCAACCATTCTGAAATGTTTCATACTTTACAGCTGTGTCCTTTTCTTTATTCTTGTTTTCATACGGCTTTTCCCCAAGATCAAATTTGTCTTTGATTCCCCATCATTTATCACAGTGTCTGGCAGAAAATAAAGCCTCTGAAAGTAATTGGGATCACAAAAAAGATACAAGGGAAGCAAGGAAAGGAGAAAGAAAGAGAGGATTAGGTAAGATGGTAGGGAGTGTTATGTTCAACTGACAACTCAAGGAATACTTAGTGAATATCTAACATACGCTAAGCTCTGAGTCAGGCATGAGAGACACAATGATACATAAAAGAAAGTTCTTGTTCTAAATAAGCACTTAAGTTGAGCACATCTTTCTTTTTCTACTTCATTGTTCCTTTAACAGGAATTAATGAAGAGAGAATAATGGGAATAATTCTATTACAACTCTGTTGCAATAAGCATGTGGCAGGGATCATGCACTGCTCACCAAATATTTGTGCTCCCCTTTCATGGGGTTCAGTTGTTCATCTAAGCAACAGCTGTACTGTAGTTGTGATCATGTCAGCCAGAGGCTAGATTTCCCAGTTGCCTTTGCAACAAGGTAGGACCTCGTGACTAATTTCTGGCCAAAGAAATGTGACCAAAAGTGGTATTTGCCAATTCCAGATATGTCTGCCCGCTGAATTTTGATGCTTAGAACTACCTTGGAAGCCCCACGTTGACAACAAAAGAGCATCTGTCAGCTTTGTCTTGGGTAACTGTGGAACAGAACCTCACCTCCATTCCCCTGACCCTAACCTACTTGGACAACATGTGCATAAAACTAACATTAAAACAAAACTTATTTTGAGTTAGTATGCTGAGATTTGGGTTTTTTTTTTCATACAGTTAATGTTTACTGTAGCTAATATAAGTTAGAAATCTAAATACGGTTTTCATGTAGCTTGAGACCCATTGTATGTGCATTCCTAGTAAGATCAAACTGTCTCAGCTGTCAAGTTTCTTCACTCCTGAACACTGAATTATGTCAAGTCACCACAGTGATGCTCTGTAGCACATGCTGACATGATGCTCTATTAAACTGCCAGTGACATCATAGAAATGTGGATACCTGGGTAGTGGACTGTTACAGCAATCACTGCAAGTGGTCCAAATAGGTGTGTGATTTCACAGTAATTACTTTATTGGGAGAGTAAAGCAGTCGTTACGCATTCAGTGCAGTTTGGTTGGGTACAATCATTTCAAAACACCTTGATTTTAACTTCATTTGTATAATTTAATCTAAGACTTTTTAATCAACACCACTTCTCGAGAACATGACACTCTCTCCCTTACCATTTTTTGCTTTTGTTGCCTTATTACTGATAATAGTATTAATCAGTTCTTCTAAAAATAATAGCCACGCTTAGTGAAATGCCTTCTATGAGTCAAAACCTGGCTACGTACTTTTCACATATTTTATATTTATATGATTTACATTTGCCAAACTTCCCATTGGGCCACATGTTGACCCTCTAAGATATACATATTGCCATCCTATAAATATGAAAAGTGGTATTAAGAAATGTGTTAATAGTTTGACCTAATACACACACCTAGTAAGTGGAGAAGCTAGAATTTGAACTCAATCCACCTGGCACTAAAGCCCAAGGCAGTTTTACTGTGCCTGGTGAATCCTAACTGAAATCCTAGCTGAAAGTAAATCCTAACTTAAAGTAGTATTAAGCATATATCATCATGTTTGATCACTGGTAAATAATAATAGCAGCCAACATTTAATGAATTTTTGATGTTTCAGTTATTCTCCTATTACTTACTAATTTATAAATCCCCATAACAACTTTAGAAATAGATACTATCATCGTCCCCTTTCTACAGATAAGAAAATTGAGGCCCAGAGAGTTTCAGTGATTTGTCCAAGGTCACAGAGCTAGTTAGTGGTTAAGCTAGAATTCACATACAGGCAGTTTGTCTTAAAAGTCTGTTCCCCTGGGGCTCCTGGGTAGCTCAGTCAGTCAAGCATCTGACTCAGGTCATGATTTCATGGTTGGTAAGTTCAAGCACTGCATCTGGCTCCAAGCTGATAGTGCGGAGCCTGCTGGGGAATTCTCTCCCTGTCTCTCTGCCACTTCCCTGCTCGTGTTTTCTCTCTCTTAAAATAAGTAAACAAACTTAAAAAATAGTAACAAAAAAACTAAAAGTCAAAGAGCATGTTAATGTCTCTGAGTTAAAAAAAAATACATAAACTTGTTTTTGTTTTAGAATGACACAGCATATGAACAGAATCATTTCTGTCACCATGTAACAACAAAAAAAAGCTTCCCTGAATCTAAAATTAATGGGAAAATAAACTGCCACAAATTCAACATGAATAGGTCAATAGTCTTAATAAGAAATCTAACAGAATATATAGCAATCCCACCAATATTAGAAAAGTGAGCAGGGGTAGAAACATCTGTGACTTGGGCCCCAGGCAGGCATTTGGTGGGAGGGTTGCTACGAGCTAATGGCATCAGGAGTGTCAAAAAACTTGGCAAGCCATATACCTACAAGATATTCTGCTGCTGGTAGTTTCTACCTATCTACACTGATGTTTTATCTTTCATATCCCAGGAACAAAACCGAGCCCAATTTATTTTTTTAAATGTGCAGAAGTACCTGATTAATAAATGCTTTCTGATTGTGAAAGGCAGTGAATAAGAGAAAGCAGAGGTGGGTCACGGGTGACATGCAACAGAAAGGTTTGTACTGGGATTCAAACAGGGCTTTAAGAGCAATTAGAAATCATTAGAACAACATTCTTAAAATAACAATGTCATGACTAAATGGACTGGAGAAAACGTAAGTCCAGTTCTTATTGTAAAGATTCATTGACATGACATGAAAAAAAAAAATAATGAAAGCAAACAAGACTTAATCATGGAACTATTCATCGGAGTGACTCAATGACACTTGACCATTACTAATCCAGCCTCTTTACACAGGGAGTATAAAGGACTAATCTCTCCTACTCTTAAGGGGTGCACCATATACTTATTAGGTATGAAAAGAATTCCTCCAAATCACTCAACAAATCCAGCAAAGGTAAGTTCAGCCAAAGCTGAATTGAGACTAATGGATCTGGTATCAATAGCTCTGGGCAGGAGTAAAAACTCTGCATTTTCTGAGTGCGTACTCTTGGGCAAGACACTTAACCTTTTTAATTCTCAGTTGAAATACGTAGGAAGTGGGTGGCTGTAACCCTAAGAAATGCAGAAACCATGTGGTTCAGTCTCTGAGCTGGGCCACATTCAAAAGTCCAGTCCAATAACCAGTAGAAATATTAAAAGTAATTACATTCCTCATTCAAGTTCCTTAAAGGGTATTAAAAGTCACCCAATGCACAGTCTAGACAAACACTATTTTTTGCCTTCTGTTTTCACACCTTTTCTTTACTTCCCTCATACTCTTAAACTGCTATGGTGCCTTAACTCTTAAAACTGATGAGAAACTCCTACTTCTAGCCTGTGTGCTTTTTCTTCCTTCCCACTTCACTCATCTGCTCCTCACTCAATCATTGTTTGGCTTAACTTAGTCTCTCTTCCAGCCAGAAGGAATCCTTTCTCTTTAAAAAAGATGAAAAGTGGGGCGCCTGGGTGGCTCAGTAGGTTGAGCGTCCAACTTTGGCTCAGGTCATGATATCACAGCTCATCAGTTCGAGCCCCACATCAGGCTCTGTGCTGACAGCTCGGAGCCTGGAGCCTGCTTCAGATTCTGTGTCTCCCTCTCTCTCTGCTCCTAACCCACTCGCATTCTGTCTCTGTCTCTCTCAAAAATAAATAAACATTTAAAAAAATTTTAAAAATGAAATAAAATAAAAAAGATGAAAACAGGGGGAATCGGGCTGGTGAGCTGGAATTAGAGAGGCATCCGTGAACACATTCGCATTAGTATCTTTTGGATACATCACATGAGAAAAATAATGCTTGCCTCAAAAAGGTTTTATGAACGTTAAAGGAATGTCTGTAAACTTTCTTGGAAGGAGAGTTTTCTGCTTGTGACAACATGCACCATACACGTGATAAATGCACGTCCCTATTACATGAAAAGTAGAATTGATATTCTGTTTGACCCTCTAGATTCACTCTGCACCCTACCCTGCTCTCTGAGATGCTCATCATTCTGGGTTGCATCAAATATGAGGCACTGACAAGAAGCCGGGAGTGAAAAACGTGAGACGGAGGTATTAATACCCCTGTTTTCCTCTCATCCAGTATCCAGGTCGGTGGCACCTAGCATTTCTCTTATGAAGTTTGCAGATTCTGCTAGGAAGTCCTCCCCTATGTACAGCCCTAGCTCACTCTCTCTTGGTTCTAGTAACTGTTCTCCCCCCACCCCTGCCCCTTTCAGGCCTAAGGGAGGTAACAGCTGAAAGGGTGCTTTGTCATACTTTATTGGCTGTCCTGCCCACAGATCTGCCCTGCCCACATCATTGTAAATAGGTCAACTCTCATCATATTACCCTGTTTGAGTGTGTCACAAGTTTCCCTACCAGGACTCTGACCAATAAATGCAAAAGGGAAATCAGTTTGGGTGTTTTCCATCTATGAATTCTTTGACTCAGCGTGGAAAAAATTGGCACACAGATACTCTAAGCCTCATTTTCTTTGACTGTAAGCCCCCACAGCCATAAGAAAACAGAAGTCTAGAGGTGGTGTAGGTAGTAGGGGTGTGGGTTGAGGGGTGAGTAAGCAACATGGAAAATTGAGCTACTTTAAGAAGATATATCCCTCATCTTTAAAATGTAACATTCTAGTGGCTTCTGCTGCTTCAGAGGCAACAACAAACTAGTCTTGGCTTGTATGACTAAAGAAAGTTTTCCTTTCACTCAAATTACCCACCAGACAGTACAATAACTGAGAAATTCCTTTTGTATCATATTGGCTGGCTCCATGTCGGTGTAGAATTGCTTATGATTCTTCAATTAAAACGTACATCCAGGAATTTTATTAAATCATTTTGTCTTGTTATGTGGAAATATTCTCTGAAGGTTACTTGTGCCCTCTGGACTTTTTAATAAGTGAAGAAAAGTAAGTTTAAGTGACATAGCTATGGTTTTCAAAACCCATTATCAGGGAAAGGAGATCAATGTATTTTTATATGTTTATTTTTAACTGAATAAGACGTGCCCAATTACTTGTGATTATGAAAAATAATTCAAAGCAAATCCCACCCAGCAGCTATGGAAGATTTTTTTTTTTCTTTTTCTTTCTAACCAGAAAAATGATTTGCTGGACCTATTCTCAGTAGCTGAATTTAATCTCACTGGTGAGCAATGACCAAATTTAGGAATTAATAATGGATAGGAGAAGCGGTTAAGAATTCTTTACTGACCTTTCTTAACAAAGAAAGGTCTAAATGTTTATTCTGACAAGGCAAGTTTTGGTATTATTTCCTTACTATTACTTATTATTTATAAGCTGCAAGTTCTGAGGAATGGAACTGTTTTGTTATTAGACTGAATTCCTAGTGCCCACCACAGTACCTGGCACCTGGAATATGCTGAACATACATTTATTTATTGAATAACATAATGAAGGAAGGGTGAGTTAATTTCTAATTAATTTCAAATCCTAAAGGATTTGATCCTCCTGTTGAAGAGAGAAAATTGTAATTAAGTCTTCACTTGCTTCTATTATTTCCCTATAACTCATAGGACTTAGCATTACATATGGGATAATAAAAGCTTATTCATTGGTTAGTCAAACATTTGTTGAGCACTTACTATAAACAAGATACTGTATTACGCATTATAGGTGACAATGAGGGTAATTAGGCATGGATGCTTTCTTCTGAAGGTGCAGTAGCAGGAATGAAATATAAAGTACTGCCCTACAAGGAAGCACATTCTTTGAGTACTAAAGAAGACCAGCTGAAATGTAATGGAAGTGACCATGAAGGACAGCTGACATTTGTCTGGAGTTTGGGGAACTCAGGAAAGACTTCAGAGAAGAAGTGGCTTTTACACCTGGACCTTGAAGGAGTAACTAAATTTAAGCCTTCAAAGAATATCAATTACCAATACTCATTCAACACCATGGAGTTTGCAAATGAGCACTTTCACTATTTACCTTCATCTGATCCTCAAAGCATTCCACAGGGATAGGTATGATTGCCTCAATTTAAAAAATTTGATAATGTTTATTCATTTTTTTGTGGGAGACAGACAGACAGCATTGAGTGGAGGAGGGGCAGAGAGCGAGGGAAACTCAAAATCTGAAGCAGGCTCCAGGTTCTGAGTTGTCAGCACGGAGCCCTACATGGGGCTCCAACCCCAGAACTATGAGATCATGATCTGAGCTGAAGTTGGATGCTTAACTGACTGAGCCACCCAGGTGCCCCGATTGCCTCAATTTTAGAGACCATTAAATAACTTAAGAAAATTTAAGATATAAGTTTGTTCAATCCAGAAAGTTATCAAATGAATGAATCTCTCCTTCTAGGAGTTCTAGGATAGACAACACAAACTGTACTTGCAAACTTTGGATTTGAACCAAATGTTCTGAATTCCAAGTGAAGAGAGATCTTTCAGCTACATTGCATTGTCCTCTTGGGGAGGATCTTGAGGTAGAAATATCCACAAATTGTATAGTAGGCCAGTGAGAAAACAATGATTTACTGAAGTTCAGTGCAGCAGCAATGAAAGTATGGTTTCTTACAATATAGCTCCCCTGGAGTGGCTGACAACAATAATAATAGCTAACATTTATTGAGTGCTTTTTATGTGGAATGCACTATGCAAATCCTTATGTGCATACTCTCTTTTAATCTACAAACAATCCCATGTGGTAGGTGCCATTATAAACCTATCTGTACAAATGAGAAACACTTGGCTCAGAATAATTAATAACTCGGGCCGAGTCACACATTTGTTAAGTGACTACCATTATTAACAACATTTTGGTAATGCAACCAAACCTTTAATTAAGAAGATGAGCAATTCACAGCCACTTCTTAATAAATTCTACACGTGAAGAAATGTTACCTGGCATCTAAGCCATTAGGGGTATTGCTGTGTCTAAATAGTCATCTACTTATTTCCATCTTCAACAAATTTGTTCTGCCATATGTAATCACTATGCAATATCCAAATATGTTGTCAATCTAATTAGGGGATTTCAGCTACCAATGCAAGAGATTAATAAGTCTGTAGATACATTAACTTGTATTGATTCACTGGAAAAGGAAATCTGCTTTCTTCCTTTATGTAGTTATAGTTCCTCAGGGCTAGCTTACCTCCTTTATATCCAGCCTGACATTCACACTTTCAAATTAAGTCCATGGCACCGAGGTTTTAAATTTTCCCCCTCTTTGCCTTTGAAGACTCCACTCCATGATAAAACCAAACACACCAATTACTTTGGCTTTGTTTTTGTTTTAAAAGATGTTTTGCTTTTGTCATTTGACATCTGAGCCTTTAACAAAGCCAGGCTTTGCTGATTTAATGTGATTTGGGTCAGAATCAACCCTGCAAAAGTAATTCATTCTTCTCTTAAGCAAAAGGAATGAATATTAGCTTAGAATGCAAAGAGTGCTGGACTGATTGGCTTAAGAAACGGGGTCCAAGCCTAGTGCTGCCAACTAGCCAACTAGCCAACTGTGAGACGCTGGAGCAGTATCCCTACTTCTCTTCTCTACCTCAGTTGTCTCATCCATAAAATAATGGAAGGGGACTAGTTGTTCTCTACTGCTCTATAAAATATGAAATTCTACCATTCTAATGCACACAAACCCTTATGCACCTGCTCACTTACTCATTCTTTCTTTCTTTCTAAAGATACTTACTGAACGCCCTCAATGTTGCAAAAAGTAGAGGTAAATTTTTTTAAGCACATTCTCTTTTCACAAATATAACTGGGTTGAAAGACAGTGTTTTAGGAAAAACCTCACAGTATTTAGAATAAAGCACATTTAAAATTATTTATTTTGTTCTTTTATTGGGAAATGTTTTAAAATGGGCTGAGAAATGGTACTCAAGTGGAGAAATGTATCTTTAAAATAAAATCCTTAGCACAACTTCCCAAACTAGAGTCATATATATTCTATAATTTCTCATTTTATAGTCTAAGAAAAAATGAATAACTGACTTCCAAAATGTATCTTTATTAATAGCAGTGTATGTTTTAAGTTTAAGAACTATGGAGTATATTTAAAGTTGATGTAGCCTATATCCTAAAGGCCATTTTATACTATATTCAAGAAACTATCATGCTGTTATTTTTGTCTTTAGAGCAAGCTGCTACTTTAGCAATTAGCAGTCCATAAAAATGTGGGCAATTGGCTTCCTCCAGACTAATTAGCAAGTTTGCTGTGTTCCTGTCCCAGCTGGTCACGCTCTGTCTTTTAACTTAGCTCAGGCCTACTTGTTTTGCCAGTTCTAGAACCTTTTAAAGTTTGTCAGTAATGACAGATATCTCAATTGGCTTCTGACTTAAACCCTTCAGCAAAACAACTTAGCCAAGCTGGTGTAGCATTCTCAACTCTTGCTTCCTGTTCTCAACAGATGCCCAGGGAACTCCCTACCCTCTTCAAAACTCCTTAAGGATGTTCATGAAGCTCAGGAATTTCTCCATGACCCATCTCCCTGCTCCAATGCTCAAGTCTCTGCTCTCTGAAGTATGTCTCACGGTGTCATTTGTGGATTCTCATTCTTGGCCCTGGCACTCTAGTGTGACAGACTGTCAGGCAGCTAGTTTTTCCACAAGGTGACTTTTCTTATATCATTCCCTTGAATCAAGCCACTCATCAATGACTTCTGGCATTTTCTTCCATCAAGCCCAGGCTCCTGATTTAGAGCCCCATACTTGACCCACGCCAAATCAGTTTGGGAACATGCCCCTGACAGTAAATGGATAGCTGGAGAGTGAGCAGCAGCATGGAGCAAACAGGAAAAATGGAAATAAGGATGTGGTCCAGAGTCAAGGCAGGTATTCTGCCAACTGAACAGATCAGGCTCAAAAGTGGATGTGATTCTAGGGGAAGGTAAAGATGGGAAAATGGGACCAGATGTGGTATATCTACAGTGAGGGTTTGTATGGAGTTTGGGGGTAGGGGTGTGGGATAGGAGAGTGGTGGCAAATGGAAGATTTGATGAAGAGGAATAACATAAAAACTTGAAACTCAAGTAGCTGCAGAGGAAGAAGCCAACAGTAAACAAGGTTATTTTGCAACAGAACCCTAAAAAGATACAGAATTGGAGGCATCACATATTGCTGAAAGCAGGGATGAGAGGTACGACTGAAAACAAGAGTACTGGTTGGAAGCCTATACAAGGATCAAATAGCCCTACAGATACCCTCTCTATTACAGCAAGGAAATGCATGCACTCAGAGAATACAACTGAGGAGAGCTTTGGATTTTAGGACCCAGGCTCAGGCCTTGGCAGGGGTGTGGAGTCATAACGAAAATAGGAGGATTACATGTAAACTTGTACACTGACCCCTGAGAACAATCCACCTATCCTAAGCCCCTTTCCTCCTCTGATCTCAAGCACTGCCCACCCACCTATAGAAACAAAACATTCAAACACAGAGAAACCGAGTTATATCTAAGAAACTGAATTATTGGACAAACCAAATGACTTGAGAGAAAAGATCCATAGGTAATGACATTTTGGAAGGGTAATCCCTTGATAAAGTGGCAAGTTCCCTACCTATTTATGCTCTAGTAAATTTCATTAACTGATTAAAAAAAAACAACAACTCATAATTATACAGCTTCTAACTAATGTGTTAGACTTTTTATCATTGGGTGAAAACAAATGGCCACAATTTGCCAGAAATTGTAAGATAACCTCTAAGAGAACCATGAGAACCAGGGACTAAGATAAATAGAAAAGAAAAAAAAAAAGGAATAATTAAAAAAAGACACAGTGCAAGGAACAGAAAAACAATTTAAAAAAATCTCATTCTTAAGATGCTAACAGAGATAACTTCTATTAAGAACCACAAACTAAATACTATTAAAAGGAAAAAATAAAACACAAAGCTCTTAGGAAATAAAAATATACATTTATTTATGTATATTTGTTAGCAGAGATTCATTCAATAGAAGGACTACAAGATAAAATTGAGGATGTTTAGAAAATAACAAAATGTCTAAAATGGGCATTAATATATAAAATGTCATGAAACTTATACAAAAAAATTGTACTGTAAGTGCATAATTTAGAAATATGACAGTAAAATGAAAACAATTAAGAGTTGAAGGTGGTATCTCTAGATTGAGGTGAGGTGGAGAAGGATCAGATCGATATTTCTTCACCTTATTATTTTCATTATAAACTTTGCAGGAATGTTTTCATATATTTGTGTGATAACTTGGTAAAAGAAATACAAAAATTTAATTGAAAAAAAGTGGAGATTTAGTGGAACCCACCCACTACTCTATACCTTGGGTGAGATAGTCAACAGATTATAAGTAAACAGAAGTAGCTTTTGTAGAGACAGCTTTCAGCTTAACATAGAGAACAGACTTGTGATATTATAATATAATAAAAAGTATATATTTGATCTTTGAACTATATACCAAAAGTATATATTTGATCTTTGATCTCTTATAATTCCCTGAGGGAAGGGGTGAGAGAACACCTTTTGTTGTTTATAACAAACCCCTTTCAACCTGACTTTATGCTAACAAGTTGACTCCCTAAGGAAGGGGGTTGGTTGCCAGGGGAACCAACCAGGTGATTGTAGGTTGGAACTTTCAGCCCCTCCCCTCCAGACCTCTGAGCCTATCACTAATGGCAAATGATTTAACCAATTGTGCCTAAGTAACAGAACCTCCCTAAAAACTCTAAGCAAGGACTCTGGAGAGCTTCCAGGCTGGTGAACAAACCAGCATGCTGGGATGGTGGTTCATCTGGATAGGGTATGGAATTGCTCTATTACCTTGCCCCATGTACCTTTCATCTAGCTGTTCATCTGTATCCTTTATTATATCCTTTATAATAAATTAGTAAATGTGTTTCCCTGAGTTCCCTAAGCCATTATAGATGAAGAGAGGGTTGTGGAAACCCCTGATTTATAGTCAGTTGGTCAGAAGTGCAGATGACAAATTTGGACTTGCAACTAGCATCTGAAGAGGGGAGTGATCTTGTGGGACTGAGTCCTTAACCTGTAGGGTCTGCATGAACTCTAGGCAGTTAGTGTCAGAATTGAGTTAAATTATATGACACCCAGTCAGGGCCCATCAAGAATTGGAGAATTGCTTGGTGTGGAAAACCCCACACATCTAGTATCAGAAATATTGTAGAGAATACAGTTTTTCCTTTTTTAAATTTTTAAAAAAATTTTTAATGTTTATTTATATTCGAGAGAGAGAAAGAGACAGAGGGCAAGTGGGGAGGGACAGAGAGAAAGGGAGACAGAATCCGAAGTAGGCTCCAGGCTCTAAGCTGACAGCACAGAGCCCAACACGGGGCTTGAACTCAGGAACTATAAGATCATGACCTGAGCCAAAGTCGGATGCTCAACTGACTGAGCCACCCGGGTGCCCCCAGTTTTTCCTTTTTTTTTTTTTTTTTTAATTTTTTTTTTCAACATTTTTTATTTATTTTTGGGACAGAGAGAGACAGAGCATGAACGGGGGAGGGTAAGAGAGAGGGAGACACAGAATCGGAAACAGGCTCCAGGCTCTGAGCCATCAGCCCAGAGCCTGACACGGGGCTCGAACTCACAGACCGCGAGATCGTGACCTGGCTGAAGTCGGACGCTTAACCGACTGCGCCACCCAGGCGCCCCCCCAGTTTTTCCTTTTAAGACCAAACTTAACAATGAAAAAGCCTGATAAGTAGAGGAACATATCACTGGATTAAATAGAGACTAGATGTCCATAAATCCACACCAAAATTTCTAATGGAGAGGAAGATTGGACTTTCAATTTCCAAAATTCCTCAATTCCATTTAGGGGAGTCTTGTTGACTGAGGCACTTCCGTAATACTAAATATTCAAAGGGCATAAATCAATCCACACGATTCTTATTGAATGAAATGATATCACAAATTTTAAAATGGGCAAAGCAAAACATTTTAAAACCTCAAAAATTTTAATCTCTAAACTAAAGGCTTATATTTACCAAAGGAGATTTTCATTAGACATAAGAAAGACAAATATTTTGAAGATAAAACACATGAACAGGAAGACTGTGAATTTTACATCACATGATTATTTAAGAAAAGATGATCATCTTCCCCTCCCCCCCCCCATCTAAGGGTAGAAACATAAGATAAAGGAGACATTAACTTATAGTGGCATTAGTTGATAGATTGCAAAGGATGTCCAGAATTTGCTTACAGATGTGGAGAGAAAAATAAAAGATACTTTTGTCTGCCTGTGTTCCAACATTGTGCGTTTGTTTCTTTATTTAATTGTGTCTCACACACAAATGGCCTAGATTTAAAACAGCCTGAGCCGGCAGATAATGGATCGAAATCAGAATTCTGAACTGAAAGCTAGATCACTGTCTTTCTCAACTGTTGCCAACCTCATGGATTCAGATAACTTCAAAAAACATGACTCTGTCTACTTCACCAGCTATTTGAAAATAAAACATTTCTCCCTAAAGGCATCTTGCCAAGTCATTGCAAACTCGTATGTCTACACCAGTATTCTAATGCTAAGCAAGGTCCTTTCTGGAATAAGGTAAGACAAGTAAGACAGAAGGCAAGAATGAGAACAGAAGAGATTCACCATCTACATCAAAAGCAGTTACCACTTCAGCATTACTCAAGAACACTCAAAACCTACTCCATTTTTTGGTTCACTCCAGTGGTCCTAGTTAGAAACTCTGAATACCCCTTTACCCTCAGTGGAATCAATCAGCTATTAAGTCCTGTCAATTCTTAAACCTTCTCCACGTTTCAGTGCCATCTAAATACTCCTAACTTACTGTCCCTGTTTCCAGCTTCTTCCTCCTCCTATTTTCCAAGTCTTTCTTATTTCCAGTACTGAAAAAGTTATGCTAGAAACTTTCATCTTTCTTAATCCCCGTTATTCCTCCCTACATGACAAGGTATACATTTCTTAGAAAACCACATGAGACACTTCCTCACATCGTCTGTCTTTACCCTTCCTTCCAGCCTCATGCTCCTCCACCTACCCATGCAAATCTATTTTTCAATCCGTTCTAAACTGTTTATGCAACAGGCAGAATACTGAGATAGGGCCTCAGATCTTGGCCCTGATACGTATGCCCTGGAGTAATCCCCTCCTACCCCATTGAGTGAAACCAGAACTGCACTTGCTTTTAGGCAGTACCCACTTTGTGGCAAAGTGATAGAATACCATTACCATTATTATGTTATGGTATTTGGTAAAGGCAAAAGGATTTTGCAGATATAATTAAAATCCCTAACTAAAGACTGTGAGTTAATGGAAAGAAAAAATATCCTGCTTGGACCTGACCTAAGCAAGCTAGCCCTTTTTAAGAGGGCTTAAGCCTTCCTTGTAGGCAGAGACTTGAAGCAATAGACACACCCTCTCTTCACTGATGGCCTTGAAGAAGCAAGCCACCATGAATACTACAGCAACAAGGAATAAATTATGCTAACAGCTTGAGAAAGCTTTAAAGCAGATTAACCTCCAGATGTAAATTACATCATTAACCTCCAGATGTAAATTAAGTCCAATGAATACCTTGATTTCAGCCTTAAAATCAAGGTGAGACCATGAGCAGAAAACCTAAGCAAGCTTACTTGGACTTGTGACCTATCTCAGAAACCTGAGATAATGAATGAATATTGTTTTAAGCCACTAAATTTGTGACAATTTGTTGCTCAGCAACAGAAAACTAATATACTATGCCATTTGATTTTATACCTCCTTGTCACTTCTACACTCGTTGCCCTAGCAACTATCTATTTATTCATGTTATTCCTGTGATCAGATCAACCAACATTTGTTGAGCAACTATTACATGCCAACCATTGTGCTTAGTGGGAACACAGGATAAATAAGATACAGTATGCAATGGTGTCCTAAAATCAGGGAAGTGCACCTGACCCAGTGGAGATCTGAGATGGGAAAATACGTCAACAACACAGGAGACAGGGAAATCAAATGATGTATACAGAATTTATCCTATCAGAGATGGTACAAAAAAGGGGAAAAGGCATGAAGGCACCAAACGGAGAGTAATGTTCTTGAAGTGACAATTCCACAGCATAAACACTATCAGGAGAGGACACTTAGAGGTGGGGAGAGTCCACACTGCAGAGAATCATGGTTTAGATGTTATCCTGTGAACAACAGAAGACCTCAAAGCTTAGGGGACATGTGTGAAAATGTAAGGTTCTAAATAGTCTGGTTGATGGTTTGGAGGGTGATATGCCTGCAAATGTGAGCACCAACAAGCCAGCCTATTTTAAACAGAGATGATGAGAACTCCATGTAGGTCAGTGATGAGTAAGAAGTACATAGAGCAGGGAAATGATTAGAAGTAAACTGGCAGGGGCGCCTGGGTGGCTCAGTCGGTTAAGCGGCCGACTTCGGCTCAGGTCACGATCTCGCGGTCCGTGAGTTTGAGCCCCGAGTCGGGCTCTGTGCTGACAGCTCAGAGCCTGGATCCTGTTTCAGATTCTGTGCCTCCCTCTCTCTCTGACCCTCCCCCATTCATGCTCTGTCTCTCTCTGTCTCAAAAATAAATAAAAAACGTTAAAACAAATTAAAAAAAAAAAAAAAAGAAGTAAACTGGCAAATCACCTGGTAACCGACTGGATACCTGAGAGGAAGAGAGAAGTGCCAGGTTTCTGGCTTTATTTAGTTTAGTGTTCAAATGTTTTCACAGTGCTTCCCCTGCCTCCCACCTAGTTCCAGAACCCTAGGCACTACCATCACCCCCTCCTCCACATTCATTTTACCATTTCAGTGTGTCACAATGATTCCTTTCTCCCTTCATCTTCCCCAAAGAATCTCATCTGTTATGTGCCAAAGCAGGACCTGTGGGACTCCGGTAACTAGATCTTTGGCTCTGATTGCCCTCAATCAAGCTATTCAACCAAATGCCATTGTGATGCTAATGGAGTATGGGGATGCCCTTCCTTGCAAAGCTGTGTTTCAAGTACAAGTGCTTGTACAAGTGCTAACTCCCCCTAGCCATGCATTTTGCAACAGGGCTTGGCTGTACTTTCACTAATTTTTATGTTCTGTTAAGGACTTGCCTGTGTACAGAGTTTCAATGATAAAATCATGTAGGCCATCAACATAGTTTTCAGGTCAACTAAGATTCTGAAAACTTCCTTCTTTAGACCACCGGCAGCGGTCTCAGCATCCGGCTGAGAATGAGAAGAAAAGAAAGTACAATTGGTCAAGCTACTACTAAGCCTCAGATGCTGGGCTGGGATCAGAACTTGTCCTAAATTGCCTGGGGAAATTTATAAACAGTTTTGCCTAGCACTAAAAATAAAATCAGGACTGTGGCCCTTTGATCAATAAGAATCTCTAACACTGTCTATGAATACAGAATATTTTTTTTTAAAAAAGAGAGAATTCAAGATAGTGATAACAATTTGTCCAAAATCATAAAATAAGGGGAAAAAATCCATTTTCTACAGAGGCCAAAAATATACTACATTTGGAGCAAAGACATTTGTGTTCCAGGACTTTCTGACAATTTTCGGGACCTTTAGGTATTTACCTAAACCATATTGGGCTTTGGTTTTATTACTTGTAAAACAAGTGGTGAAAAGTCTAAGTCACTCCAACAGTTACTGTGGTAATAATAAAACCTTAGTACATGTGAAAGCCCTTGAAAAAATAAAGGCCATGTATGCTTGTGAAGTGGTATGACTGTATTATTTGTTTTTATACTCCTGCATCTAGGAATTTGTGATGTCTAGAACATCGCTTAATATCTTTAATCATATAAGGATAACCAGTCCTGTGGGTTCTAGAAGGTATGATAGGTTAATCAATCAGCAAGAACACTATTTCATTAAGCAGCATTCCTTATGAGCTCTGTACTATTTTGCAGTCTAATCAAGAAAATGAATGTAGACTTCTTATGTTCCCCGCCAAGTGCTAAAAATGCTAAACTGTGTTCATTCATCATAAAATTACAATATGGCCCTGTCATTAGCGGGTTAAAGATAGCTTGTGTCACTGCTTCCAGATTTAATCAGACTTACTAATAATCATTTCTAAGCTCAAGGGTAATGATACATATTCTACACAAAATAATGCTGAATTTTCATTAATGCCTCAGGGATCAAATGATTATAGCTATCATGATTCTAATTTAGCATAATCAACACAAAATTATTTAGGGTTTGTTGGCACTTTTTCAGTGCGATGACTTTTTCACTGTGATGATGAAAAATGATTTTTTTTTCCCTTTTCTTTCCCCAGAACACCTTCCCCTTTGGAGTTATACTACCCTGGACACACAATCTCAACTTTAAAGCCAGCACAGACTTAGAATTCTTAGGACATCCACAATCTAAACATCTGTATAACCAGAGAGGCTCTGAAATGCCATTACTCATTTTGAAAAACAGACCCGATTAGTTCCAATCTTTTGGTAATTTGACTATAAAACTGGTGATAAATTAGTTGCCATTTGGCTTTTTCGCCTCCCTGATTCTGACATTATGCACTCTCATTAAAGAGCAAGGGTCATTATGGAGGTCACAATGGTAACATATTTGATAATATAATACTATAATGTTCTAGTTTAAGGGATCTGAAATTTCCCCATAGCCTAAGAAGTACTGTTCTAATTGACATCTCTCACTGAATGAATCAATGTTAGTTCTGTCCATAAAATAAAACCTCTGTGTATTGACTGTCTTACCTGCCTTATTATAAAGTGACATCTATAGCAGTTCCTGGGAAAAACCTAAATCCCTTTTGTTTAATTTCAAAGAACCCAATTTTAGAAGTATCCACTTTAATATACTTTAAACTGAAACTAATTTACTGGAGTTTTTGTTAAGAAAGAATGATTTTGAGAAAATCATAAAGTATAAATCTAGTTTGCTTCCAATAGATACTTTGATAGATATTTAAATTAAAAAGTTACTTTTATGAGCCATATTTACATTTCTAGAGGCTGTATTCTTTAAAAATGACTTACTAAAGTGGTTCATTTCTCTATGCATAGCCTGTGTCAGGCTGTCACATCTTATTCATCAGTATTCCTTATCTCTTACGCTTTTCAAAGTTCTGTGACTTTCAAACACATTGAACCTTCTTACTTTTACAACTTCACTATCAATCATTATTTTACTCATTATGTCAATATCACATTATCTGCCTACTGAATTTTAACAGCCATATTAAGAGAAATAGTAGTCTAATATATTCCAAATGTCACAATGATGGCACGGACAACAGATCAATTGTAATCAACTGGCTGATTGAGAGTTAAAAATGGTTTTTCATCAATCAGTAACCACTACCTTCCTGTCTCTCCCCAGAGCTCACAACATTTTAAGTTGCAACATTAAACCGGTGCCCTGTATGGAACTGCTACCAACTTGCTCTCACCAAATGTCAAATACTCATAAGGAACAGAGGACTTTAAATTTTCCATATAGTTTAAGATCAAATAAAGCACAGAAACGGTAAGTTAATGATTGATGATGATGATGGTGATAATTCACTTTCATTTAATGCCTTCTAGATGTAAGTTTCTTACTAAACTTAAAGTATACACTACCTCATATAACCCTGATAGCAATCTTCAGTTTGAGTATGTTCTATAAGTTCAAGTTTATAAGTGAAAAAAAAAAAAAACCCATAGATTCATAAACTGAAGATTTACTCAAGGTTTATTTTATTTATTCATCCAAGGCTAGGGGTTGTTAGATCTAAAACAGTAATTGGACTGTTTGATGCAAAAGCTCAGATTCTTAATCACTCTGGTTATGTCATTCTTCTTAAATTACAATGGATGAAATTACAGAATGATGTATAGGTGGGATACCGTGTAAAACCCTGTCCTTATCATTGACTGACAACATCAACCGAACTCTAAATGTATGATGAGTCTTCCTATTAGCAAGGAAGAGAGCTTCCTAAAAGAGGCTAGGGGTATTTAGTAATGGCAGGTGTCCATCTTATTATGATAATAATTAAGTTAATTTACCAAATTCAAGGATACCCACAGGAAACCACTTATGTTTATGTTTTTTTCTATTTTCAACTAAATCCGAACTATCTTAAAAGTTATTTGACAACATACACTTTACCAAGATTCACATTTTATATAAATATTCCATCAGTTAAAATATTCTTACACATTGCATTTATGATGATGATGATGGTGAGAATAAAACAGAAAAAGGAGAAGAAAAAACAAAGGGGAAACAGAGGAGGAGAGGAACAGTAGTGGTACAAGGAGAAGGATATGGGAAAAGAGGAAAAGGAGAAAGACCATGCTTATTTTTTCAATTTTTATAAATGATTAAATGAATTAATGATTTAAAGGTAATTGTTTAAACCTATATTTTTATGGACTTAATTTTTTTTAATTACATCATAATTGAAGGTAAAATCAATTATCACGTTGTTTCAGAAGACTTATCAGCCAAGGTACTTTTGCAGGAGGCTCTGGGTATGAAGTTTAATTGATATGTGGTTAAACATGACTTGAATATACTAGTTTAAAAGGTAGGACGAGCAGGATTCAGGATAATAATCTGCCATATATGGTTGCTGAGATCATTAAATTAATCAGAGCAAATAGTATGGGTGAACAAAGCTAGTAGATAGTAGCAGGTCAAACAAAGAGACTAACGGTGTTGAATCACCAGAAGATGTTCAGCCCCTTGGATAGTTATTTGGGGGCTAAGCTGATAACATTTTAAGTACAGACTTCTAACTTCAAAATCTCAGACTAACCCAGACTTTGTTTTCTTTCTGAAACCTTCTTTGGCTATTATGAAGACATAACCTGTTTTAAACCAGAATTAGTTCATATAAATTCAGGTAATCAGTTACTTTCCTTGTTAGACTGGAAGACACTGTCTTCTAGACTGACTTGGAGACCCATGGGGATGCCCATGGTTTTAACAGATCTGATGAGCCAAGTAAAATGCTTCATCATCTTGCATTTTGGTCAGGAGTTCAACTTTGGTTTGGGGCCCTTTATACAAATCACAAGTGTATTATTATCCAGAGAGGTGCATTAACAGTGATGTTCGTGAATTCAAATTTATAAACTTCTCCACCATAACAGAGATCATATACACCTTAATCCAGTTTTATAAGCAGATGTCAAAGGTGTTTTAGGCCTGCAAAATTATATTTTAACTACCTACATATCAGCAGGGGCCATCTATACTGACCAATTCCATTATTTTCTCCAGCTGCTTGTCTTATTTGTATTTGATGAAAAAATGTATTTCTCAGTAAATATATGCTCAGAATCCTATGTTACATCCATTTTTGCATAGGCTTTCATAACAGGGAAAGTCTTATTCATCTTTGTATACGCAAAACTTAAGACTCTATTTGGCATATGGTAGGACATTGGTAAATGGTTGATGAACAGATGAAGTATTAAACAGGTAACCATTCTCTAAAATCAATAAGATTATATAAGTACAGATTAAAGAACAAATCAAGTCAAACATACAAGAGAAGTTAATTGTCATGCTTGATAATCTATCATTTATGCAAGGTCTACAATTCTAAAGAATCCCCTAGGGATGTACTGTTGGTATAGAACATTTTACTGACCTTAAGCTAAATTAACTGGTTCCTTAAAACTATGTGGACATTCACAAAGCTTTTATCACTAATAAATCTTCATCTGCAAATACCCATTCTCTAAACTTCTCTGGCCAATCTATTCTTCACATTTGCCCAACTTGTTCATACCTCACTAAGTGTGCTTTTGGTGTGTATACCTCAGCTTTAATCAATCCTCTTACATATATTCTCATGTCTGTCTACTTCTCATTCAGATCTAAGTTAAATGTCACCAACTAGAGTGTCTCCTTAAGTAGATAATATAAAATATTATTCCCACCCCATCCCGCTATCACATTGCTCTGTTTTATTTTCCTCATGGTGTTCATCACTAACTTAAACTACCCATTTAATGACTTTAACTTGTTTATTGTTTCAGCTAGAGTGCAAACTTTAGTTTGCCTGGAAAAAAGGACTTACCTGTTTTCTTCACTTAAGTATCTTCAGTGCCTATAAGAGTGTCTCTCAAAAAATATTTATCAAATAAACCTACCCTATATTGGCTTTACAGACTGAAAAACAAGTCTAGCACCTAGAAGAAATGAGGAGATGGAAAGGTGGTTGAATTAAGAGGAAGTCTCAGTGAGACACTTGTTATTCATGGGAAAAACATAATACTAGGTTTTACGGATGACAGGCTGTAAGTACGTGTTTGAAAGTGCACGTTTGAAATAGAACTATCCTACAACCCAGCAACTGCACTATGAGGTATTTATCCAAGGGATATAGGTATGCGGTTTTGAGGGGACACATGCACCCCAATGTTTATAGCAGCACTATCAACAATAGCCAAAGTATGGAAAGAGCCCAAATGTCCATTGATGGATGAATGGATAAAGAAGATGTGGTATATATAATGGAATACTACGTGGCAATGAGAAAGAATGAAATATGGCCTTTTGTAGCAACGTGGATGGAACTGGAGAGTGTGATGCTAAGTGAAATAAGCCATACAGAGAAAGACAGATACCATATGGTTTCATTCTTATGTGGATCCTGAGAAACTTAACAGAAACCCATGGGGGAGGGGAAGGGAAAAAAAAAAAAAAGAGGTTAGAGTGGGAGAGAGCCAAAGCATAAGAGACTGTTAAAAACTGAGAACAAACTGAGGGTTGATGGGGGGTGGGAGGGAGGGGAGGGTGGGTGATGGGTATTGAGGAGGGCACCTTTTGGGCTGAGCCCTGGGTGTTGTATGGAAACCAATTTGACAATAAATTTCATATATTAATAAAAAAAAAGAACTAAAAAAAAAGATGTGGTATATACATACAATGGAGTATTACTCGGTAATCAAAAAGGATGAAATCTTGCCATTTGCAACTACGTGGATGGAACTAGAGGGCATTATGCTAGGTGAAATTAGTCAGAGAAAGATAAATGTCATATGACTTCACTCATATGAGGACTTTAAGATACAAAACAGATGGACATAAGGGAAGGGAAGCAAAAATATCATAAAAACAGGGAGGGGGACAAAACATTAGAAACTCTTAAATATGGAGAACAAACAGAGGGTTGCTGGAGAGGTTGTGGGAGAGCGGATGGGCTAAAAGGGTAAGGGGCATTAAGGAATCTACTCCTGAAATCATTGTTGCACTATATGCTAACTTGGATGTAAATTAAAAAAATAATTAATTTTTTTTAAAAAGTGCATGTTTGAAACAATTAAATTCAAAGACTGCTTCCTTAAGGCTAGACACACACATGCACACACACAAAGAACACTCAGATTGTTTCTTTATGACAACACAAGATCATACTCTTCTACTTACAACATAAGCATGATATAAGAAAAGCTTCTGAGAAATGGTAAGTCACTGCATCTGTTTTCTAAGTTTGTGTTATTTTGATGCTTATGTTAATGTTATCAAAACAACTCACAGCAAACTTTAAGAAGGCATGAAATCTGTTTGTTCTTCAAGAAGATTCAGCATGATTCCAAGAAAGAAAAAACAAAATCTTTGAAACCTTCATTCAGTTAAGACCAAAAATTCTAATGCTTAAATACTCATCAGTATTTAGTGATACATAAGGCAACAAATATAAAGAGTATAAGGTTTCAGAATTCCTGGCATAAATCTGTTTGTTTTATGAAAATCAAGTCACAATAACGAAGCCTGTGCTTCTGTGATTCCATATAACCTATAAAGTAACTGGTGAAAGTTATATTCCATACAATATAACTCACATTTTCTATCTGAGTTATAATTCCCATTTATAATTACAGTTAATATAACTCTCAATTCTGCATTAGCTTTGTAGGAACTTATGCAAATGAGTAGGAACTAGTGACAAGATAATACCTGAAAATATACACAACACACATACATCATGATCACCTAGAACAAAGTCATCCACATAACAATTCAGAAAATGCTAACAGTGATGATGTTATGACCCAATTCCACTTCTCTCATGAAAAGACAGGTGTCATAATTGTCATAACCCAAAGTGACAATTCTAAGAGATTAGTGTGTAGGTGGTGGACAGAAGCTCCAAACTCTAAAATTTATCCCAACAAAATACTAGAAGATTGTGGTTAGGAAAAATATCTACTTGCCTCAACTACCAAATATATGGCAGTTAGTACATGGGAGATAGTTTTTCCTCAAGTTAAGGGTTATGGAAGGTAACAGATGTATAGAGTAGAAGTTAAGTGTGAATTTGAATCTTGACTCCACCATTTAACAGCTAGGGGGCACTGGCAAGTTACCTGATATCTTTCATTCCTCATGTGTATAAATGGGGATAATAGCGATACCCACAAAATAGCTAATGAATAGTTTTAATGAGAATTAAATGTGACAATGCATGTAAAACAGTGCAATATTTTGCACATAAAACATTTACACAGAAAATACTTTATACATAAAACAGTTAATAAATGTTAAATGCTTTACTAATCATATCACTTGGCCCTGAGATTTTAATCTCAGAACTAGGAAGAGCATATTACTCCTGAGCATCCAACTGGATCGTACTTTCAAAGAGAAAGATATTAAGTACACACATTCTTTCCTATCAGAAAGTCTGAATTTTAAGATATTTCCCCCCCTGAATTTTAGGATCTTAATATTCATGTATGATTTTCAATGGCACCTGCTTCTCAGAGAATCTTTCCTGTCTCTTTCAGGACAAATGGGTTACTTAACTGATGATGGTAGGGGGCCAGAGTGAGAAAAGGAAACATGTCCGAAGTGACCCTGTATCTTCTTCACTCGGTCCACAGTTTACCGACCAAAGTATGCGGAAAAGGAAAGCAGTGGTAAACAGGTATTTACTGAATAATGATTGGGTGCTGACGCTATATCCATATACTTTGGGAGATAACATAGATAAGACAAGACCACAGTCCCCAAATAAGCTTATGATTTTGTTTTGGGGTAAGTACTAATATCAACAAATAAAGTGGTAGGCAGAGAAGTGCTATAAAGTGTGTGTGGGGAGATCAAGTGAGAAGTATTCCATTGTCTTCTTTCTGTCAACAACCTCAACCTAGCTAGAGGAGCTCAACCACACAGAGCTTCTATCAGGTAGATGTAGGTAAACTGTGGGCTCCCTATGCTTCATCAAAATGGAAAGTCTACAGAGCCACATTATGAATGGAAGAGATGGCAGAACATTATTATCAGCTTTTGGGTTTCCTTTACACTTTACAGACTTATATGAGCCAGATTTGATCTTCTGGATCATCCATGCTTTTGAAAAATGTAGAAAAATATACACATTTCTAAAAGAGCACCAAAGACATGAAACACTGAATACTTGGAACTACAAACTTTGAAGACCTTACTTAATAGGGAGAAAATAAGCTCACATATTTGACTTTAACTTTCCCCTCAGAACAAACATTTCAAATGCACTGGCTAAGAAGTCATGTGGAGGAGAATAAAGGCTCAATCAGAAGCTAACAACAACAAAAGAAGTCCTCCAGAGACCTGAGTCAATCAAGAATTTAAATGTATGCAAAACCAGATATGAAATTCAAAGATCAAATGTCATAATGATAGAGAGTAGAATTCTCAAGGAATGGAAGCATTTATACACCCCAGATGAAGATGACCATGTACTCTATTAGTTTCACTGAAGTCCTACTGGTCTCAAGATTGTAAATGACCTAATAAAGGGAAACTTCGAGATTCCCACCCCCCAGACAACTTCTATCTCTGCCTTTCTCTTCAGAAGGGCCTCAGTTGCTCTGGTGAAGGTAGAATGTGATTCCAACATCTAGCCAACCAGGCTGAAACACCACCCCCACACATATTCCTTACCACCTACTGCCCCTGCCCCTTTACTCACTATCTGTATTCCCAACCCAGGGAAATACCTCATTGTCAGAGCTCCAGGTACACATGGAATGTTGAAAATGGTCACTAAAGTTTTAATCCCCTAGACAGGCGTTAGGGCCATAGTCAAAGGCTGTCCTGTCATTGCCATCTGCTCTCCCACTTCCTCAGCTCAGACTTTATCAGCACCACTGGCCTGTCACAAGCCTTCTGTAGACGGATGTCCCATCCACTTCAAGGAGAAGGAAATGGATCCAGGGTATATACTCTTTACCACCAAGGGAGTCTACCTGTAAGCTAGTTTTCTGGTGTACTTACAGAAACCTTTCTTCACAAGTTTACGTTCTTTTCATAGCATTCTACCTCCTATCCACAAAATCCCAAGCCATCCAAAATAAAAAAGTCTGAGTAGGAGAAACTAACTCAGAATCTTCGGAAAGCGTACTGCCTAAGAGTTTGATTCTGTTTGTCCAGCCTCAAGAACCTCCACTATACTTTCCCCCTTGCATCGCTCCATCTACTCTTCTTGAGGGACTTCCGAGCCAGGGAGCTTTTAGTTTAATTCTTAGCTGTACCACTTACTAGTTGTAAGTGCTGAACAGGATATCTAACCTGTGAGTCTCAATGACTTCATCTGAAAAGAACAAGAGGAGGACTGCATATCTCACAGTGTTGTTGAGAGGATTAAATGAGCTAATGTATATAATCAAATAAGTAAGCAAAGGACTCTAACACTGTAGGTGCTCAAAAAAGGTTAATTTAATTTATTCATTGTTGGCATTCCAAACATAACTGTTAGATTGAATTGGACTAAATCCACCTCCCATTGAAATGCAGCCCATCCTGGGGAAGAAGCTAGCAGATGTTTTTGTTGATTAATTGACATGTTGCAGAGAGTTTCGTGAAATGATGAAAAGTAAAGCTAGGAAAGAGAGCTAAAATCACTTGCAGAAACTACCTACAGTAGAATAAGGTCCAAGAAATGATGACTAACCCAGTGGAAGCGAAGCGTGTTCGACAAGGCTAAAGCATGTGTTATGGAAACTCAGGACAGGATGAGTGCCACTAAAAATTAGAAAGGCCAAATTTGGCTGATGACAGCTGCCAAGGATATACGACAACTAGGAAATAACAACAGAACACGTAATCAGAGGATGTTTGACCTTGGCTAAGTGGATTATTGCAATAGGTATAATTAAAGGCCGCCATATGGACTGTAGACTGTAGACAGCTACAAATCGGACTACGATTTCAGAAGCATCAAAAGGAATCTGCTGCCAAACAAATACCTTTCTCACCTGCAGCCTAAATGCTGAAATTATACTCTTAGACTGTATCACTGCTGCAATGCCTTAAGAATACTAATAATGAATTGTTTATTATGAAACAGCTTATTATACTATTTTCCTACATCGGACTTTTATATGGGGAACAACAGGTAATAAATGAGGACCTTGGGTTCTAGGGAGACAAGAGGGAAGGGTAGAAGTCAGGGTAGCGACAAAGCAAAGAAACAGATGTGAACCTGAGAAGCTGTAGGCTGGAAAGACAAACTGCCTGTCTCATTAGTAGGAGTTACTCTGGGAAATACATATTGCCAAAATTCCAGAGAATGAGTCAGTCCTCAGACATGGACTCATAGAAGGTGTGTGTTAAAGTTACACGTGTTTTATAACATAACACTTTAAAAAATGACGACTGTTATAATTGCCAACAAATGTTGATCAGTCACCATACACATGGCCCTTTACAAACTGCATTATATACACTATACCATTTATTCTTCACTAGTGCCCTATGAAATAGATGTGTTTTCATTTCCATTTTATTTTACTTTTATTTTAGAGAGGGAGGTGGCAGAGGGAGAGACAAAATCTTAAGCAGACTCCATGATCAGTGCAGGGCCTGACATTGGGTTCAATCCCATGACCCTGGGATCATGACCTGAGTTGAAATCAAGAGCCAGATGCTCAACCAACTGAGCCACCCAGACACCCCTTCATGCCCATTTAAATCTGAAAAACGCTCAGGTCTGAACAGATTAGGTCACTTCTCTGTAAAATGGCAGAGCCAGAACTATAAACTTCACCTCCATTTGACTTCAGAATCTCAGATTTTAATCACCACAACAGGCCAGATGTTATAACAAAGGAAACCAGACACATATGAACCCAAGATTCAGGTCTCTACAATGTCACAGACAACAGAATGAGAAGGTGGGTTCTTATGGAACCAAAGATTTCTCTTCCAGTATGATGATAACAACAAAAGTGCTTTCAGACACTTGACTTATAATCAGAATTTCTGCACTCAAAGATAAACTATCAGTATGGGCATTTAGGCCCACACTGTTAGAAGAGCAAGCTAATTTATAACCATTGTTAATTATAGAAACGTCGCATGTTAAATAATGATACAACAGCACCAAGGATAATAAACTCTCCTCCACTAGGAAGAAACGGACTCATGCATTCAATTCCAGGCTTACTTTCTCAGAGTATTGGCATATTAACAATGATGAATGTGTAAGCAAAGAGGTATAAATCTGAGCGCAGAGACTTTGAACATCAACTACAAAGAGGTAAGATGATCAAATACTCTGCTTTTGCCAGATACCATTTCATATATTCACTATAATAGTCCATCATCTTCTCTGAGGCAATGAAGTTGTTCGAGTTCCTGTGCCTGCCCTGTTTCTTTCAGCTGCACCCAGCTGGAATAGAATTTAATTTCAACATATAAAACAGGAATCTGTCCTTCAGTATCTTCCTACAAAATAAGAAATCGGGGTTTATTACTCTACCCATGTTTAAATATCACCCAAAAACTTCTATTTTTTTTCCTGATAACCAAATTTCTGGCCACTTCCCAGCCTCAAAGATGATTTTATAATTGATATCTGTACACCAAAATGGTAAGAGATTTAAAGTAAAATCTGCCTCCAATCTTCTTGTTGATACTAATCCTGTACAGTTTTCGAAGGAACATTCTGAGTTGTGATTTTGCTAAGGGCTAACATTTGTTCCCCATTTCCCTTGTTTCCTTCCATTTAGAGAGACCTCCCATCCGAGTAACACTCCTGGCCTCTCTCCCCAACTTGATTCAGATTGTTGACTGAGACGACTGGTAGAATCTGGGAGACAAACTCTCAGTGACGCCAACACACCTACAGAAAGCACACTCTCTGCTTTGATCCTTCTTGGAAGTTTGTAAGGGCAGGTCCCCAAAGAAGGAACTGTGTTTTAACTTTGTCTAATTCTAAAGTGCACCATTAACAAGAATGCTTGGGTCTAAGGCTGCTTAGGCTCTATAACACAGCCTTTTATAAGTGATGGACTCAAGCACTGGTGTCTGAAGACTGTACTACCTTACAAGAGGCAAATGCGTGGATCTCTGCCCAGCTCCAAATTCAATGGCATCACATTGGCAGTGAGAATTTGACCAAGGTGGGAGTATTTACCTCACAGAAATCCATAAACACTAAAAATCATCTTCCTTCTTCCCAAAATGTTAAACAATTTACCAGTACATCACCAAATGGAAGACAAATCCTGATCGCCATCCATTTAACTCATGTGTTTTTCTCAACTGATAATGAACTTAGTAGGGAACGCCATTTATTACACTGCCCCAGTCCCCAATAATTTCTAAAAGATTTTCTACTTCCTATTTCTCCCACTCATCAAGTTAACAAAAGGTTTTTTTAAAAGGGTCTCTGTCTAGTTTTTTATGTCTCGGCTCAAAAAGAGAACAAATACAAAACCTTGAAGAATGGTCAGCTTGTAAAGCAAAATCTACTGTTCCTTAGTAACTTTTCTGGAAATTGTTCACAAAACTCGTTTCCTTGAATAAGTAAAATAGGAGAAGAATTTTAGTTTTCTTCACTTCCTCTCATTCTCTCCTGAAATATTTTATGTGATTTTTTAACTTTAATGTGTAGCTGCCTTTTTATATAAGGTTTGTTCACCCCTGAAAAATCGGAAGCTGCAATTGTAGCACATTCTACACGGCAGTGATAGCATTGGTCATATGATCTAAATGTGACCTCCTCCACCTGCAATTCTGATGGCTTCCCTGCTCAGTCTCCCACAGGGCTATAATCAGAAATTTTCATCACTTTATTTATAAAAGAACATATAACACTTTAATTAAAACAGCTACATGGAAACAGCCACTGGTATTAATAACATCCCGAAGCAACCTTAATTTTTTAAATTTTTTTCTAATGTTTATTTCTGAGAGAGAGAGAGAGAGAAGGAGGGAGAGGGAAAGAGAGACAGACAGACAGTGAGCAGGGGAGGGGCAGAGAGAGGGAGACAAAGAATCCGAATCAGGTTCCAGGCTCTGAGCTGCCAGCAAAGAGCCCAACACAGGGCTCAAACCCACAAACCATGAGATCGTAACCTGAGCCAAAGTGGGACTCCCAACTGACTGAGCCACCCAGGCGTCCCAATTCTGAAGCAACTTTAAAAGAAAAGCTTGACTGAAATGGATACAGGTGATACCTAATGTTTACCTTTCTTTATTAACTTTTGTTAAGAGAATACACCAAATCTTAATCTGTATGCAAATGTACTATGGTTAGTTTGACCCTCTGGGGTAACTTGAAATCACTAGAGACTTCATCATACACAGTGTCTTGGAGAGAATACTAAACGGGTAAACACCCGAGGTATTAGCCTAGCTTTGTCACTGAGAGACTACATAGCCTTGGCTGGGTTTTATAACTGTACTAGGCTTGTCCTCTCACCTTTAAAATTAGTCTACAAGGTTTCTAGGCCCTTTCTGTTCTGGAAAAACAGGAGTCCCTCTCTCTCTAAGGTCTCAGCGGTGGCCTACCACCTCTGTCTTAGCTACAGGCACGTTAATGTAACCTGCCACACATTGTTTGAGTTAATTAAAGGGAAGTCATTACATTTTGCCTTTTAAACCTTTCTGAGCTCCAAGTTCTTACCTCCCTTCTCCACATGTGGCACATAAAAAATACAATGCTATGCTACAGGGCATCATTGTGCCTGTTCTCCCCTAAACCTCTGCTGTCAACATTTCTTCCCCACCCTTTGCTTCTCAAATAATTAGAATGGGGCAAAATGCACTTAAAGTCTGTGTTCCCTGAAGCCTTCGCCCCCTTTCACACTCAGGATGAGATCTTTGTTCAGTTTTCTGAGAGCAACTTCGAAGAGCTGACATACTGGCTGAAGACCCTCTGCCTCTCTCCACCCCCTATCCCCCAATTCCACTCTTTCCCTTGACGCACTGGAGAAGAACAGCTTGAGATAGTTGTTTCAATTATAGGCTGCATTAATTGAAGTGACGGTGTTTTTTTTTTTTTTTTTTTTTACATAGAACAGAACATTTTGAACCAAATTTAAGCATGGTTTTTTAACATAAAATGTAAACTTGTGTCATTACTATCCGCACATCTCAGTTAGGTTTCTGAGGGTCATCATGGATTTTTTTTTTCTTTTTAATGACAAAATCTCTAGGTTGGAGGGTCTCTGGGTACTTCCTCATCTAATCACCCATCTGATTTATAAATCTCTATAATTTCTCTGCCAACAGGTCCTTCAGGTTTTGATTATGCAAGACAAGCAGCTGGAAACTCACCATCAGCAAGAGAGGCAGCTTCAGGACAACTGAGACTTTCCCTGTACTCAACTTCTACATGTTGGATCTAGACAATGTTTGCATATCTCTCAGTCTAAAGATACATTCTATTCTTATCCGAGTTTAACAGATGGGGGAAAATGGGCACAGAGAGACTATATAATTTGCCTAAGGACTCACACAAGTGTCAGACCTGAATTTGAACCTAGACTCACCCCTAAAGTCCAGAGGCTACACTTTCTAGCTTCATGATGAATACTGAAAATGTCCCATTGATTCAATTTATATTAAACCACTTATTTATGTAATTCATTTCTTATTCATTTTCCAAGTTTTCCCTGCATGTTATTATTTATCACTCTCTACTCTGTCTTGCTACTGACTTCAAGAACAAAGCCATTCCTACTCCCTTGGCCTGTAAAATAAGAACATTCATCTCCATTTCCCTCACTTATTCTAATCCTACCCACCCTTCAACCGCTGGCTTAATGTCACCACCTGCAGGGACTCCTCCCAGCTACTTGTCAGCAAAGAAGTCTCTCTTCTCCAACTTCCTTTTGGCAATGGAAACAAATACCTTACTCACTCTTGCCAAATAATTACCTTTAATATCTGGATTCTCAGTTTGACTGCAATCTCACCTACAAAGTAACTGATAGTGTCCCTGTAGGCCTATAGCAAGAGTTCAACAGCTGAACAGCTTCAAAAGATGACTCTAATACCTTACAGACTCTTCCCTTTATTTTTAAAATGTTTTATGGTGAAAGATGCGCCCATAACCTACTTGTAATCTGGAATACACAAATTATTCTGAAACCCACCCAACTAATGTTGACATTTCCTTCTCTACTTATTGGATGTGCTTCTGACTTAGTGGATGCGCTTCGGTAAGGCGACCACCAGAGGGCAGGCTTTCCTTTCTTTCCAAGGCTATCTAGCACCTGAACAAGAAGCCCTCAGAAACCTGGAAAATCTACTTTGCTCAAAAGCTTCTTTGTGACATTCCTTCATCCATACATCCAACCATCCATCCATCCATCCATCCATCCATCCAACTATGCCACAATATGAAGCACCCAACATCCTAGTCTCCAGACAGGAGAAAATACCTGAACATGCTCCATCTTATACCTATTCGCCAAATTAGCAAGAATCCAAGAGCAAGAAGGAAGGGTGTGTGTGGGGACAGTAAACCAGTAATTCAAACCAAAACCCACATTTCCCCCTCCACATTCAGCATGGTAACTTCATATTGCAGTAGGGCTAAGCAGTGGGTAATGTCTCAAATTCTTTTAGCCAGAGAGGCTGGGGATATTAATATCTCTTATTCACTGCAATGCCCCAAATATCTTGAGAACCAGATTTCCTTTCCCATGTAAAAAGACAGCTGACCATAGTTCTTTCCTAAATCCTCTGACAGCTTTACAAGTAGGGTGGTGAGTGACCTTTCTTTCTTTGAAAAAGTGTATATAAATGTGCCTATTCATAGAAATCTGACAGAGCTGACACCTGGTTCTCCAAAAATGTAGCTTCACTCTAAGCATATTCCACTGACATTTATAGAATATGATTATTTTTGATAGTGGGGAACAAAGGGGAAAGAGTAATCAGAATTGTAAAGCACACTTTATATCCAAAATTTCCTGCACTATGAAGTCAATCACCATTTTCAGGATGAACTTTCTACTCAAATGCACAGCTTCGTTCCTTTCTCTTCCTGGGAAGAAATAATTTTGCCTTTCCCTAGTGAACCTCATTTCTATTCCTCCACACTAGTTCACTAGACTTTCCTCCTCCCACCCCCCACCCCCAGACCTTCTGATGCTCACGTCCAGACAGCCACACAAAGCTAATGGTTCTCTGAGAAAAGACAAAGTGCTTTTTGAACAGCACACAGGCCTTCTCTCTTAAGTGCTGGGGAAAGGCTATCAAATTCTAGGCAAGATGCAATTCAAGTAAAATTTGACATGTTGAAAGTTAATGACTTTATTATGCTTCATGGTTTATAATTCAGTCATAAGCCATGGCAGGTTGGGCACATTTTTTTTCAGACAGTTAAGAATTAGGAGGACTAAACGCTGTCAGCTTTACCAGATGGTCATTAACTGGAAATGTGTTGTTTAAACAAGATACACTCAAGGGGAAAAAGGCTCTCATACAGTTTCATTTGCCATGAACCTCTCCATACCTACCTTTAAAGCAGAGGTGAGAGATGCAGAGAAGGAAAGGTGTGCTGAAAGAAACTGATTACCTTACCTATTTTTCAGCTGCCCTCAACAACGATGAGGTGGCCACCTGTGCACTGTGTGGATTCAATTACATCAGACATGAAATAACTGTGTATCAACAGCACATAAACTCATTTCCACATGCAGTAGGCTTCACAACATGCCATAAAATTGAGACCAAAAAGGGGAGAAGTAACCAGGCACAGTAGTTCAGGGAGGCAAACCTGGAAAAGTAGGGATTAAGCAAGGACAGAAAACAGTACAGGGAACGTGAAGGAGAGAGTAGTGGGGAGGCTGGTGACAAAAGTCTGAGAGTAGCAAGGGACCCTTTGAGAATCAACTAAATTCATGGTATCTACTTCCACTGACCATACGAGGTTTCATCTTCACTGTAACACGTTCAGAGGATGCTAAGCAGGGCCTGAGATCCCCTCAGAGTCATTGGGAATCTCAACACTTGGGTTTAATGACACATCAGAGAACCCAGATTAGGAGATAGGTAAGATAAATGAATTCATGGAAGGATTGCAGCTTATAACCACCTGTTTATGAGCAAAACCCAGTCATAAAAGCAGCTGTAAGCAGAAAACACAGCAACATTATTTTGTCCTTTTGACATACATTATGGTATTTAAATCCCGTAACAGCAGCAGAGATTGTAAAGAACTGATTGTAATTGTCATAATTAACCGTATGCACTTCTCCACTACATTGTACAGCTTCGCTACTGGCAGACCTGATCAGGTATAAAAGAAAACAGAGCTCGTGAAATCCCAGGAGATGGAGGAAACGGCCCTTATCTGATTCTTCTCATTCTAAATTACTGTGGGTAGAGGCAAGATAATTCCCCAGCCATTTAAAATATGGAAAACATTCATAGAGAGGACACAACTGGCATCTAAAATCATACTAGCTTTGTTTTTTGTGTGTATGTGTTTTGTTTTTGTTTTTCACCATTTTGGATGTGATTTGGAAGAGGGGTTATAGAAGAATGGAAACGACGAGCAGATAAGATGTTTATGAGTACTAAAGCAGATGTTCTTGTAGTCATTTCTTGGTAGATGTAAAATGACTGTATGAAAGAAAGCAGTCATGTTTTAAAGAAATAAACTTACCTGGAAACTCTGAAGGCCTCTGAAGGGTTGGTTGAGTGAAAACAAAAATCTCAGTTATTTATGTGTGTGTGTGTGCGCACACAAGCACACACACACACACTCGTGTGCACACACACACACACCCAACATGCTCATACTCTCCTGGAAAATCTAGCTTTAATATCTTTATTATTTTCCTTTTAACAACCTAAAGTAAGCCAGAAAAGGAAGACATAAAATAATAATGGTTTTTAGATGGAAGAAAGGAGACAGGATAGTGATAGAAGTAAGGTATAGAGTGTGAGTTTTTAAATTTAGGAGTTAATATTTGGAAGTGTGTAAGTTCATGGAATGTTAGAGCTGGGAGACACCTAGACAGCAACACATCCCGTTACTCTGCCTCCTGCCTATTCTAATTGTCACATACACATCAACTTTATAGTTCAGTGAATGAAATCTACTACACATTCACGGTCAACAATCTTCCCATAAGCAAGAAGGAGCAAAAGACGGGGGTGGGGGGGGGGGAAAGTATATGAGTTGGAAAAAGAGAAAATGAAACAAGAAGATACAGAAAAAGTGTGACTCTGCAAAAGTTAAAATTATCAACTATATTAATTTACAGGGGAAAACATTAAAATGTTAATTTTAAAAAATCCTAGAAGAGAACACAGGCAGTAATTTCTCTGACATTGGCCACAGCAACATTTTTCTAGATATGCCTGAGGCAAGTGAAACAAAAGCAAAAATGAACTATTGGGACTGTATCAAATACAAAGCTTCTTCATAGCAAAGGAAGCAACCAGCAAACCAAAAGACAACCTACTGAATGGGAGAAGATATTTGCAAACAACATATCTGATAACAGGTTAGTATCCAAAATATATAAAGAACTGATAAAACTCAACACCAAAAAAAAAAAAAAAACCCTAAATAATCCAATTTGAAAATGGGCAGAAGACATGAACAGACATTTCTCCAAAGAAAACATTCTGATGGCCAACAGACACATGAAACACTGCACATCACTCAACATCAGAGAAATGCAAATCAAAACCACAAAAGGTATCACCTCACACCTATCAGAATGGCTAAAATCAATACCTCAAGAAACAATAAATGTTGGTGAGGATATAGTGAAAATGGATATGGAACCCTCTTGCACTGTTGGTTGGAATGCAAACTGGTACAGCCACTGTGGAAAACAGTATGGAGATTCCACAAAAAAATTACAAACAAAATTACCATATGACCCAGTCATTCCACTACTGGGTATTTACCCAAAGAAGATAAAAACACTCATTCAAAAAGGTAAATGCATCCTTATGTTTATTGCAACATTATTTACAATAGCCAAATTTTGGAAGCAAAGTGTCCATCGATAGATGAATGGATAGAGAAGATCTCATATATAATATCAACATATATGTATACATATCAACATACATACACACACATATATACACACACAACATGGATGGGTCTAGAGAGTATAACAAGAGAAATAGTCAGAGAAAGACAAATACCATATGATTTCATTCATAGGTGGAATTTAAGAAACAAAATGAATGAATTTAGAAAAAAAAGAGACAAACCAATGAAACAGACTCTTTACTATAAAGGACAAGTTGATAGTTACCAAAGGGGAGTGTATGGGAAGGATAGGTGACATAATTGAAGGGGATTAAGAGTACACTTATCATGATGAGCACTGAGTAATGTACAGAACTGCTGAATCACTATATTGTACACCTGAAACTAATATAATACTGTTACATTAACTATCCTGGAATTAAAATTTAAAAATTAAAAAAGTAATGCCAATAAGAAAAAGGTTAAATTTTTAAAAGCACCTTGACTTTAATTATGCTATTCATATCTGTGAATGTTGGCAACACTTCTTGAGTTACTCCTAATTCAGAGAGACAGAGCTATTCCAAATCACAAACAACTCAAATCTATACCACGTATTAGGACAAAACTTGGATATTACATTTGTAGTAATATTTTTTTGATAAGTGTTTTTACTTCCAGAGATAAAAATTATAGTTTAGTTAAGAAAGAATCTGGAATATGAATCTTGAAGTACATAACTCAAAGAAGAATTCTATAAAACGTAGGTGATAAATTCTATACTACCTTTACTTTCACTCAGCAAAGATAGTTGCAACTGATTTTTTTGCAGCCTTGTGGCAACAAGACATCAATGGTTCATTACTCCAACTATCACTCATTATTATTTAAAGAATCTGGCATTACATAGTAATATGTTAAAAGATGCTAGTAGGTAGGAAGCAGCAGAAAGCAGAGAGAAAGAAATTATTAGTAAATGAGGCATGGCCAACATATAATGGTTATCTGAATATAAAACCATCTTGTGGTTGCTCAATAATATTTCTTCAACCAAATCATAAATCTTTAACAAATTCTTGACCAAATATAGGCAGGCTTACCCTTTTCTTTTAAGTTAAGTAGTTTAAAATCTGCTCTAGCCTCTGAGTGCCTAGAACCATGGCAACTACTTCTGATAAGAAATGAGTTGGGTAACATCATATATATTTTACCTCTTTTATTTCTCATTATAACAATGTAAATTGGGCATTGTTTTTCTCATTTTACAGATGAAAAACCTGAATTTTAGATAGGATAACTTGCCCCACAGTGAGTCAAAAATCAAGGACTGGGGCTCTTGGGTGACTCCATCAGTTAAGCTTCCAGCTCTTGATTTTGGGTCAGGTCATCAGGTCATGGTCTCACAATTTTTGAGTCCAAGACCTGAGTCTCAGTGCTCTGTGCTAATAGCTTGAAGCTTGCTCAGGATTCTCTGTCTCCCTCTCTCTGCCCCTCCCCTGCTCATGTGTGCGCTCTCTCTCTCTCTCTCTCTCTCTCTCTCTCTCTCTCACACACACACACACACACACACACACACACACACACACACTTTAAAAAATAAAACAAGGACTGGAACCCAAGTATAGTGAATAGAATGGCCACCCGCAAAAAGATATCCACATTCTAATCCCCACAGCCTGTAAATATCAACTTATATGACAAAAGAGTATCACTTTATATGTTTTTAATGTAATTAGGTTAAGCATCTTGAGAGGAGGAATTTATCCTGGATTGGCCGAGTTCCAAATGCAATTATATGTATCTGTTTACATGAGACACAAAGAGGAACAGACACACACAGTGCCGAAGGCTGTGTGAAGGTGGAGGCAGAGACAGGAGTTGATGCAGCCATAAGCCAAAGGATGCTGTCAGCCACCAGAAGCCGGAAGAAGCAAGGAATGGAAACTCCACTGCTTTGTGGGGAGCATGACCTTGTCAGTACCTGACTTCAGACTTATGGCCCCCAGAAATGTGAAAGAATAAATATGTGTTCTTATAAGCCACCCAGTTCATAGTAATTTGCATGGCAGCCACAGGTCTCCTGGCATCCTTGCTGCAAAACCATTCAAGTTTCCTGACCTGAGATTGCCAGGTTGCAGGACGCAGAACACGATACTACTCTACACTTTTCTTAGGTCAAGAAAAACATAGGATCAGCCCTAACAGACTTAAAATCTAGATTCTTAGACTATATATGAATTATTTATTATTCTTGATATTTGATCCAAAATGTTTCAATTAATTCTAAAGAAAATCAGTAAGAGCAGAAGATCCTGATTTCATAGCAGTGTCTCCCTTCTTTACAGAGGTGAATGGGATTACTTAAGAACAGAAGATAAATGAAATGTCCCTTCACTGGCTGCTCCCACTGAGTTAATTTTGACACTGATCTTTTTATATTCTTAGCATTAAATGTGTAGGAGTGTGGGTAGATTTGGCTTAAAAAGATTTTAAGATTCTTTCTAGCTCTAAGAGTCTCTATAATTATGTTTCTGTTTCTCAATAAAT
Organism: Neofelis nebulosa; assembly: GCF_028018385.1. Taxonomy (NCBI): domain Eukaryota; kingdom Metazoa; phylum Chordata; class Mammalia; order Carnivora; family Felidae; genus Neofelis; species Neofelis nebulosa. The sequence continues at coordinate 124,458,387 of NC_080788.1, read as the reverse complement.
ATTTGTTGAATGAATAAAAGAACAAATCAATGCATGAATATGTTGCTATGCATGGAGCCAAGATAATCAAGCCCCATTGTATCTCAATATCAAATATTTAAACCAAAAAGAATGAACATGTTACCAAAATATCGCTCTTCAGGACAATGACCAGAACAGACTATAAATGATCAGATTAAAGGGAGTAAACAACTACCTCTATGGTAATAATACAGCTCAACTCCCTGGGATGAATTCTTATAGGAAGCTCATGAAATTTTAGGTATAATTCAGGGAAAAAAATTAAATGAAATTTGAAGGAAAACTTTAATTCCCAACACAAAGGATAAAGAAATCATGGTTGTACTTTCTTTATGTCAGCCAATATTCTAAGTACTTTGCAGCATGAAATTACTTAATGCTAAATACAGACCTAAGAGATAGAGTTTATCATTATCCCCATTTTACAGGTGAGAAAATAGGTTACAAAACTCACTGCAATCACACAGCTAGCAAGAAACTGAGTAATTAAGAGTCATAGAGTAGCTAGTGCAGCATTATTTGTCAAAGCGTTGGTGACAGAGATAAGTAGAGTAGAACAGTTGAAGAAGAACCTGGAGTCTGAACATGAAATCCACCAGTTCAATTACTTATTCATTCACTTCAAAGAAATATCTGTGCAAATAATACACGCCAGGCATTTTGCTAGGCACTGGAGATACAATGGAAAACAAAAATAGTGAACTAATAAAATGTTCTGAAAAAAGGGGGGAGAGATTTAATTCACAAATGGAAGAAAACTAAAACAACTGAAAAAAAGTGATTTGGAGAAACAGTTACAAATGCATTTTTTAAAAGTGTCCAAGTTTTCTTTAAAAATCCTTGAACTATAAGTCTTTCCTAACAGTACTTCTGTGGACATGTTCATAAAATGTTCTAAGTCCTTGTAATTCAAGATGGTGCCACAAAGACATGAAAGAGCCTGTGAGGTCAATTCTCAAGGAGTGCCAGCAACTCATGGGAAAGAAAAGAATGATCTTATTGTTAGTTAATAACAATAACAAAAACAAAAAGCTAAGCAGAAAACAGCCGGATAATATTTTACAAAAGGAAAGAGAACCCATTTGGTTCTGAAGATCAACAAAGCCAGAGATGGTTTTTAGCAAAGTAGAGGCACTTTTTAGCCATTCTAAATGACCAAGTCAGAAATCATTCTATTCTTTCCAGCTCTATGCAAAAAAAAGTCAAGACTTCAATTGTATAACAGGAATCTTGGGGAACTGCTCAGACTCTTAAGTTAGGAGAAATACCAGTTTTGCTAAATATAAGCTGTGTGACCTCAGGTTACTTAAAAGCTCCTGGTTTTCATTTTATCAAGTGGAAAATAGAGATAATAATAGAATCTACTTCATAGGTTGATAAAGAATTAAATGTATAATGTGAACTATTTAACAAAGCATTTGTTACATAGTAAGTGTTCCATTACACTTTATACACTAAGTATAATAGTGTTACTATCATCAATTGGTAGACTGATCAATTGCTGTGGCTAGAATAATTATTAAATTTGATTTAAAAAAAGTTGCTGTTATAGCAATGTTCTAGCTCTCCTTCTGCGGGGCACATGGTAGGATTGCACTTCCTTCTCCCTTGGAGTTATGTACCATCACGTGGCTTGCCTATAGGCTAATGAGATGTAAGCGTAAGGAAGTATGGAGTTTGTTACCAGAGCCCAACCAGACCTATTCTGACTAATACAACATCTTCCCAGATTTGTTCTGACCTTTAAATTATAAATACCTTAAATACACTTGTATGTTAATCCATTCTCTTGCAATCTCTTGTTTTGAAAATGGTTACCTTTATGCCCTTTCAAATGTTTATAAATTAAGGCTGTCTCCCAGACTGAAATTTCCCCAGGACAAAGACTGACTTTGTAATACTCTTTATATGACAGAACTTAGAGCAATACTAAACAGCATTTGGCATTTAATAAATGTCTCTTTGACAATGGCAATGACAGTGAGGATCATAAAACCATCTGCATGATAATCCTTTAATGTCCATCCACACTTCTCTCTACTCAATAGCTCTGTTAGAAAAAAGACAGATATTTTGAAAAGTGTCACTGGAGAAAGCATATAGGTAGGCATTCTGCTCTCTAATGGTTTCAAGCCTATTCTGAGAAAAGAGAAACAAACCTATAAAGCTGATATTCTTGAGCCTTGCGATAATGTTCCAGAATAAGTAACAAAAACTCAAATGTATTCACGTTCTATAAAGGAAGCATAAAAACAATTAGTCTTTATACAAATTTTCCTTATTGGAGTACTGGTGCAGAAAAACACTCAGACTATTATAGTCTTCACTATAATACTAACACTAAGATAGTCTTCTCTCTAAGACTATCTTAGAGAGAAGTGGGAGCTGGCTGGTTAGTGGCTATACCTGCAGATGTAGCAGTCTCTTTTCATTCTTGTGGACCCTCCAACATCCTAAGATATGCAAGCTAGGCAAATTAGTGGCCAAGTGACAGGCTGGTCAGCCTACCTTGGATAGGGTAAAGGCGGGGGAGAAAAAGGTGGACAGGGAGAGCAGTGAGCATGAGAGTGAGTAAAGCCATGTGGCTGGCTTGCAGAGAAGACACTTGTCACTTGCTTCGCTTTGCTGAGTCAAAGAGTAGTCTGCACAGCCAGCCCTGAGTAGGCGCATAGCCCTCCATGGAGTTCGCCCCCACTGCTTGTCTGTATCTCCTTCACTCCAGATGTTAATACGATCACTGGGAAGGCTCAGGTGACCCATATAGACAGATGACAAGGAGAAAAGGTGAAGAGGCTGAGGACCTGGTTTGATCAAGGTGAAAGGACAGGAGCTCAGTTGCCTTTCAGATAAAGAAAGAAATCCTTACCATGACTGACTATAGGGGCGCCTGGGTGGCTCAGGCAGTTGAGCATCCAGCTTCGGCTAGGGTCATGATCTTGAGTTTCGTGAGTTTGAGCCCCCAGTCAGGTCCTGCGCTGACAGTGCAGAGCCTGCTTGGGATTCTCTCCCTCTCTCTGCCCCTCCCCCACTCATATTTTCTCTCTCTCTCTCTCTCTCTCTCTCTCTCAAATTAAATACATTAACTTAAAAAAAAAACCCTGACTATAGGCTGCATTATCTGAACTTCCTCCCCTTCCCGCCTTCCTCTGCTGCCACTCTATTCATCCCTCATTTTGCTTAGGACACATTCACTTTAAGTTCTTTAAAGGTGCCCTGCACATCTCTCCTTTTTCAGCCTACTTAACTCCTACCCATAATTCTAAGATCAGCTCAAATGCCACTTACTAAGGAAAACCTTCCTTGACACTCCACAGTCCCAGAACAGAACAGGTCTTCTAGTCCTACACCTTTGCACACTGATAGCTCCCTTCATGGCACTTACCTAGGTAAGTTTTTAAATTTGCACTAGTACATGTACTTGTCTAGGATCTGCCTCTACCTTAACTAGTAAGCTACATGAAGGAAGAGACGGTATCTACTCACCATCAAATGTCTAGTGCCCACGACTCTTCCTCCTCCACCTCCTCCCTCCCCCATCCTCTTCCTCCTCCTTCTCCCCCTCCTCCTCCATGTCCCCCCTCGCCCCTACTCCTCTTCCTCCTCCACCTCCTCCCTCCCCATCCTCTTCCTCCTTCTTCCTCTCCTCCTCCATGTCCCCCCTCCCCCCCACTCCTCTTCCTCCTCCACCTCCTCCCTCCCCCATCCTCTTCCTCCTCCTTCTCCCCCTCCTCCTCCATGTCCCCCCTCGCCCCTACTCCTCTTCCTCCTCCACCTCCTCCCTCCCCATCCTCTTCCTCCTCCTTCTTCCTCTCCTCCTCCATGTCCCCCCTCCCCCCCACTCCTCTTCCTCCTCCCTTCTCCCCTCCACCCTCTTCCTCTTCCTTCTTCCCCTCATCCTCCTCCCCTCTAGTAGCTGTTTCTCCAAGGCTTTTTCCCATGTAGATCTGGCTGTCTGTGCATGGACAACTTTTGGCCAGAATGCCAGATGAACACAGCACATTAGATGAAAGCACCCACTTAAAAGAAGGTATCCTCAAAACTGGCATGTGGTTAGGGGGTCCCAAAAGCAGAGACAGGGTTTAGACTTCAACCCTCCAGCCAAGACAGACAAACTTTCCTTTCTTCTCCTCCTGTAAAAACTATTGGGATTTGATGAGACTGTAGTCCTAATGCAGACTGACTGCCAAGCTCTCCTGGAGGCATTTATGAAAAGTAACATGTCTGGATCCCAAGAATCTTTTCTTGCCTCCCCAAATGCTTCAGGTGTTTTTCATGATGAGTCAGGTCTGGGAATAATTGGGTTAAGTGAGTATTTCTAAAAAACACAACCCTTCTATTCCAAGTGTCAGGCTACAGGTTTGGGAACTATGATAACTCTTTCCAGGAAAAAAAAAAAGAGCAATTCACAGGTCAATTCAATTTCTAGAGGTAACAAGCTGTGGGTTTCCAGACCCTTCACTATAAGAAGCACTGCCACAGGGCTGTGGTAGGGAAGTGTGGGATGGAGACTTCCTTTAATTTGGGATACCTCTAGCCTCAGAGAAATAGGTTTTACTGAATTAAGCTATACCTGCACAGGAGGGGCTAGAGAGAAATACACATAAGAAGCAGACATTCCCCTTCCTGTATGGACAAGCAAGCGAATGCCTTACACTGACCAGAGCAACCAGTGTCCCACAGACGGAAACATGAAGGGGGGTTGCGAGCACAGAAGCGGTCTTTTCCCTTCAACAATGACTTACCCATCATTCTCACTCTGGCAGTTATAGTCCTTCTGTCTTTCTCAACAAAGAATAACAGGCTATAAATGAAGACTGAAATACTGGAACAGAGCTCTTTAGCTACAGAAACATCTAAGAAAGAAAGAATTAACAACAACATGCTCAAAAATGAACAGAATGACTATCGGATACCAAACATCACATACCCAATCATCCAACCTATACCTAAAAATCATTCTATACCTAATATCATTCCATGAAAACTCTATTTAACCTTTCCTGGGCTCCTATTTTTTTTTTAATATTTTTTAAGTTTCTTTATTTTGAGAGAGACAAACATAGGATGAGCAGGAGAATGGCAGAGACAGTGGAAGAGAGAGCATCCTAAGTAGGCTCCGTGCTGTCAGCACAGAGCCCAATGCAAGGCTCGAACTCACGAAACTGTGAGATCATGACCTAAGCTAAAACTGAGAGTCAGACGCTTAACCGACTGAGCCACCTAGGCACCCCTAGCCTTCCCTAGGCTTCTGATACAGATATTCAGTCTTAAGTTCCAAGAAAGCAACTTGAAAATATGCTGCCTGACCTAACTCTAAAATCATAAAAGCAACACTATCCTGTGATATCACAACATTGTTTGTTGTCTTTGTTAAAAATCAAAGTTTGGATAACTGATGTATTTCAATATGAAATTACATGAAGAACAAATTCATGGAAGGGAACAAAGAATGAGACCAGAGAAACCCACAGGGTGACTTCTACCTCCAGTTCTAGAGAAGCCAAGGGCAGGAGCAAGGCACCAACAAATACCAGAAGGTATTTCCCAAAGGACACTTGGTCTTTCTAACAAAATAAGAGAAGGGTGCTCCATGAGAGTATTTCTCATTCAGTTCAAGTAGAAAATATCCTCAAGGAGAGAAAAAAAAAATACCAAAATAAATAAACAAAGGACTGAAGGAAAGCATTTTCAGGTTTCCTTCTATACATTAGCTAGACAACTGCCAGGAGCACTCAAAGGGCTCACAGTGGCCACTATTCACAGTTGGAGCTAACGTTAAATCCCCAAATCAACAAAAATTTTAAAGCCAACAAAGACGGCATTAGATATGAAGGGGAGAGAGGTTTGTTTTCATTTTAATCAGAACTTGGCTGCAATTTCTAACCCAAGGTAATTTGCTTCTGGATTGAAATAAAGGGAGACCTTAGAAATAATGATAGAAATGCTGTAACTCTGCAAAAACCAATGCAAATAAAGCATCCAAAACAGGAGTCCAAGCTCCCTTTGCATTCATGATGTGGCCTCTCTTACCTCATCTCCACCCACCCCCAAGCAAAAGTTCCTTAGTTAGAGGTGGGGGTGGACAGTAGGTGGCGATGTAGGTTAAGTGAACTTGAACACAGATATCAGGAAGCAAGACAGATGGTAGGGAGGGAGTAGCTAAATACACCCCATGGACACTCTAAGGTTCAATACACCTTTCTGTTGCATTAAGAGAAGAAATGTAGATCTAATCTGGATTGCAGTAAGGAAATGGCGGTCCCTGATACACTGTAGGACTTCAGCCCAAGTGTTCCTCTGTCCTAGTCTATTTTCCCCCACTTTTCACCAATGCTGTCTTTCTACTAATGTAAATTGTTCCATTCACGCTTCAACATGGATTATACATAAAAAGGCAGTAACTGTGCAACAAATTAAAACAAAAGGAAACAAAATACATGTCATGAAATACGCTATAACTGGAGAGTGCTAAGCTATCACAGAAGACAAAGACAATACCAGCTTTATTTTCCTTCAGTTTCCTCTTAAGAGTTCCAAATTATAGCACTCACTTGTGAAAAAAATTCTACCAAACTTTAGACCAAGATTTCTGGAGTTGAGATCCCCGTATAACCTACATCAGAATTACTGAGCATACTTATAAAAAATGCAGATGCTCAGTGGAAATTTGACCTAGTGAAATACATGTTCTGAGCCTGGAAAACGCATTTTGGCCAGCCCCTCACTTAGGCTCTCTATATGTCATAGCTCACCGAATAGCCTACCACGAAGTAGGCAAAAGCCTGTCTGAATAACAATATTTATACTCAGGGCAGCAACAGAAGCTGAAATCTGTAAGGAGACAGTTGTTATTCTCCCCAGTACCCACCCCCCGACACACACACACACATCATGACAGAGAAGAGAATAGGTAACTTCCTCTTTCCTTTTTCCCTTTTATATTGTTTCTGGCTGGTTTCCTAAGATTCCCTGGTCTGGAAAATTTAAACATCTTAACTTTTTCCAGAGTATACAAGTTTAATACTTAGGGATTTGGGATGAAGTAGACAAATTTTGCAAGAGATCTTAAAAACTGGTTCAGTGTGAGCTGCCTGTCAGAGCAAGACCACAAATGTGCCAAATTACCAGGACACCCCCACATTGTTTCAGGAGAAAACTAGATGCAAAAAAAAAAAAAAAAAAGGAATAAAAAGTAGAGTGGCTGGAGGAGACTTGATTACAAAATTCTGACAGCCTGTGCAAGATCATTTCATTCTGAGAAGGGGTCATATGACTAGATCAGATCAAAGTGAGAAACACTGCATTTTCTACATGGCACAGGCTTAGCATATTTGAGTGGCAGTGCCCTTTATAAAAGTTGCACTTAGGTTTGCTACGTTATTAGATCCGGCAACTTTGTAGAGGTACTTCCATAAATGAAGGCCCTGGCTAAGACCAAAGTGTTATTATAAGGCTGAGAGGTTTGTGTAACTGAATCCCCAACAGGAGAGGCAAAAGAGAAAAAAACTCTATGTATACAATACACTGTAGCGACAACCACAAAATAACAGGCAGCCAGTGGCTGCGAAACACCACCATTTCTCATCACTCATCCCTTCACATCATTAAAAAGGATTAGGAGGAAACAACAACAACAACAAAACGCTGGATGCCAAGTGCCCAGATTATACCTTAAGAAGAACACAGATGCCTCACACCTGGAAGAGTTCTAATAGGCCCTGACAAATCTCCTCTCTCTGTGTGGCAGCCCATCCTGCCCCAACCCTATTGGTTCCAATTTCTTCTCTGAAGGTGTGGCCAGACCACTGCCACCACCAACACCGCTAGCTACCACCAACTGCAGGAGCAGCTGGCAGAATACATTTTAGCAGAGAATCTTAGTGAAGTGCGTAAATTCCATAAGGGCAGCCGCAAGCAGAGCTATCATCAGCCTGGCTGAGCTATTTTTGGAAACATCTTTACTGATGGTCCCCCCCCCGCCCCGCCCCCCGCTAGTCTCCACTCCTGCTTTCCTTCTCCAGGCCCACTCTCTCTCTTCCCCAACCTGAACCTCCAGGGTTGACTGATCAATAATATGATAAAGAGCAGACAGCCAAAGGGAACTGGTAAACAACTGACATAAGTAGATAGATTTGGGAGCGATACACAATACGGGAACATGATTAAGGCTGGGGCGTCTGTAGACAGATAGCCTGTATACGAATTCAGGCTTCACAGATGGACTGGGGGTGGGGGGGAGAGAGGGGGGGAGGAGGACTGGAGGCTGCAACACAAAAAAAATTCTTAAGGAGCATTCTCTTTTTTTCCCCACCACATGCCGTATGCAGTTCTTGATTTAGCAGGGCAGGGAAAAGTGTGACTAGTACAACTTGCTCCTTAACCTTCCAAAACTTGCTGCTTTCTGCATTTAGCATGTGTTGTGGGGGGAGGGGCGCAGGAATGGCTAGACAGTCAGGTTACGAGCAAGAAGGAAGAGAAAATTCAGCAACAGAGTTTCAGCGAACCCCAACCAACTAGCCCTCCTTGAGCACAAGGACTCAGTAAGCTTTGCTCTTCTCAGTATCTAAACAGGAACCTCCTCACTGTCACCCGGTTTACAGGGGGTTGAAGATCGACATTATAAGACACACAAGCCGGCCACTCAAAGGCAAGCTGTATCCCAGATTCCCAGAAGTTGGCACTAACTTCCCTGTTTAATTTTCCTAAAATAATTGAACCTTTGCCTCTAATGTGTACACTGTGGTTTTCCTCTCTTACCACTGTCTACATTCTTCCTTTCCAATCTCTTGATACTGGTGATCAAGTTAAACTGTACAGCATGCTGGGAAGAGGCCTGAAGGCAGAAGGACCAGGTTTAAGTCCCAGGTGAGCAATTTGACTCCCTCCCTCTTTCCTCATTTTACCTGTCTCACCTTGAACAAACTACTCATCCTCTTCAGGGAATGTTGGAGTGTATAACTTGAACCACATCACTTATCTATCTGAAACATCCCCAAAGCTTCCTGCTGCTCTTTAAATAAGATCCAAACTCCTTGCCTTAACTGGCAAGACACTTCCTGGCCCCTGTCTCTCTTCTTACCACTCCTCACCCGTTGTCCCCTCTCCAGGCCACATATGTTTTCTTTCTGTCCTGCAAACGCACCTTTGCACTGACAAGACCCTCTGCCTGAACTGCTTCTCCTAAGACCCCTGCAGGGTGGCCTCCTACATTTCTCAGCTCTCAGCTCCATGGCCCCTGCTAGGGAGGCCTTCCTGACCATCCTCTTACCCTGGTTCCCTGCTTACCTAGCCTTCCTTTCTTCATGACACACTGCCCCAGGAAGATTATGCTATTTATTTGTTAATTTGCTACTTGTCTGTCTCTATCTCTAAAACATAAGCTGTCTTGTCTGCAGCTATATCTTCAGCAGTTAGACACATGGGTACTCAATAAACACTGGATGAGTATTATTGAATACATTTATGTCCTCATCTGAAAGACTAATAATAATAATAATAATAATACCTCCTTGGTAGGGCTACTGAGAGGACTGAATGAGAAAATGAACATAAACTGTTGACCATAGTGCCTGGAACACAGTAGGGCTTCAACTGTTGAGATTTTCTTTTCAGATTCTGAAGGTCACTTCTTACAACTCTAACTACAGAAAATAGCTTTCTTCTACCCTGATAAATCAAAATCTTCTAATTGTTATCAAATGTTCTCTCCAAATATGTCTCTAAGTTTTCCTGACCCAAGATTTCTCCTCTTGGCCAGGTTGCTTTGATGCTTTTTCTTATTGAAACACTCTAAGAAAAGCAGAGAGTGAAAAGAATTATACACGAAGCAGAGCCAAACGTTTAGTCCAAGGACGGTCCATCTTGCCATGCCTAAAGAGTAGATGGACACACGATGATCCCCCTAGACAGAGTAACAGGCCGTGGAAATGAATGTTCTGTAAACTTCACAAGACTAGAAATCTTGGAGGCTTCCTGATATTTATGGGTTACCAAGATGAGCTCCAGGAACTTCCAAAGGAAGAAGCCACTCAAAAGACATGAGGTCTTAGACAAAAATGAAAAATAAAATAAACAAGAGCACTGAACAATGTGTAGTGTCCTCATTACAGAATTTGTCCAAGAGCATGAAAATAAACCATTTTGTTTATGAAGCAACAGAACTAGGAGAACTTTGCAGAAACAAGAAGGGATGTATCAGCTTTCATAGGGTTTGGGTGAGGGTGCCATGGGCATCAGTCTCACAGAGATTCATCTCAAACCCCTTGGTTACAACTTTCACAGGTAAAATTTTCATCTCTTTCCCAGGGACCTATTTGATAAGTGAAAGGAGATTATACACTCCATTGGCCAGGACTCAACAACTCTTATATCTTACACAGCGCCTAGTAGCGCTCAACAGAATCAACAGTTTCCAAATAACACGTGGGCTCCTTTTCAGAGTTCCACATAACAAGTTTAGTCCTCTAAAAAGCTACAATCACCGAGTCATGAGGATACTGATAAGAATATTCAGTTTCCTCTGATCCTAGCAATTGACATCATATTATTTAAACCACATCTGAGATCAATTAGATTTCAAATATGGGGGGTGGGGGGAAGTCAAAAGAGATGACTTTTGCTTACAGTAGTGTCTGCCTTTGCTTGAAGGGCTTTCATTACCCCTCTCGTCATCCTCTTTTCTCCTCTGAGTAGTAGGCTGGTATTGCCACTGTCACACATCAAGTCATAGACAGGACTCGTCCAAAACAAATAGAAAGTGGGGAACAAAGACTAAGCTATAGCCTCATTCCTACTGAGCTTAGTTTCAAATTCTCATGCCATGTGCTACCTTGTATTTGGCTGTTAGCTTAATGATGAAATACCTGAATGCTGTGTAATTACAGCTTTTTCATGAAGGGCTACTGCCTTATAAAGTAAAACATCCAGCTAAGGAGTAGCACCTGGAATCTGGAAGGATCACCCACTTCATGGCAAGACACCTAAAGAGAGAAGCTGACTGTGTCAACATCTTGTGTGGACTTCTTGAGGGAGCCATCACCAGCTGTTTGACAGCTATAATTATATGCAACTGGAAAACTTGGTAACCATTTTTCATCCAGGAGACAAAGCGAAACCTCTTTTGAATTAGAAACAATTTTCTAAAATATATATCTACTGCAAGGGCAAGGGAATTAGAAACCTATTTTCCAAAAACAGCAATTTCATATGGGAACCTGAACAAAGGCAAAGAATGAGAGAACAATTTTACCTACTTAAGTTATGGTTCTACTATTTATGAAACAATCAAATATAAATGTGAATGATAATTACATTATTTTTTGCTCAGTATTACTAAAGCATAAGAGAAAGTAGATTTTTTTTCATGTTTATTCATTTTTGAGAAACAGAGAGACAGAGAGACAGAGCATGAGTGAGGGAAGGATAGAGAGAGAGGGAGACACAGAATCCAAAGCAGGCTCCAAGCTGTCAGCACAGAGCCCAACACGGGGCTCAAGTCCACAAACCATGAGATCATGGCCTGAGCCGAAGTCGGACGCTTAACCGACTGAACCACCCAGACACCCTAAGAGAAAGTGGATTGTGACATTCCAAAGAGAAAGGATGGTGACATTCCAAAGCACAGGATGTTTCAGGAAATGGAGGAAAAGAGGTTGATACCCATGAAACCTCTGCTAAAACTGCAAATAAGTGAACATGTTATTGTCCTATCCATTTGCAGTGAGAACAGTGGCTTGCTTCATCAGCTCTGATACCAGCATGCTACAGTTTGGAAATCAAAAGTCCAGGCTTTATCACCAGCTTCAGCCATGAGAATAAGGCATATGACCTTGGCCTAGCAAACAGTTTAAGGAAGAAGTAATATTTCTGCTACTCTGTTCTATAAGAAGTATTGAGCCATTCAGTAAAGTTAGCATCTTATTCTACTTTCATGTCAGGTCAAGATATATTTATCACTTTTTCATTACATTAATGTTCCCAAACCAGGAAATCATCTTCAATGTGTGATTCCCAGTTGTAAGAAAGAATATGTGAAATGTTTTAAATATTTGCTAAGCATTTGATGACATTCAATAAAACTTCCATAGAGGTCTAAAGTAGTATTATTTCATTGCTGTCAGATGAATGAAGCTGAATGTGCCGTATAAAATGGAAACTCTGATGGATATGGCCCTCAATGTGATTAAGATCCATATTTCAAAAATGTTCCCTTTATAACAGTTGCTGCTGCCAACTCCCAAGGAAGAGATTCAAGATGCTTAAAGGAATACATTATATCCTCTTAGAAAAAGGAAAAAAAATAAATGGAACCACCAAATACTATTTTATTGTTAAATAATTTTCTTTAATGCCCCCAGCACGTGGTATTATGTTAACTCAATATATGAAACACCAGTAAAAAGTGATACAAAAATCCTGATTTAAATATTTTTTAAATTTTAAAAATTCCTGTAATATCTTATAGTAAGACAAGGTAGGGAAAAAAAATACCCCACATTACAAAATATAATCTCTTACTTTCATTCTCCTGACCAATTAACTTGTGAAAATCCTATATTATATTAGCAGAGATGCTACATTCAGACTTCTACCTTCAATAAAACTTATTAATTCAGAATCAGAGACAAACTTAGAATTGTAATAGAATCTAGGTTAACATATATCTTTATAGCATCTGTAAACAATGGGTATGTGAAGCAAATTAAGACATCAAACCAGTTTTGCTGAACCTATTTGCATTGCTTATAAAAATAATTTTAAGTATGATCCAAGTACCTTGGAAGAAATACTATATTTTAATCAACTAAAATGGTAGTAATAAGTCAGGCTTACATAACCTCTAAGATTATTTACTGGGATAGAGATACACAACACACACACACACACACACACACACACACACACACACATACACACTCACACCACATCACATCACATCTTGGTCTACTTATTGCATGTATTTTGAAAGCAATTTTATTAAAAAAAACATAACATTCTTTCATTAATGCAGACTGACTTCTCCCTGTGGCTATCTGAAATTGCAATAGGTTACTGTTCTTGGTCTCTTCCAGTAATTCCTAACAGAACACAAAATTCTTTTGCTTTCATCTGAAGCACTGTTATCAAACACCACCACCTAGAAAACTGACTTGCCTTTCAAGGCAAGACACTCTAAATTAATTTCCCTGAGCTGGCCTTACTTCTGGTAGAACCATTTCCTCAAATTCTACTCAATTGAGACAAAGGACTTGATCAAATTAATTCAAGGTGTTTTGTTTAGATTCAAGCAATTCTCCTTGGGTGTTTTCACAACCCCAAACAACAAGGAATTTAAAATAATCTTATTTCCAACGCTTCATAAAATTACCATATAATATAGGACCAGATGCAGTAAATTCCATAAAACAAACTGAGTTGATTCTTTTAAGGTAGGATTTGGATTGCTTCCATCTACAATATCCCATCGACTGGTGAGTTTGGGACATCTAGGCATCCATACTGAAACTACTAATGTTTGACCTCTTTCACCCACTTTAGCAATCCAAGATCACTGCTGTGAAATCCTCTACATGGCTCCAATGTCTAGACCTATTGATCTGATACATGGCCTTCTTATCCCCCCGCCCCGGCTCTTACTTCTGATGTCCTGGTCTCATCATTTCTTTAATATGGTTCAAAGAGTGATTTAGCCATTTCTGAACTGAAGCACTGGCTTGCTTCTACTTTAATAATTGTGGATTGGAAATGGTGGAAACTATACTTAGACATCAAGCATTTATGACAGATACCTGTGAACTTGCCTCCCTAAGAGAATAGATAATAAAACAGAGTATGGTTCTAAATCCCAAGGTGAGTTCCTTAACTCACTTAAAATTGTGATTATAGGTCAGCCTAAAGGGGACAGTTCAAGATAGAGATGAAGAGTCCTTTTCCTTCTGCCCCACCTGCCCTGGTTTAACCACACTCATGTTTTCCTGCTCCTCAAACACACCACGTACATTCCTTTCATAAGGCCTTGACTTTTTTTAATGCCTCTACACAGAATACTCTTTCCCTAAGCCTTCCCAAGACTCGATCCTTCTCATCATTCAAGTTCCAAATGTCCAACGTTCAAACATCATTTTCTAAGAAAGGAATCCAGGATGATCCTTCCTATTGCTGTACTCCCTCCCACCTCCAGGCACTTTATCTTGTATAATTTTATTTATTGCATTTGGCATTATCTGAATGTATTTATACATTCCCGAACAATTCAAATAAAACGCAAACTTCTTAAGGATAGGGCCAATGTTGATCTTGCTCAGCACTGCATTACCAGCATCTAGAATAAAAATTGCTTTAAGTAGTTCTTCAAACTTTCATTGACTTTATAGTTTGGAATCCTAGGTAGTTTAGTCTACTTCTCCAACATAGTTTCTACAAACATACCTCTCTTCTGGTCCTAGTCCAGGGATTAGCAAACTATGGCCCTTGAGCCAAATCTGGCCTGCTTCCTATTTTAGTTAATAAAGTTTTATTGGAACTCAGCCTTGCCCACTGCCCATTAGTTTTTGTATTGTCTATGGCAGCTTTTGTACTACAATAGCATAAATCAGTTATGGCAGAGAATTCAGTTGTGACAGAGACTGTACGGCTCATGAGCCTAAAATATTTACTATCTGGCCATTTATAGAAAAAAAGTTAGCCAACCTCTGTCTAGACTTTTTAGAGTGGACCACCTAGTCTCCAAGTCTTGATGAAAATATTCAGTGATAAAGTTTATTTAATACCAGAGACTCTCATTTCTGAGATAAATATTTAAGTATGAGCTTCATTTATTTTTAGTCAAAGCAACATTCTCTCCAAATAGAGTGAGTCTGAGAGTTAACCTACCTCCCAAACATGTAACTTGCAATCAATTACTCTCTGATAGCTCTTGGATCAATAACAATTGAATTATAAACTAAGTGGCGATTTAGAAGGGAATACTAAACTAACATGTAATCACATGAAAAAGTGATCAAACCCTCATTAATAAACACGTGCTGCCTGCAGGTAGTTGTGATGGTTAAACCATCAATCTGGATACAGAGTCCCAATAAACCAGTTCCTTGGTGTAAGACAATTTGAGTGGAAAGACATAACTACACCTTAAGAGAGTGGATATATGCCTTTGAAGGTGGTGGCAATAAAATCACACCTAACTATGTTGTTACACAGAACAAAGTATACTGTAAGTACAAGGAAATTCTCTTCCATGAATACAATTATTCTAAGAAATCTAGCTTACATCCCTGGAGGGATGTTGTCATATTCCCCTGACGTTGTTTTGAGTAAGAGCTGGCCATGAGGCTGAGACAGCCAAATAGCTCAGCATGTCAGCTTGCACTGCAGTGCCCCAAATCACAAAGAAGGCAGGGGCAAGGCAAGCTACTAACGGCTGCTCAGTGGAAGCTTACATAAATTATTCTTTCCAGAAAGACACTGAAAAATGTCATGGTCTGGCAGCCCTTAGGAATGGCACTCATTATAGCCACAGCAAGTGTTTTACTTTCACTTATTAACTTGAAACCAATTTACTCCCGTTCTGTTCCAAAGATTCTGTGGAATTTGTTGGAAAGAACAGAGCTTTTTCTTTAAAATATTCGGATGGGGCCCACTAGTTTTTGCATTCATTCCCTTTGAAGGACATTCATTTGATTATCTTTAGATTAGGTAAGGGTGAATCTGGAATAACAAATTAGAAACTAAGGTGTCAGACAGCATTGTTTTAAAGATGGTGAATGGTCAATTATTCCCAGAATGCTCTTTCCACCCCCTTCCTCAGTTAGTCCAAGGCATTTCTGCAGCAATGGCACATTAGTGTCATGATTTCCAAATTCTGTTTCTAGTTTCTGATGATCTATAAGTGATAATTCGACTTCTGAAGGTGGAGGTACAGTAAAAACGGACTAGGAGTTTATTCAAAAATAAAGCAAGTTTCCATTGGCCAGGAAAATGTGATGCTTTATTATATGCCATTATGTAAACCTTTATGGAAAGGATAATTCATAGGATTCATAATTTGTCTTTGGCCTTGAGGAAAGACATTCAGGAGCAATTAAGAATTTACAAAATGCAGGATTAAAAGTCTACCAAGATTTACAACAAGCCAAGATGTATGTGATAGGCACAGTATGTTTTAGTAACTATAGGATGGACAAATATGCCACAAAAATCAAAAAACCTACTTTCTGATGACTGGAGTTACCTTGTCTGTAAAATTCAAATAATAATATCTATTTGTACAGTATGTAACCAGTACAGTCACACAGAACCCTTTAGGTTTAGGGTTCAAGGTTCTGCAATCACTGTCTTAAAATTCTTAGGAATTTTAGGGAATTCTAAGGAATTGAATTTGCATTTTATAAGTGAAGTTCAATGGGAAACTTGGTTCACAAGTGGTCTTATCTCCCCAGAACAAGTTCTTGGCCACCTGCTTTTCCAGCTCCACCCAGTAACTGCTGCTACTTTCTGCCCCAACTTGCAGAGTCATGGGGTAAAGTCTTGGGGGCCTCTGAGGGTCTATACTCACTCCATGCATATCTTCATGCTGGAGGGAACATATTAGAAGCAAATTAAAAAAAAACACATCACCTTAATAGGTTGAGAGAAGAAAAAAAAAAAAGGAAATTTTTTCCCCTACTTTTTGAACAAAAGGCTCACATTTGCACTAGGCCCCACAAATTATATAAATGGCCCTGCTTACCACATATGATTCTTGTAGGGCTTAAAGGATATAATATACGTAACAACTAAAAATATTACCTGGCCCAAAATAGATGCTCATTAAATGCCAGCCCATATGAGTTTGTTGCTGTTTTTATTTCTTCTGGATATATTTCATCATGGGCAAATACATAATTGGATATCACTTGTACCACTAAACTTTACCAGAGACAGCTTAACCCCTCTAGGATTAAACTAACCCTTGGTCCCTGTGACTTTGGTAGATGAGGACCCTCCCTGTTAATAATGTGACCCTAATTGGAACAGGGCAGGTAGTCCTGAATTAATTTCATACAAGATTCTAAACTGGCTGCCAGAAAACCCCGCCACAAAAACCCTGGAAGCTATCTTGGGTACACTCCACTTCTTCAAATGCCAATTCCTGTCCTGCCTTCTATAAAATATTTTACAAAGGAAGCAATTCCCTTTGACAAATCAGAAACATTAGACAAGTAGCTAGGAGGCCTGGAAAACCGATGTTTCTATTGTTCCAAGTTCAAATGATCAACGAGCAATTCAAGCCATAAGATACCAGGCCATAGGACGATGCTGGTTTTTTGGTGCTGGTTTAAATGCTGGGATGGAAAGCACATGGTTGGGAGCTAGGCTTCTGTTCAAATATTTTTCTTCTTCATCAAATGATGTTACAGCTATTACTAATAATAATGATGGCACAGAGGAATCGCCTTGGGACTAATAGCTAATGAGCAGGTGTAACTGAGCCCAAAAGTTCTGTTCTCTGCACTATGTAATGCTGTCACTCCTCCTGCTGCTGTTGTTTGTGTTTGTTTCATTTTTCTGCTGAATTATCTTCCTTATTCTCTTTAGGATCAGTTTGAAGCTTACAGAGGCTTATAAAAACCGGTAGAGGAAAGAGAAAAGGTTTTCATCCAGGATAGATGAGACATAAAAGCAACACACTCTGACATGTACAAAGCAATACTCCACAAAGTAGGCTGTGCCTTAAATGTCTTTCTTTCTTTTAATATTTGTTTATTTTTGAGAGAGGGAGAGCATGAGCAGGGGAAGGGCAGAGAGACAGAGACAGAGACAGAGACAGAGAGAGAGAGAGAGAGAGAGAGAGAGAGAGAGAGAGAAGACACAGAATCCAAATCCACAGGTTCAAGCTCTGGGCTGACAGCAGAGATCCCAATGCAGGGCTCAAGCCCACAAATTGTGAGATCATGACCTGAGCCAAAGTTTAACACTCAAGCGACAGAGCCACCCAGGAACCCCCTTAAATATCTCTTTGAACCAGTACCATTTAGGCAAAAGAAGAATCATATTGCTTTGAAATCACATTTCCTCACATTAAATGTTAGCCTTCTAATCAGTATTTAGTAAGGATTTCTAAAAGCATATTTTCTCTGTAGGAGTTGAACAAATGTCCTTATCATGGTAAGCTATGATCTGCTGAGATTTCCTTCTTTGTAAACATCGAATAATTTTCCTCTAAGAAATCTGTATTCATCCACATGGATTTCTCCTGTGGCCAAAAGTGTCAAGCCATCAAGTGTATCATTAATTAACTCAATAAATGTGCATTAATTCCAACCATATGTGTGCCAGCC
The DNA here is from genome assembly GCF_028018385.1 of Neofelis nebulosa. Taxonomy (NCBI): domain Eukaryota; kingdom Metazoa; phylum Chordata; class Mammalia; order Carnivora; family Felidae; genus Neofelis; species Neofelis nebulosa. The sequence continues at coordinate 124,440,049 of NC_080788.1, read as the reverse complement.
ACTGTGCTAGCCAGTGAAGACACAATGATAAATGGAACATTTTCCTGAACTGTGAGGAGTCCAGTCATTGGTTCCAGAGACACACTGAGAGGCAAACAAAGCAATGTGTTAAGTTCTGAAAGATGTGTACTCTGAGTACTTTGGGAACCTAGAGGTGGACAAAAGGAAATGCCTGGGGTAAAAGGAAAGTCTTCTCATGAGTGGTGATCCCTGAGCTGTCACGAAAGATGAGCAGCCGTTGGCAGGCAGACACAGGGAGAAACATTATCTAGAGCATAAGAGAAAGCATGAAGGTAGGAAGAGAAGTGTACAAGACCTCAGGAAATTTGAGTGACCACAATCAGTTTGCTAAGACGAGAGTACGAGAGTACAACAGAGACCAAAAAAAAAAAAAAAAAAAAAAAAAAAAAACCAACAAGGACTACCAATATTACAAAAGGATGGCCAACAAAGCACTGGGCACACAGATGACTAAGCTATGATCACTTACAGCATTCTAGCACTGCTCCCTTCTTAGTCATCTCCATGCCTGTATGATACTTCCTAATTCATCACCTAGGCATCCCTAAATGCTAAGGAACTTTCAGTCATAGAATTAAGCAGTGCCTTAGACACTAGTTATGAACAAAAATGGGCCACTAATGTGCCCATAAAGCTGATGAAAGGAAGCCTGAGTGTGGTAAAGGTCAAGGTTACAGAAAGATTAACCTAAAAACCAAACAGGAACTACTCGTGACTAGAACAGCATCTTGCATGGGGACCATCAGCATTTGTCCTGGGTGGTAGACTGCTTATATTTGAGCATGCACATTGCAGCATCTAAGCAGAAGAGACACTATGTGCCACGGCAAGCAGCTGTGGCTTTGGGATCAAAAAGACTGAATCTTAAGCTGGGCAAGCATTTTGCATAATTAATTCTCATTTCTAAAATGAAGACTGACTTTATAAGATTGGAATATAGATTAAATAAGATTATGCAAGCAAACTGCTCATCCCAATGCCTGGCATGCAAAAAAACACTCCATCTTTGCTATTATTTTACTAAAACTAGTAGCCATCTGTGAAGTTGATGCACTTTATATAAGAGCAAAGCTTTTCAAAATTTTATTGCATATGTCCTTGTGAATGGACTTAGCATCCATTTTTGCTGTGACAGAGGAAATGGTTCAGGGAAAATCTGGAGGGGAAAGAATGGAGTAGTGTCTTCACTTGGTATTTAATTTTCATGCCTTTGTAATGTTAATCGTGAGATCCTCACACTTCTGTTTTCCACCAGGTGTGTAAAGGTGTGGATAAACTCAGCTAAGGACAAGTACCTGGGTCTTACAATATCTAGCATTTCTATTCCTGACAATTGGTAAGCTTTTTTTTTTTTTTTAATGGGTTCCTTCATCAAAAGGGTTTGCCTGTAAATAACAATCCGTGAGTAAAACAGTTAAGTTAAACGTTCCAACTATTGACAGGTACGTCGTGTGAGTTTAATTTCAAATATTAATTCCTTCTCACAAGACAGTTGTAAGCATTCTCTAACCATTCCCTAGCCCAGTGGCTTCATCACACTGTCTTCATCTTCCTCTGCATTTTCTTTTTCTCTGGGAGATCAGAAAAATACTGATTTTTTCTACAGTGATAAGACACATTGCTCTTCTGCTGCTCCATAAGGGATACTGTGCACCCTTTCTCTTTCTCTTTGCCTGTCCTGCACAAATTTGTTGGGGCCATCTGCTGTTTTTGCCCCTTTCAAGCCTTTTGTCCCTGCTGCTCTCGCCATCCCACTCTTGTGGGCATCTTCATTCCGGCCATGAGAGTAGTTCGTTTCCCTCAGGTTCTGGGGATGGAAGGAAGGAAAAGGGCTCCCCGACTGACTATCACAGGAAACCGACTCACAGGAAATAAGGGGGCCTTCTTCCCTCTCCCTTCAGTGTTTCCAATTTTCTTCCTCTTTATTACCCCTGCAACAGAGGAGTAAGCCCTCTGTGTATGCTACAGATTTGAACCTGCCCACACTTGTGGATAATACCAATATTATTTCTGTCATCTCCAAGGTTCAGAACTGAATTTCATTCTATTTATGTGGCTGTTCCTACCACATCCAAGAGTTTAGGTCATAATATCCTCTCTAATTTGTACCTTTGCAGTGGTCCCTAACCCCTTCTTTTTTCTTTTTACTAATTCTGAAGAAAAAAAATGTCCTGTGGTATCATTATAAGATAGTGTGACTTAGGTGACATAGAATGTTCATTTGATTATGCATCAGAAAGCGGAGGGGCACCTGGGTGGCTGAGTTGGTTTAAGCATCTGACTTCGGTTCAGGTCATGATCTCGTGGTTCATGAGTTCAAGCCCCACATCAGGCTCTGTGCTGAGAGCTCAGAGCCTGGAGCCTGCTTCAGATTCTGTGTCTCTCTTTCTCTCTGCCCCTCCCCTGCTCGCACCTGTCTCTCTCTCTCTCTCTCTCTCAAAAATAAACATTAAAATTTTTTAAAGAAAGAATCAGAAAATGGAATTTATGAAGATTCAAGCCTGTTACTAATCACTCTGAGACCTGAGGTGATGCACTTGGATTCCATAAGCCTTGGTTTCCCACTTATAATATGTTGAGATTAAAAAATGTGCTCCAGCAGGTCTCTTGGGAAGATCCTGAGCTCATAAGTATTCAGGACTTTGTTTCAGGAGACATGATCTCTGATACATTTTCTCTCTCTTCTCAAACACATATGCCTTTTAACCTCTTTTTACTGCAATGTAACATCAGCTATTCAGGAAGATGAACACTTAGATCATTATAAGTAAACTCCATACCTCCTGCCTTTACCCCTTGATATTTTCTCTTGCTTTCTACCCCCTAATGAGGGCCCTTCCAGGGGCCACCTTGAACACTGCTTCTGACAAAGTGCCAGCACAAGGCTTTGGTGATAACGGTGTAATCTTTTAGTGTTCAGATATTATATAATCAGATTTACTCTGAACTTTATCTTTGGAAGGAAAATTTATATATCCCTTTACGGTTTATTTCCCTATCTTCCAATAATCTTTATGTTAGAAAGCTCTGTGATTTTAGTCACTTGGTCAACAGAACAGCCAGCAAATTACTCCATTTCTTTTAAAAGCAACAACTCCTGGTCTCTAAGTTTTCTTCCCAAAATTGGTGCTAAAGTTGAGAAAAACTGTGTTTGTTGAGATGCTCTGAATCAATAGGTAGACTTACACTTTGTGGCTAATTGTTCTGGAAACAATTCAAATTAAACCTTCTCCTCTGTAACATGTAACTGACACCTGCTAGAATACACACAGACCTGCACACACATGCACACATACATATGCATTTTTAGGAACAATGAAAGGGATGTATACCCATTGATTTGTTTATCTTCTCACCAAACAGGAATGCAGAGTTTGGTTGATAATGTTAGCACATCTTACAGATCACTGATAAAGTGGCCCTTCCTAACTTTCAAAATATAAACTGTGCCTAACACTAATACTTATTAAACTTGTCACCTTGTAAATCTTATTGTGTATTAGATAAATAAAATGGATTAGAGTACAAAAAGAAATTGTACAAAAGTAGAAAGGAAAACAAACACCATTCTTACTCAAAATTAGTGTCTGAAATATTTGGTGTTGAAAGGAGTGCAGGAACTCACCTCACTTGGCTCCCAGCAAGTGGTCAGATACCAGTGTCCAGGACCTCAACACAAGGAATACACATATACAGTTGACCCTTGAACAAATGGGTTTGAACTGTGCAGGTCCACTTATTTGCAGATTTTTTCTCGGACACTACTGTTAATATATTTCCTCTTACTTATGATTTTCTTAGTAATTTTCTTTTCTCTAGCTTACTTTATTGTAAGAATACAGTATATAATACATATAACATAGAAAATGTGTTAATCTCCTCTTTATGTCATTAATAAGGCTTCCCGATCAACTGTAGGCTATTAATAGTAACGTTTTGGGGGAGTCAAAGGTTATATGTTGGTCTTCAACTGCAAGGAGGTTGGAACCCCTACCCCTCACACTGTTCAAGGGTCAAATGAATTGTGAAGAAAAGAAACTATTATGTTGAACTGAAATGTTGAACTGAACCATCCCTGAACAAAATCTGTGAGAAATTCATCTGGATTTTTTTAAATTCTTTAAGTTTATTTATTTATTTTGAGAGAGACAGAGACGGCATGAGTAGGGGAGGGGTAGAGAGAGAGAGAGGGAGAAAGAGAGAATCGAAAGCAAGCTCCACACAGTCAGTGTAGAGCCCCATGTGGGGCTCAAACTCACGAAATTGTTGAGATCATGACCTGACCCAAAACCAAAAGTCGGACGCTTAACCAACTGAGCCACCCAGATGCCCCAGGATTGTAGAGATGTAGATCCTCTTTAACTTACAATGGGGTTAACATCCCAATAAATCCATCATTAAGTTGAAAATATTATAAATACAAAGTGCAGTTAATACACCTAACTTACCAAACATCACAGGTTAGCCTAGCCTACCTTAAATATGCTCAGAGTATTTGCTTACAGTTGGGCAAAATCATCTAACACAAAGCCTACTTTACACTAAGGTGTTGGATATCTCATGAAATTTATTGAATGCTGTGCTGAAAGTGAAAAACAGAATGGTTGTAAGTGTATGGCTTATCTACCCTCATGACCGCATGGCTTAGTGGGAGCTATGGCTCACTGCCATTGCCCAGCATCACAAGAGAGTACCATACTGCTTATCACTATCCCAGGAAAACATCAAAATGCAGAATATGGTTTCTATTGAATGTGTATCGTTTTCACACCATCATAAAGTAAAAAAAAATCATAAGCCAAACTATTGTAAGTCAGGAGCCATCTGTACATACACCTGAGTTCCAATTTCTCTAGAGAAAAAGAAAATGAAAACAAGGGGGAGGGTGCCCAATATATATATAAGCATTCCTTTTGCATTTTCCTTGGAAATCCATAGTATAAACCCCTAAAACTGGCATCAACATCTAAAATCCAGTTAACTCTCAATGAATGTTCTTGGAATAACAAGGAAGAGTGACAACATACAATACTAACACACATTTATCTTGCTTTATGAAATTTTCTTGATCTCAACCAAAACTTGGCCAAATAAGACTTCACCAAAATCTTCATTTTCTCTGAAATCTCTGATTTTACAGAGAAAGTAATATGTATTCTTTTAGGTTTCAAGGGTAAGAGACCAAATTCATTCTTTGGTTAATTTTCTTCCTTTTACAATGATGAGACAAAAAGTCATAGTTTTTTAGCTTGTACCTTTACAAAGAGTATTTATATAAATAATAAATTAAGGTAGAGGGATGGGCACATTTCATCACCTCATTGACCTAAGTATTTATTGAGCATATTCTATATCCAAGTAGCTTTAGGTCATGAAAATCAAACAGTGGCAAATATCAGCATAAAATTTCAGACTGTGCTGACATAAGATACCACTATATGTATGCACATATGTCCAAATTACAGACACCAATTTAACACAATTAAGTACAATGGCCTGAACTGTGATTTGTAAACACTTCTAGGTGTCTATATAGCCTCTCTTGTCTGGGTAGTTCACATAAGATCATTCCTAGGTTTGCAAGGTGTTTGCCTATTTTTAAGATGCTTAGAGAAACTTTACTCCTTCATTTAGCAATCTTTCCTAGAATCCAATAACTCTATTAACTTTGCTTATACTTTGTGAGGTCTTGAGTTAACTCTTGAGTTAACTTGAGTTAACTTGAGTTAACAGTTAACTTAAATCTGTTTTCTCCTTTTCTGCTGTTTCCTCTACTTCTTCCTTTGATGAGACAAAACACACTCTCTTTTTGAAGCCACTTATTTATAATTTACTGTGTCACTCTCGCTTCCTATCTACTCTTTAACTGGGTACTTGATCCCAATCTGTTTACCCCATCTAAAATCCAGGTGAACAAAAACTGTTAAAGCCCCGTCCTTAGTGGACTTTTCTAAACCAGGAGCTCACTACATAATAGAAGCAAACCAAAAGGTGATATATTTGTATCCTAGAGCCCAGGGACCATTTTTAAATCAGAGAAAAAGTGGCCTTAGCTAAAGCCACTGAAGGAGAAGTTTCTTCTGTTAGTATCTCTTTTAATCGGCTCTCAAAGGACATTCCTAGAAGTTGGGGATGGATTGTACTGCAGTTCTAACTGCTAAATGGTCATTACTTTTCCATTAATGGGCATCACATATGAATCACATACAGATCTGATAACGACTGAGCCACCAGCCTTTGTATGGCATATATGTGTGATTTTAGTTACCCAAAGGTACAGGTGTGAATCTTTAACATATTGATTCATCACACTAGGCTTCAACAAACTGGTTGAAACTAAAATACCAGATCTCCTAAAAAGAGGGTGACTCTTTTCTCCTCTTGGTGAACTAGCTCTCCTTTCTAATTATGGTCTGCATGAATTTGACTTTTAAAGCCATAACAGGAATGTGCCATGGAAGTTGAACAGACAGTAATATTTTAGCCAGAAATCTATACCCTTGCTGCAAAAGCTCTTACTTCTCTGATTAGATTTTATTTTGGTTCCCATTTAGAGTATATGAACTTGATATTAGATGTTATTAAAGTCACAAATGTGATGATATCATCTAATCAGACCTGTACATTTTACAGATAATATTTTCATTTTAGAACACTATTAAGTGCTTTTTTTTAAATGATGTCAAACTCCCAGAAACAAACACAGAAGAACTCATGAAGTCAAAGTATTTTCATTAGTTTTGGGTTAAGATCAAGTTTTTATTTATCAAAATGCAATGAATGGAAAAAAAAATCCCAGTATGACCTCACAATGGTCTCATCAATAGTCTTATTAGTAATGTTACTGGTGCAAAATCCAATGCAACTCTGATGGCCTTGAAGTGTTTACTATTGTCCTGAGTAACTGACTGGAGACAGTAGGATGCTTAATTTACGGGCATCTATTAAGCTACCAAGTACGGTTTTAGGAATATGTAGCTATCCATTCCTGGACAAGGATAGTTATCAAAAGATCATCTTTTCAGCCATAATACTATGACAGTATTAATCATCATCACCACCACCACACATATAGCACATATTATGTTCTAGGTTCTGTTCTCATTCAGAGAAGCAGATCCTATAATCATGCCCATTTTACAACTAAGAAAACTGAGAACTGAAGTAAATTGTCCAAAGACCCATAGATCATTAGTGTTAGAGACAAAGGTTAAACCCAGGCTATTTGGTTCCAGATTCCTCCTTGCTCTTGGTAATTGCACTAAAGCACCTCATTGCTGGGATTCTAATGTAGATAAACAGGAGTATAAGAGGGAAATCACACAGAATTACCATAACACATTGCCATCTTTCTACAACACCCCTGCTTCCTAGAAAACAAAAACAAGATGTGAAATACTGCTGCAGTATATTTGCGTTGAAAGATTTCTGGGCTAAGTCCTCACCAAAGTTTCTCCCATCCAAGTACTAACCAGGCCCGACCCTGCTTAGCTTCCGAGATCAGACGAGATCGGGCGCGTTCAGGGTGGTATGGCCGTAGACCTCACCAAAGTTTCTAATAACAAGGGTCCCTACATACACTTGAAGGAGAGGATGGATGGAAAAGATGTATGGGTGACAGTGGCTCTCAATGGAATATGTGACAGCAACATTTTAAAGAGCTGTTTTGAGAAAATGAATAAAAAGCGTGATTATACAGTGTTTGGCAAGGGTAAGGGGAAACAAACATTCATTTATAGCTGATACAGCTGGTGGAAATGTAAATCTGTACAACTTCTTTGGAGGACAACTGGGCAATATCTATCACCTTTTGTAATGCACTTATCTGTTGACCTAGTTAGTTCCACTTTTAGGGATTTATCCAATAGATAATCATGTACATACACACAAAGACTAACAAACAAAAACACGCATTTTCTTACTTTTTGTAGTAGTGAAAAGCTAAAAAACATTAGTAATAAAAATAAATGCTTATCAGCAGGGTGCTGATTTAATCAACTATAGTATCTCCATAAAATGCAGTATTATGTTACTATTAAAAAGAATAAAGGAGGGCCACCTGGGTGGCTAAGTTAGTTAAGCATCCAACTTCAGCTCAGGTCATGATCTCATAGTTGGTGGGTTCAAGCCCCACATAGGGGTCTGTGCTGACCACTCACAGCCTGCAGCCTGCTTCAGATTCTGTGTCTCCTTCTCTCTCTGCCCCTCCCCTGCTCATGTTCTGTTTCTGTCTCTCAAAAATGAAAAATGTTAAAAAAAAATGACAAAGGAAACCTTAATATTCTTAGATGAAACAGTCCCTAAAACATTTTAAGTGAAAAAGGACAAGATTCAGAAGAATGTGTTAATACCGTGTCAAGAAGGACAAGGAGGGAAAAGAGGAGGGGTACAATATGGTTACAACTCCATGTTGTATACTCATACATTATCTTTGAGAGAATATACAAAAGACTGGTAATTCCGGTTGCCTCTGAGAAAGAGAATTTGAACTCTAGGAATAGGGATGACAGTGAGAATTTCTACTTTACATTTGTTCCAGTACAATTTTTTACATTATAAAAAATATAAAACATTCCAAAGAGAAACAAAATTATATATACTTTTTTAAATCAGATTTTGAGAAGAGTAGAAAAGTAAGCATAATCATTTAGTATGGAAATAGAATCTCAGGTGTGATGTTGAGAGTTTGATACACAATACATTTTCATATAGAAGATCTTGCTCTGTGATTTTCCATCTCCGCTAAAACTCTAAGAGAAGTGATATGGCCAGGCAAATGACTAGAAGGTAGGTGATCCAAATATTGGAACAAATACCAAAGAGGGTTCTAGAATTTCCTTCTCAGAAAACTTTTAATAGTGAAGAAGTGAGCCTTCCTGGGTGACCTGAGGTATGAATTTCTGAATTAAAGAGATGAGCTAAACAAGTCAGCTCTGGAATTTCTAGATATACCAGACCTAAAGATAAAGCCACATAGACTGATAACATACAGAGGGAAGAAAGAGAAAAAGGAAGTGAAAAAAAATGAAAGTCTAGCTTAAAAAACTGCAGTTCACTAAGCTATGCCTAAATTAAGCAAGAAACACCCACACGCTGTTGACTTGGCCAAAACACTGGAAATTGAGTCTGCTTAAAAACAGACTAAGGCACAGAAGCTAACGCAAAAGGCAAAAACCAGGCGCTAGGCAAGCAGGTGCAAGAGAAGGAATATTTAGTAAATACTAGTGGCCTTCAGAGGTATGACTTGGAGGTATCATATCCTTGTGATGTTATCTTCATACAGCTCTTATATAATTGTGCATTTCTATGATGTTCCAAAGATAACAGAGTCTATGGAAGTGGGCAGGATTACCAAAGCTGTTCTCTGACATGATTACAGTGCGACACTCGAGTGTTTTAAGGTCAATATACTTTTTTGCATGGCACTCTACTTTTTTTCTCCTTTACGTCTGAGAAGAAAAAACGAACCTTGTTAGAGATAAATTGAGACTTCAAGTTCAAAGTAGTTGGAGGAGGGGGTTCTACGTCTGCCTAAATAGCTAGGAATGTACACAAACTCATGATTTCCAGGTGAATCTTTTTAGAAAGATTGAGAAAATGACCATACACAGAGGAATTAGCCTTTCAGAGAACAGAGAGACAAAAAAAACCAAAAGAATGAAATTGATATTCATTTATATGTGTTCATGAAATACACTCATGCTAAATTCATACATAATTAAGATAAGTCCACTATGTTTATTCAAGCTATGCTATGCACGGCTTGAAAGGGAGAGAATAAATTAGGGGCTAGGAAATAGTACGGCAGAGTCAGAATCAGACAAGGTAAAGAACAACAAACCTTTTTCCATACTTTGATTTGAGCAAACATCCATGAGACCAATAAGAAGTCCATACCTGTTTCGAAACTGCATGGTTCTTAGGGTGCTGCCAGCCTCAAAGAACTGAAACCACAGGAACAAGTGATTTCCTCCAGAAATTCCCCAGAAAGCATCCCTGTTTTCTTTAGCAGTGCTTCAGGCCACCCAACAGTTCAATCACCATGATGCCTGCCAACTCTGTTGATCTTTTGCAATTTTAAAGTATGTTCTAAGCTGGAATTTCCTTATATGTTTTTGAATAATCCAGCCAACTGAACCAAATCCAACAATGTCCCAATTTCAGCCAAAGACCTTGATTCGTACACTAATATATGTTTGGTGATAGAAGCCAGAGAAGAATTTATGATGTGGTATTCTTGGAGGATTTGGAAAGCAGGGGTAGCAAGATTTAGAATGAGTAATGATAAGTATATCCACAGATACCAGGTGGAAAGACAAGGAATTGGAAAAGACAAAGAGAGGAAGGAAGGTAGAGAAGCTGTTTTAAAAACAATGTTTCTTCTTCTTGGAAACCCTCAGCATGGAGGTGGGCCAAAGTCACTGACAGAAGGACCAGCCAACAAAGTCCAAAAGAAGAGGCTTTTCTCTCAAGATCACTGTCCTCTATCCTGGCCCAATGTTTCTCCTTATACTAGATCATCCTTCTTTTCCATGCTCTTTTCTCCATTAAAAAGGGTGTTACACCAACCCCTGGAAACAGCCATTTCCCCAAATGTTTGGCAGCAGATGAAGAAAAACAAAATCCCATAGATGATGTCATTCTGTATCTTACCTGACTTTCCAGGGGACAGGCATTCTAAAAAAAGAATTACTGCAAAAGTTCACGACCTCACGTTCAAACATGGTCAAAGTTTGATTCAGCATGTCCCTTCAAGGGGTAAGGGGAAACTCTGCTTTGAAATGTAAGCAATAACACCCTCTGACTTCTACTGAAATGACACCTGCAGACAAGACTGAGAGAAAAGAGGAAAATTCCTCTCTCTCAAACTCAGGATACAAATCAACCTTATCCCAAAAACTGCTTAAGAAGAAAGATCTGCACGCCTATCACGGAAACAACTTGAGATCCTATAATAGAGTGAACTATGAATTCTGACATCTAGTCCACAGGGAGAGGAGTTTAGGGGTTCTGATTACCTGTACCGGTTTCAGTTGCATAGCCTTCTCGTACTTTTCCACCCAAGTGCCAATAATGCCAGGGATGGAAAAGAGAAGATACATAATAAAAATGACATGTCTTTGACTCTTAGTTTTTCTTATAACATAAAATTCATGAACTAAATAGGATTCACATTTATTTGCATTCTTCTGCATAATGTATCACTTTAGTTTCAATTCAAGGTTTTACTCCAAATCAACAATTAAAATTAACTTTAAGAAAATGTAACACTCTTACTTTGTGACTCTATACTACTCTCAGTACACATCTACATGCCTCAGCACTAAAGAGCTTAGATTAAAGGACTCACGCTTTATTTTCCTTTGTTTCTATTCAACCACTGTTCAGTTAGTGGGCACTATATATTCTCTCATGTTCAAGCCAAAATTAACTTCCTTGGTATGTTAAAGCTTTATCTTAAGAATTCAAAGTTGATTTCCAAAATCCAATCTTGGCTCTTTATCTAAATATTGAACTAAAACTAGTTATACTCTTTCTATACTGTGATCAAAGTAGGGAACACATCTTTGCTGACATATTTCCTCTCAGTGATGGTTTTGGTGGCTCTGAATAGAAAATCTTTTATCAGGTTTAGAAAACCTGCTAGCATATATGACCTGGAGAAGAGGTATTGTCTTCCTAGAAGAAAGAATTCTGGAACTTGTCTTATGATGACTTTTCATGGCTGATCAGATGGAATATGTGGAATTAGTTACAAGATAAAGTCTGGATAGAACACAAAAAGCAAATCCTGATATTCTGATCAAATAACTACCTCAGTTCTCTGTTCTGCAAATAGGCATCTATGCCAGAAGACGCCAGATTCAACCTTGAATGAGATTTTTCCACCTTCATGCTCAGCTCCATCTTATTTCCTTCTAAATATTAAGCGAATGAAAAAAACTTTTCATATTACACACACACACATATATATGTGTATATGTATGCATATATGGTTTTTTGTTATATGTATGTATGTACATATATATGTTTTTTGTTTTTTGTTATATATATGCATATATATGTTTTTTTAAGAAGCCAGACACAAATGACTGCATATTATATGATTCCATTTATATGAAAAGCCCAGAAAAGGCAAATTTATAGAGATAAAAGCAAACTGGTAGTTGTCTGGGGCTAAAGGTAAGACCAGGGAGTAACTGCAAATGGACAGGAGGGAAATTTGGGGAAGTGATGGAAATGGTCTAAAATTTGATTGTGCTGGTATCTAGACAACTCTATAAATTTAATAAAAATCACTGAATTGTAAGCTTACAGTGGATGATTTTTGTGGTATGGAAATTATATCTCAATAAAGCTGCTTAAAAGAAAGAGAAAACACCAGTCTTTAGAAAAAAAGGATGTTTCAATTAGGCCTTTAATGATCTAAATATCATGAGAAATTTCTGGCTAATTAGAAATGTTTAAACACAGCAAAATAGGACGCTGCTTAAATTAGCTGAAAGTGACGCCAAGACAAGCATAAAGCACTCTACTTTAGGAAGTGGTTGTTTATATCGATTTTTTTTATATTTCTTTTGTTAATTTACATGGAACATTTCCCTCCCCCTCCCAAAAAAAAAAAAAAAAGACAAAAAGAAAGTGGATTTGGGCTTTATTACTTTGTCATCCTGATGAAATAATCTCCCAAGAAAGAGGGTTAAACTAGTAGCACCTATAAAATATCTAATGTGATGGAACAAACAAGTAAATATAAAAGTTGAATTATTTCCTTTTTATTTTTTTCCTACAGAAAGACCCTAGTAAGAAAAGAAGCAAAAAATTAAGAGATAATACTGAGAATTATGTGTGTTAGATGCTGAACTAATCTAATTTTGTCTTCCTGGGTCCACAGGACAACCATATTCCCCAACTTCCTTTTGCATTTTGGATGGAGTCATATCTGACAACATATGGGCAGAAGTGATATACTGTATACATCATTTACAGGCAAGGCAATAAAAACACAATGCATAACCATCCAAGCTCTTTTTCTTTACCCTATGGATATGGCTGGAAGTGAAGAACTCCAAAGTGGTAGACCCAGGTCATAAAAGAATCCTAGATGCCTGAATTATGTCTTTGAAGAGAGCTGTCACTGGTATTGAATTCTGCCTGAACAAGAAAATAAATCTTTCTTTTGTCAAGCCATTAAAATGTTGGGATTGTTTATTATAGCTAATTACCTTAGTTATTTGTCTTAACTGATATACTATAAGACTCAAAATATATTTCTTCCTTCATTTATTTTATCAACTAAACATTCTTTCTGCCCATCCTTCCTCTTCCTCTTCCTATTCTCCTACCTCATGACTCCAGTTAATGTTCCTTTGTGAGGCAGAAGAAGAAACACATAAGTAATATTCAGCCTGCACTTCATTAACACTCTTCTTCAAGAACCAGAATATTTGAATGGGGTAAAGTAAAAATAATAGGCTGCAATTTTTCATTCAGAAGAGCCAGACTGTGTCTCGAGTCTTTGGTTAAAATGTTACATTATCACCAAGAACAATGCTTTGCCTACCCTCTGAGAAAAAAAATCCCTACAGTGATAAATGCCAGGAAAGAAACGTCAGAGTTGGCAGTCACCTTCTGGGTCATGAACTTTGCCATTATTTTCTGAAGCTTTTGGTAGTGGAGAAGTGCATTCTGGTTGCTCTTTTTTTTTTTTTTTTTTTGGTCCACCCTTGAGGATTATTTCCCCAAAACAACAAATTACCATTTATTTCATTTTCAAGTTGTTTGCTTATACAGGCGCCCTTTCCTCCTTTTCTGCATAAAAAGCAAATGCAAGGAAAGAAGAGAGGACCCGCCCCAGTTCAGAAACCAAGCCCTGAGCCACACTCAGCCCATTACCCTCACCAGCCCTTCATCTGGTCAACCCCAGCTCCCCCACCCCCACAACTCCATAGTCAGAACATAAAATAATTCAAATAAAAAACAGCTCATAAAACAGTAAACAAAATAAAGCCAATTTTTTTTCTTTTTTAAGAACAAAATGAAACTTGAGGGAAAACTTACTGGAGTTACAGTTTATCCTGATACAGTCTAGATGGGGAAAAATAAATGAAAGATGAAATCGCATCCTTCAAGGTAACAGCTGCAGACATCCAAAAACAATCAGTCCACCCTTCCGGGGACAGACACACGCAAGAAATGTGGCCATTTTATATATATATATAGTATGTACAAGTTTAAGGGTGGGTGTATATGTACAGTATATTATTTAGTAAAGTTGGATACATATATATATACACACACACACATATATATATACACATATGTATAGAGATATATACTGATATACATATATATCCACAATAGACACCGAATATGCTGTTCCTTTTTTTTCCAAAAACCTATTCATTTATATAAAGTATTTCAAACCTGAACTTTGAAATATTAATTTTGCTCAACTTGGAAAATGATGCAAAAATTTCCCCACCAAATGCAGGTTATATTCTATTACCCCCATAATGATTTTTCTCAAAATTTGTCTTTAAAAGTAGCATTGACACAATTTTTGTATTAGTATTCCAAAGATATATTACCAATCTGACATATTAATTTTTTAAAAGATTTGTTCATGAAGTTTCTCAGTGTAGTATTTAACCCTTTCTCTTTTTCTAAAAACAAACTCCCGCCACCCTCTTCTTTGCTTGGGCCCCAGATGCTCTAAAAATTTGCGTAGGCAGAGCTGCCGTTATCCCTAGATATAAGGAAAGGGTTAATACCACCTGGTCATTTCCTGTCATAAAATGGCCACTTGCAAACAGCTAACCGCACAAACACCCATCCCAGATTTTAGAGAGGTGGGGTTGGGTGTAGGGTAAAAGGAGCTGTATGATGGTAATACAATTGACTGGTTTCTCTGCTATTGTTTCAAAGGCTCCCAGACCAACCCACTCATGAAGCCCATCTCCGTCTTCCTGCCTGAATGCTCAGACTAAATCACGTGCCTATAGCATTCAAGGAGAAGGCGAGACAGGTATATGGGGAGGAGGTCTCAGGCACCTTTGACATCCTACCTATTTCATTCTATGATTCTGCATCTTGAGGGGAGAAAATTCTTTTTTTTTATTGTTTAATGGGAAGGAAAGGGAAGAAAGGGTGGCTAATTTTCCAGTGCTGGTAACCAGACAGGGTATCCTATGCCAGAGATCAGAGTATCTATCCTTTTATTAGTATGTCTTTAGAGTCGTGGACACCCAGCACAAAAGGTTTTGAGTAGAGTCAATGTTTATTGGTAGGGGATTAGGTAGAATGGTTAAAAAATGTCTGATTAATTGTTACAAAGTTGCCCAGTTGAAGATAAATTTGATATATCATGTGGGAATTCCAATATCAATTAGTTTAAAGCTAGATACTAAAAAGTAGAAATAAAACAAGAAAAGGAAAAAAAAAAGTTACAGGGAAAATTAGTTAGAAACTGAGCTCCTCTGCCTAAAGTTGAACCAATAGTTTGGAGGACTCTTCACGGATAATGCCACCATTTGAATTTCCCAAAGTAAACGATTTTAAGAAAGCAAGTGAAAAAGGAACCAGTGGCAAAGGACAGGGCAGAATGAAACTGTGTGCAATCCAGAGAGGAGAAATATATGACACCCACTCATTCTGAGGAAGGAGGCAGGATGCTTATTTGTTCCCCCGAAGAACATCTCTTGAGAAAAATCTGGGTTTGGTTTCGTGCGGTTAGGTTTGTCATGTGTCGTCAACCGCAACAGAAAAGTGGGAGCAAACAGCCCTGGAGCAACCGGTACGATCACCAAACAGAGGAGGCCATGCCCCTGGTGAGGACTAGGAAGGAGGAGGGCAAGTAGGGAGGAAGGGGTGGGGCTTCTGCTACCCGTTGCACCTACCATCAGGCGAAGCTGGAGAGATGTCCCTTCCTGATGTACTAAGGAGACAGGAGAAACAGGTGTATGCACATGCTTAAGAGAGAAGGGAAGAGAAAGAGTGGGCCTAAAGCAGCAAACCTGAGAGCTATAAATAAGAAGTGGTTCTCTTCTTTGGATTCTTATGCTGTTGAAGATTGTATTCTTAGACAAGGACCTGGTTTAGGGAGAGGTGCTGGCTACACTCAAATGGTTCCATGAACTGAATGGTGTCTCTAAACCAATGTGAGGAACTGGAGCTTTCAAGATGGTAGACAACTGGTTAAGTCAAGAAGGGATGGGTTATTTTGATTCTTTGCTTGAAGAATAAGTAGTTCAAGGGGAAAAAAATATGTACCCCAGTGCCTTGCTCATAGGCTCTGAGAAGGTGGTCTTGATAGTGAGGGTGTATTTTTTAATGAAAAGTGAATCATGGGAACTCGGTTGGGAAAGCAACATCCTTTAGATCTCTCTTCAGTAGCAGCCGAAGTTCTACCTCTGCCTTCGCCTTGGCAAGGTATCTGAGGGGTATATGCATGTCTGTGTATGTCTGTGCTGTTCATTATGTTTAATTTAGGTTTTTCTATTTTATTTTAGTAAATGAAGAGAAATTATTTTCTAGATTGATGAGATTTGGGTTGAGAGCACGGAAGAGGTGAATGTGTCTTCAACAATGCACAGAGTAAATGGCAGTCAATAAGTCTTTGTTGCCAGAGAGAACATCTGGAGAATTGGAATGCAATTAACCAAACTGCATGAGCCTCCCTATGAGCCTCCACCACTGAAGAAGCGTTGCTGGCATTCTGCTGAGGATTCTAAGGGCCACAAATGAGGTGTCAATACTGACTGACTTTTCAGCCATATGGCTCAATTCAAACCAGACACTAAGGAAAAAAGATTCCCTCTGTGCGTGTTTAAAAGGTAACCATCACGAAAGCAGTCATCAAGACCACCACGTCATTGATCCACAGTATTGAGCTGTGGGGATAACAGATAACCCATGTTGATCCAGCATTTTAGAAAGTCAGGTTCTAGGCTCAACTCCAATGCCAACTTTTTATGTTAGCTTTGAAAAGTCAAACATTTCTTTGTTTCACATCTGTAAAAGTAAGCATAAAAACATTTGCATGATTTATCTCATAAAGTTACTGGGCGACTGAAATAAGGTTTTTAAATCTTTAAATATACTATGATAATGAAATTATTATATGTTTTAATTGTAAGAGATCAAAATATGATTGATCAGTAGCCAATCTCTCAACTTTTAAAAATGTGCAGTGTTGTAGGACCTTTTTCAACACCAGCTATTACCACATCTGCTGTCTTCAGAGATCAAGACCCTCAGGGAAGCCTAGTCTCCTTGACATTTAGGAGATGGAAACATTACATCAGAGAAATATATACATACTAGACTTTATATTATGAGCTTATATGTGTGACCAATTTGAAATAAACTGTAATATCATTTGAGCATATGCTAGAAAAGAGACACAATTGAAATGGTGAACAAATTGATCAGCTTGAATTTAATTCTTGTGGAATAAATGTGAATGCAAACCCTACTTAGAGATGCTTTCTTCCCTCTTCCAATGAAAAGGGAAAAATAAATTCATAATAAGGAGAAAAAACATTCATAAAGGAGTATATTTGGGGAGGGAAGGGAAGAAGAACCTTTAAATGAAGCATGGATGTGAACAGTTTTGTACACATAAGCACAGGGAATTTCAGTGAGGTTTTTCAAGTTAGGTTTGAAAGAAAGTTAAAGAAATTCAAACCAGTCATTGTGATGAATCCTACTCTTCAGGGGAAAAAGAAGTCACTATTGCTTCTGAAAAGCACAAGGTTCTCCTACTCTGTTTTGCCTAAGATATCTCTACCTCAGAGGAGCTAGACTGAGTGTGTGCTAGAAGTCAAGTAGTCTCCTTGAGAAGCACTTCTCTCATAGTTGAGGCAGAGTTTAAAACAGAAAAATAACGGTTTCTAGGAATACACATGGGACCTCTGATTGTGTGTGTGTGTGTGTGTGTGTGTGTGTGTGTGTGTGTGTGTGTATAAGAGAATCTGTCCACTCCTTCCTCATCCCTTTTTATCTTCCTCCATCCCATCTCTCCTCCTAAGATGTGAGACCTACCACCATTGGCTTTCTCATCTTTACAAAACAACATCTAAGAAGAAAAATATATTTTCTGTTTAAAGACAGTATACATTTCCACAGGGCCCCATGGGGCTAATCATCCTTATATATATGGTTCTCTCTTGCTCTGAAACATGCAGAGCTAAGAATTGTCGTCATGTTTTTCTGTAAGCTATTTAAGTCATTAGGTTCATTTTTTTGTTTTTTCTTATTTTTTCAAAATGTCTTCTGCTATTTTTCAGAGAAGTAGACAATCAGCTACTGGTTGTTGGTTTTAGGTCATACACACTCTTTTGTTGCTTTGATGGGGGTAGGGACGATGGTGTAGGGAAGGGAAGGTGAAAGGGACAGGGGTATTGCCAGCCCCTGCAGGCTGCTCAGTACACTCTGTTCTCAAGGCTGTTTGCTATGCGGGCCGCAGGCTTTGGGCCTTTGAAGGGTTGAATACCATCTTTTGATTTACCATGGTTGATGGTGGGGAGAATTAAAAACTCAAGAACACAAAGATCCAGCAAAAAAAAAAAAAAAATTAAAAAAAAATAACCAAACACACACATACACAAACAAACAACAACGACAACAACAACAACAAAAAAACCCAAGAGACACACTAACAACAGAAATCAAATGAGGTTGGACAAGAAAAAGGGCATAGTGTTATAAAAGCTGCAAATTGGAAGGAAAAAAAGAGACATAACTAAAGCCACTGCTCAAAACAGTCCTCTGTGTCCTAGAGATATTTAGGATTGTAGTGTAGGCATTTTCCAAGTACAACCAGTTGACCTGACAGCAGGTAAGACTGGTATGGATTCCAAATCCCACCTTCCCACTAGGCCATCTAAGGTTTTGTATGGTCTTGTTTCTGGTATATTTGTTCATCATGTCTTCTCCGTGCCTCTGACAACCCATTCCACTGGAATCTTTAAGAAGGAGCTCTGTATCCAAACATATACTATATACCCAAATAAATCCATAGCTTAGGAAGCTTGAACTCAGCCATACTACTCATCCTGCTGACATAGGGCACTGACTTTCTACTGAGTAGAAATGAGGTTGGTTTCTTTCCTTCCAGAAATCAAGAGGTCCCCATTCTCCATAGAAGATCAATTAGAATCCAGTCAAGAAGGTCAGTAGCAGGAGAGAATGTGAGGCCATCAGGAGGGGAGTTCCCAAAGTATATGTTACATGTAATTGCAGTGGAAGAACAATAAAGCTGCAAATTTAAAACTGTCATAATTTTTAAATACTAAGGAAAAATTGATATGTATTACATGAGGAGGGCAGATAAATTGGAGAATAACAGTGTGACAGGACAATCTTTATAAAAGGGGCTACTAGATAATGGGTAAGAATGTCAGGAAGGAAGAAGAGGATACACATCAGGAGCCACATTCTCCTTCTACATGTCAGAGACTCTATAAACTTATAGGATTATTTCTTTAATGGGACATCAGAAAAAAATCTGACTTGTCCTCCCCACTAGGCTAAAGTATGAAGAGATACCAGTGCCACCAGAATTCCCCATTTGAATAGTCATTGTAGATAAAGAAACAATGCAGCTCTCATCCTACTCACAAAGCTTAGTTCTCTCAAACCCAACCTCCATTTTGCCTCCATTTGCTATCCTATCTCTGCCTTCAGCTTTGACTGTTTTGAGTGGTGACCAAGGAGTTGGACTTAATGGCAATGTGATTGATCAAAAGATGGACCAAAGTAGCGTGTTTTACACAAAGCTAAACGGTTCCAAAAAACCAAGAAAGGAAACTTAAAAAATAAATAATCTAGTAAAAAAAAAACAAAACCACCACTGTCAGAAACCAGAAATTGACATCAAAACCTCATGCAGAAACAAGGAGAAGGTGTTTGTTGCTGTTAGGTTTTATCCTTGATCTATTAAACAAGAGGTGAGCAGCTAACTTTTAAGAAACAAACAAAGAATTCAATCAAACCAATGAAAATCAGAAAAGAAAGGGTAGACAAGCCCAAACGAAGTGGCAGAGGGTACTTCATACGATACCTAAGTTAACCATGAGCTTGACACGCCCCCCATCCAGCTCCAAACGCAGGGTGTCCGCAGAGTCCCTGGAGGTAGTAGCCACCAGCAGCCCATAAGCTCGCTGGGACATGAAGCGGAAGGACACATCCTCTGCCTCAGTG
This sequence comes from Neofelis nebulosa, assembly GCF_028018385.1. NCBI lineage: Eukaryota > Metazoa > Chordata > Mammalia > Carnivora > Felidae > Neofelis > Neofelis nebulosa. The sequence continues at coordinate 124,419,823 of NC_080788.1, read as the reverse complement.
TGCATGACCATGGGCATGATGATCTTCATGTACATGCTGCCATCATAGCTCAAGATGGACGCCTCTGCAAAGAAGAATGGAGGAGAATGTCAGGATAAAGGATATCAGAGTTTCTCTTTGCTTCCAGGGTAAGTAGAGTAGGGAGGAGAGGACACCAAATTTGCAGTCAGGTGACCTGTGTTGGATAGACCTCCAGTGCTGCCACTTTTAACCTATGTGACCTTGGGCAGACCACTTAAACTCTGAGGTTCTTTTTCATTATTTGCCTTTAAAAGGCATACAGTGGCACTGGTCACTGCCCTACCATGTTCACAGACTTAGCAAGTGTGCCAAATGAAATAATGGATATGAAGATGTTTTGTAAATGTATAAATGCCCCCGCAAATAGTAATAATTTAATTCTACGTGCTGTAGACAAAACAAAAATGCATTAAACAAAACTTAGACTCCTGGAAGTATTTCATGAAGAACAGGAGGAAAACAGAAATTTTTAACCAGCACAGCAAACAGACATTTGCCAGAGCTTCTAGGAGGAAAGAGCAGCAGCCCAGGTCTGGTCCTGTGACAGCCCTAGTGGCCAGGCACTATACGAGTTTGCTTCACCCATTCAAAGAGGATCTACAGAACTAGAGCTAGAACAACAACAACACAAATAATGACACCCTGAAAGTCAGTCAGTCATTTTATTCAAATAGCACTCTTATGAGGAAGAAACTCTACCCATTCTGATGCTTCTCTAGTCCAAGCACTTTGATTAGGAGCCCCCTTTCTCCCACTCCACCCCATTATGTTATCATCTCACTTAATGCTACAACGTGGATCTATCATTCCTACTTTGAATAGAAAACCAAGGGTCTTGAAGGCAGATGTTAACATCTCAAAGTCAGACAGCCTGGATTTTAAGCCAGTATGTCCAATACCAAAGCCAGGACCTGTTCTACAACACCATGCTGCTCAAAATGTGCATTTGTTCAATCATTCATTTAGCAAATATTTTTAGAGAACACAGAAATGATCACTCACATTCCTATGAAGCCAACCTGTCACTGGGCTCAGTATCCAGCACTCACTGGGCCCCCATTAAACATTTACTGTTGCCAAATAGTTGCTACCTACCTACATGTACTATGGAGGGTTCAAAAGTGAAACAGATAAGAACCCTGCTATGACGGGAGACATGGCATGTGGAAGTAACTGTACTAGAATATACAAATGGTTAAATGACCGACCCAGGAAATATCTATAAATCCAGGGGCATTCAGGGCATTCATGCCACACAAAGACTGTGGTATGCAGGTGAGTAGAGAAGATAAGGTAGAGTCTGAGATGTTCTTGGTAGATGAATGGGGTTTGTAATGAAAGGGGTGATGGCATCAGATTTGTCACAGATAAAATAGCATCGGTATACATAGAGGAAAGAAAGAAGGGGAATTCTGAGATAAAAACAAGCTATTAAATTTAACAAAAGCATCAAGCATATTTTGAGAAGTAGTTATATAACTGTTCTTTGATATTACAGTAAAATCAATGGACTTGGGAAGATATGGGAAGTGAATGGTTTTAGATTGAGAAGTACCATGATGCATTCATTTCTGATGCTGTGTACCTGGCACTCTTCTAAGTGTTGTGGGCCTAACAGTGAACAAGAGACAAAAATTGTCTGCCTTTATGTATAAAAAAAACAGATCAGGAAGATACCAGCCCAACCACATGGAAGGTACTCAAAACAGTCTATGTCACCATCATACCACCACCCTATTTACACGAGCAATATAAATACACCTGCTTATTCCCGAGAAGCAACCACCACCTGGGTAATACCCACAACATGCTAATGGCTGTACATTACAATCTGAAAACTCTAAGATTACAAATAAAGGTTTGACAGTTACAGACACTGCCACAATAAAAGACATATGATGAAGATGCATTCTTAGATGGGAAACATAACATGGTCCAGATGCGAAAGAAACTATTTTATTTCCTGGAAGAGCAGAATCAAAAGATCAATAATGATAACTAAAATGTATTGAGAACTCATCGTTTGCCTGGTGCTTGTTAGAATTTTACATGCACTAAGACAATTAATGGTTATAAGAACACCACAAAGAAGAAAATATCATTATTAGATTTTATAGATACCAGGTAACACAGATAACAAATAGTAGAGCTGTGAGTCGAACACCGGCAGTTTGATTCTCACAGCTATATCCTTAACCATTCTGCCCAATTGTCAGAGGGCTCTGCCATGAACACATCCATGTTCCTAAGCACTGAAAGCACATCTACAATGCCTTATGGTAGAGTGTGGTGTCCTTGTGTATATGTTTGTGTCATACACACGTCATTATTTAAAGCTGTATATTATTTATGAACACATAAAATTATATAAACATAGATAATACATCCATTTCTAAATATGCTACATATAAATATGCATAATTCTTTGTGTGTTTGTGTAATTAAGAACACTATTAATCACTGTTACTATGTACCTTCTACTATACTCACCTACATACATATGTACACTCCTTTTTAAGAGACATTAGAGTATTCAGTGAGCCCTAAAATGGTTGTTTTGATGTATTCAACTTAAATACAATCCAAAAGTAATGGTCACTTTTATCTCTCTGGATATGTGTAGTGCCAGAACATAGTCGAAATGAATGCATGTTTATGTCAGTATTGGTAGTATCAGGGAGCATCAGGTAAGTATGCAGTTAAACAGCTAATGGTACCAAATAAAGTATGTATCTCAATGTGTACCTTGGTGTGTTTCTGTGTGTTCTATTATCGACCCAATATTTTTTTTAATTTATTTTTTTTTAATTTTTTGACGTTTATTTATTTTTGAGACAGAGAGAGACAGAGCATGAACGGGGGAGGGTCAGAGAGAGGGAGACACAGAATCTGAAACAGGCTCTAGGCTCTGAGCTGTCAGCACAGAGCCCGACGCGGGGCTCGAACTCACGGACCGCAAGATCATGACCCGAGCCGAAGTCGGCCGCTCAACCTACTGAGCCACCCAGGCGCCCCTCAACCCAATATTTTTAAGGGGAGGGTGATGAAGCAGAAAATTTAGTGTAGGAATCAGCTAAAAAAATCCATTCCAGGATTCTTATTAATTTGCTTAAAAGATTTCAAACACAAGGAGCACCCACGATGAATACAATAATTATTTGAGGCAAGAAAATAGGCCTGAATAAGGAAATTATTCAATCTGAAACAAGTTGGTCTAATGAGTTTTAAGAGGTCACATGATGGGATGCCTACATAATGGTACTTACACAGTTTCCCTATCTTGTGCCTCTTTGCTCCTTTACTATCCCCTTTCATCTTAAATTAATATATCCTAGCACACTCATTCCTTTAACGATTAACTGTATTTTTGAGCTACTTTCTTAGTGGTTGCTCCAGGTCTTACAATATACATCTTATCAAAATATGCTTTATATCTATACTCAGCTTAATTCCAGTGAGATATAGAAACTCTACTCTTCCACAACACTCTTCCCTTCCTCCTCATTGTGTTGTTGTTATTCACATTATGTCTATATGTGTTAGAACCTCAAAAATATTCTATTTTCATGATTGCTTTTTAAAAACATGCCTTCTTAAAAAGCGAATAGAAGAAAGGAGAGCTCAAATATATTTATAGAGTTTTTTTAATTAAGCTTATTATTTACCATTTCTATCCCTCTTCATTTCTTCTTGCAGACTCAAGTTACCATCTGCTGTCATTTCCTTTTCTCCAATATAGCTTCATTCATTTGCGGTTTATTGTCAAATATATCACAATTCCATACATTATAGGCCCAACGGTACAATTTTATAGATATTGTTTTTTGCAATTGTGTTTTAAATCAGTTAAGAGAAAAAAGAAAAAGAAATGGGTAATTATGCTGTCTTTTATCATTACCTACATAATTACCTTTACTGGAGCTCTTTTTTTTTCATGTAGATTCAAATTACTGTCTGCTGTCACTTCCTTCCAGCATGAAGAATTAAAGCAGTTAGTAGTTCTCATAAGGCAGGTATACTAGCAGTGAACTCTCCGAGTTTACCTGGGAATGCCTTTATTTTGCCTTAACTTTTGAATGACCGCTCTGTTGGATATGGAAATCCTGGCTGACACTTCTGTTTCTTTCAGTACATTGAATGCTGTCATGTCTCTTGCCTCCACTGTTTCTCAAGACACATCAGCTGTTAATCTCACTGCAGTGCTCTTATACACAAGGAGTCATTTATTTTTCTCTTGCTGTTTCCAAGATTTCTGTCTTTGGTGTTCAATGGTTTTATACAATGGGCCTGGATGTAAACTCTTTGAATTTATCCTACTTAGAGTACATTCAGCTTCTCTGCTGTGGAGACTGTTTTTCATCAAATTTGGGAAATTTTCAGTCATTAATACTTTGAATATTTTGTTTCTGTCCCTTTTTCCCTCCTTTCGTCCCTGTGCTCCCATCTTACATATGTTGAGACATTTAAAAGTCCCCCACATTTTCCTGACATTCTGTTCATTGATCTTCATTTTTTTCTTCTATTCAGACTTATAATTTCTATTAATCTATCTTCAACTTTGCGGATTCTTCTGCTGACTCAAATCTATTGTTGAGCCTCTCTAGGGAATTTTCTTAGAGTTACTGCACTTCTCCACTCCAAATTTATATAGTATGTATGCAAAATCTCTAAATGGAAATTTAGAAGTTGAAAATTTATATATATATATATATATATACACACATACATACACTAACGATAATTGTAATGATAATACTAATACATCATTATAATTGATGAATCATTAGCATCTTACTTCTCTTTAATCCTCTAAGCCTTTAAGCATAGTTTTCTTAATCCTTTTAACATATTTAACATAATAACTTCCATGGAGGCTGTCTGCTAAGTCCAACATCTGGAGCCCCTCAAAGATAGTTTCCATTGCCAACATATATTCCTGTGTATCAGTCACATTTTCCCACCGCTGTGCATGTCTCACAACTTCTTGATGAAAACTGGACATTTTAGATGATGGATTATAGCAAGGTTAGGTCCTGCTCTCCGCTCTCCCACCCACCACCACCACCAGGGCTAGTTCTTGTTGTCCATTTGTTTCTTTGTTTAATGACCTGAGTGAATTTCGTGATTTATATTTTCATGGCGGTGTGACAGCTCTGATTTCCCTGCTCAGATGTTTTCCCCCATTTTTATCTTTTAGTGTGCCTTCCTATTGTTGGCAGGTATTATCCCTGGCCAATATAAGCCACTTATTGGTCAAATACTATACTTATGTCTCTGTAGTCAGTTAATTTTAATCCTTTCTCTGTTGATGTGTGTAAATTGGAGACTTCTTTCACAGTTCAGAGAGTGTAAGATTTTGCCTCATGTACAGCCAGGGACTAGTACTTGGAAGTTGTCCCTTCTGTCAAATTAGTCATGTGACTGCACTGTTCTGGTTCTCACATTTTTCTCCCTTCCATCTATAATCTCCCTCTTCCTTTCACTCAGTTAATTTGTTTTAAAATTTTTCCTTTAAATTCTTGAGCCACTAAAATTTCTAAAGTTATTCTACAGTCCAAATGAGCTACAGAATACAACTCATGGGAAATTCTTTGGTCCTTTATTTTCTTCTAGACCAAATTCCTAGACTTTTCTAATGTATATAGCTTCCTTTGTTTTATTTTACTTTATTTCTTCTGCTGTTTTATACTTGCATTGTCATGTCCTTGACTTTCCTGCTCATACTCAGGTGGCTCTGTCCAGAGTTTCTAATTGTTCAGACATAGTTTCAGGGACTTGATTCCCAGAGTCATCTACAGTTGAATGGCTTCATATTTTTAGTTCTATGGAGTTATTTTCTGTAGCTTGAGAGATGGTAAAATACGGGAACAAAATGAGGGGAGTGATAAAGAGCTCAATCAAGACTGTACATAATCTTCATTTAGCTGCCAAGGCTATGTTCTCATTTCTGAACCTTAAGTTCCTGGAGCAGAAGTCACCCCATCTGGTTAAAGAGTGTATCCCAAGGCAGTAGAGGGGAAGCATTAGGACTTCTTATCTGTTTAGCCCTGATGACTTATCTTTTTATTCTCAGTCCCACTTTCTGGGTCTGTTACAGATATTTCCCTCCCACTGCCATTTCTACTACTCTTCACTTAGGTGGGACCAGATAAGAACATCTACTCAATCTTTTTCTTTTCCCTCTATAAAAATATTAGGGATAACTTTCAATATTTTTATCAATTAAGTAATACTATACCTGAGGAGCACAGGCAGGGTTGGCAGGCTCATCCTGTTTGGCCATTCCTCTTGGCTTTGTTTCCAAATCATTTATCTTTCTCCTACTTTTTGAGATTTAGGAAACTGAGTTTTACTTGAGGCTAATGATTATTTAAATGGTATACTCTTTTTTGTTTAACTTGAAAGAGGGTGCTTCTGGCAGGCAACTTTTCCCTACCATTCTCCCACTGATATTCTTCTGGCCAACCTTGTAAGCAAAGTACCATTAAATAATCACCCCCCTCATCCTCTTCTCTTTTTGTACCTTCAAGACACCCTCCTGCTCATTCATGCAGCTATTGGCCTTACACACTCCTTAAGTGTGTTTTATTCTGACAAAACTTCCCAAATACACAGATTGCTTCCTCTCCACCCAAACTGGGCTGATCTTAAACAGTGTGCAAATTTATACAGGAATGCCTGCCAGGTTCTAATTCTGTATTTTGCAACAGCAGGAACAACATAAATCTCTAGCTCCAAGCAGACCCAACAGTAGCCAACAGTTCTGGGGAATCAACAAAATTGATGTAGGGCAATGTCCTCCCTCTTGTGGACAAGGCTGAAAAGAACTAACTTTTCATTCTCAACATAATGCTGACATTACATACAGTCATTCTGGCTTCTCTTCTCCAAACAGCTAGAGCACTCTAAAGCTATGACAAAAATTTTGATGGACATTTCTCACTTTAAGAAAAGCAGGTATGCCTTTTGGGATGAGCACTGGGTGTTGTATGGAAACCAATTTGACAATAAATTTCATATATTAAAAAAATAAAATAAAATAAAATAAAATAAAATAAAATGAAAAGCAGGTATGTATGTACATGTGCATATTTTTTGGTATTAATAAGGAGGGAAGATAGGAAGGAAGGGTAACAGGATACAGAAATCCTGGTTTATAAGGTACATAATTTTTAAGAAAATGTTCATTCAATCAAAGAAGTCATGCAGCTTTCTCTTATATAGTTTTTCATACTGAATTAAAAATTAACTTAATTTATAAAAATTAAACAACACAATTAACCAGGAGAAATATAGCCACTGCTTGCAATAATATTTGCTCATTCATTCAATGATTAGTCTCTAATATATGCCAGACACTGTGCTGAACTGGGGGATGGGAGTAACAGAGCTGCTGTCTTTAATGAGATTACAGTAAAATGGAATTATAGACACAAACAGGTAAATTGTTATACTAAAAAATGAACAAAGTGCTGCAGGAACTCAGCTCAGATGTCTTTGTGTTTGCCTAGAGTTGTTAAGGAGGAGGGGTATAACTTGCTTCAAGAGTTAGAGTGAACAGGAGCACCGAGGTGGCTCAGTTGGTTAAGCATCTTTTTTTTGTTTGTTTAAATTTTTTTTCACATTTATTCATTTTTGAGAGTGAGAGAGACAGAGCATGAGTGGGAGATTCATACAGAATCTGAAGCAGGGTCCAGGCTCCAAGCTGTCAGCACAGGGCCGGACATGGGGCTCGAACTCACGACTGCTAGATCATGACTTGAGCTCAAGTTGGATGCTCAACCGAATGAGCCACCCAGGTGCCCCTAAGCTTCTGACTCTTGATCTCGGCCCAGGTCATGATCTCAAGGTTCATGAGTTCAAGCCCCGCATTAGGCTCTGTGCTGGCAGCATGGAGCCTGCTTGGGATTCTGTCTCTCCTTCTCTCTGCCCCTTCCCTGCTATGCATACTCTCCCTCCTTCCTCTCTCTCAAAATTAATAAACTAAAAAATTAAAAAAAAAAAAAAAGAATGAGAGTGAACAATAAAAAAGAAGTGGGAAGGCATTCCAGTTGGTAGAACAGCATATGTACTAGGGGCAAAGTTGACAAGGGCATGGAATAAAATCACATATCACAGCATCTTGTAAACAGTCAGGGGGAGTTCAAAGTCCTAAAGTAGAACAGAATTTCTCAATTGTGACAATACTGACACTTTGAACCAGATAACTCTTTGTTGTGGGAGCTGCCTTGTGCATTGTAAGATGTTTAGCAGTAGCCCTGCCGTCCACACACTAGGTGCCAATAGCATTCCCTTTAGTCATGACAACTAAAAATGTCTCCAGACATTGCCAAATGCCTGTCAGAGGATAAAAAAAAAAAGTTAAAAAAAATACAAAATACAAAAATAAACCACCTCAGGTGAGAACCAGTCTAGTGGGTCCATATGAGCTCAAGAATAAAGATTGGAATTGGTAAAGTTAACACTAAAGGAATACAGAGAGGTACCAATATAAAAGACCAAGTAATTACAGTTAGGGACTTTGGATCTTAGTCGATACAGAGGAGTTTTAGACATGAAGTGACATGGTCATATTTGCTCCATAGGCTAATTCTGACAGTGCAGGAAGACAGAATGGTGTAGGGGGAGACCAGATGCAATCTTATCCAATTTTCTTCCAGACACTATTACCATTACTCTATCTTGCAAACCATGTTATGAAATTTCAAAACATATTTATAAAGGACAGTGGCATGTTTCTGAGAATTGTTCCTTTTCTGAGTCCATTCAAGAAAGCTCTATTGTGTAAAGCTGTAATTACACATATGGGTCAGCCTCCCTACTCGGAATCATTGGTCCACGGGCTGTCGCTGTGAGTGTGTAAGCTTGGATTTAGAAGACTGGGATGGAATCCTAGATCTGTATGTTATTTAACTGTGAAACATTCTGGTCCTCAGTTTCCCCATCCATAATGTGTCTTAACAACACTGAGTCAGTCAGGATACTAATAGGAAAGACACAGCTCACTCCAACCATGCCATATTATGAAGGTTTAATAAAAGTAAATACTTACAAAGGTTAATAGGCACAGGTAGGGCATAATGAACCTTCCAAGGGGTAATGCAGTATTCAGTGCTATTAAGAGAAGACCTCTATCACTACCTTTGGCCTAATGGGGCAAGGGAAAGGTCAGTTATCAGAACTGTGAGGAAGACAGAGAGTTAGCAGTGCCTCACAAGAGCTGTGACCTTAGGTCAAAGGGCCAATTGGTAGTCATTCCACAGGGAGGGAGACAGAAAATTAAAAATTCAGACTTCACTGTCATCCTTCCTTCTCATCCTCCTTGTGTGCTTCCCACTGGGCAAACTCAACCAGAATACAGAAGGCAAAGGGGCCTGTTATAATGCAATCCACAGGACAACCTTCCATGGTTCAAGCTGAGTGGGGAAAAAGCTGCAAAGAAAAGGAATCCATCACAATGGTGAAACCTGAAACATGAATGTGAAAATACCCAAATATCTCATATTCAACAGTGCTTAGTGAATGTTATCTGTTAGTGTGTAGTGCACACGTGTGCATTTTAATTTCCCTGATGTCTAGAGATGGCCCACAGCTTTCATGTGAGCATACTCCCGTACCAGAGGTAGCACTGGTTAGTAGAAAGAGCCTATGTGTCAGGAGACCCATGTCTCTCTCCAGTTCCACCTCTTATGGGCGTGCAATCTTGGGAAAGCCACACATTTGCTGGGCCTGCCTTATGTAAATGTTGAATAATATTTTTAAATGATATAAGAAAATATGTTTGAAAGAGGTCTGAAACTGTAAAATGGAATGTAATTATGAAGCGTTAATTACACCATTTTGTTAGTATTCATCTTCATTATGAAGTCTACTTTGATTAAATAGAAAAATAAAGTATACATTCTGCTTTCTTCTGTCCTCAAATTCCATACACAATGGTTCTACTTTCATAGACTTTCTCTACCTGTGGTAGAGATTACACTCCAGAACCCCAGAGTTAGAGTTTCTGTTAATATTTTTGATGGTAAGCATGGCTCATAGTAGTCAGGGGCAGGTTTATGTTCAGTGATGGACCCTGATATTCTGGTCCAACTACACTATTCATTCTGAAAGACAGACAACACTATTCTGGAGACTTTCATTTTTGCCCAAAGCTTGCTGTCTCTCTGTCATATATTCTTGTCAGTACTCCAGAGAATACATTTGCTCTCTGTTATTGATATCTGGCTACTAAAATTTAAATAAGGTTTTATCTCTGAACCATCAAACAAGGATGATTAACTGCAGATATGGATCTGGAGTGAATGAATTTGTATAATGGATTTGTTTTATTCTAGAATATTGTTACACAATAGCACTGAGCTGATAGAGTAACATAATTAATGACCGACTGCATGCCTGTACTTGTTGGTGGTCTGATTCCCAAATGGCTGGGCTGAAGGCTCAGAGAACTGTTCTGCACACAGTTGTGCTCACTGGAATATGACTGTTTCAGTATTGTCCAAGGCAAAACCAGAGAAACAATTTCTCTAGGAGAGCAAAGGAGAATACACTTTCACCCTGTTAACTGTTCTGCAATGTACTGGTTCAACAAACCTCAGTTTTAAATTGTTTTTTTTTTTCAACGTTTTTTATTTATTTTTGGGACAGAGAGAGACAGAGCATGAACGGGGGAGGGGCAGAGAGAGAGAGGGAGACGCAGAATCGGAAACAGGCTCCAGGCTCCGAGCCATCAGCCCAGAGCCTGACGCGGGGCTCGAACTCACGGACCGCGAGATCGTGACCTGGCTGAAGTCGGACGCTTAACCGACTGCGCCACCCAGGCGCCCCAAACCTCAGTTTTATATATAGTTTCTTCCAAAGAGAGACTGAGACGTTATTTCAACATGAACCAAAATCAAATTGTCTAGAAATATAAATTAAATTTTCTAGAAAAGTCAAACCAATGAAGAAATTTCCATAAGTACAATGGACTGATTACAGTACAGTCTGTTAGTATACCAGAAAAAAAAAAAAAAAAACCCATAGAAGCTGTGACATTACTCTCTCTGAATTGAACAAAAATTTAGTTAAACTTAAAAATTACCTGCATTCAAACCTTTTATTTCATAACCGAGGAAACTGAGGTAATATTTAAAGCCTTGATATTTTTTGCTTATATTGATATTAAAAACCTTCCTTTTTTTTCTACTTGGGATCGTGCTTCCAAAATCAGGCTGTACAAAATCAGCAATGTTCTGAAACAGATACGTCAATAGATCCATACATATAGAATACTTAAAGATCTATTGAGGCACCAGTTCAGAATGTTCTTGATACATATACATGTTATATGTATGTATATGATATACATATATATGCGTATGTGATATATATGTTATATATGTGTATGTGTGTGATATATACATGTTATATATACGTATATACGTGTGTGTGAGATATATAAGCTATTTCCAACATTACTCAAGCAGAGTTAGCTACAGAATGGGACTACAAAAGAAATATGACAACGCCAGACAGTGAATTCAATGCACATAAGACGTGAATGAAAAGATATCTCTTCTAGTGAAAGTGACTATTAACAAAAAGAGAATAGTGGGAAATTTCACAACTCTACATTTTGTACGGTAGGATCTAGAGTTGACCAGGTTAATAAACTACTCCTGCAATTGAATTCCATATAATTTTTCAACTCAAAGATATTATTAAGATGAATGTTAGATCCTATGTAATGTCTCAGGCTATTAGCTCATCAACCCCCTGGCCAACTCACAGTAAAACACAGTCTTCTTGGGAGACTACATCATTTATAGTATTCATTTATAAATCATTAGGGAAGATTTGCCATATCAATATCTGGCTTATTTATTCAACACATTTTTTTGAGTACCTATTACGTTTTCATGTACTTTTCTAGACTTGCGATCTAGAGAGGGACAAAACAGATGTTCCTACTTTGTGGAACTTTACTTTTAGCTATAGTCATCTGGGGTAATGGCTGAATACAAGTAACCTTGTTAGCCTCTGATGATATAAATGGCAAACAGCTATTGTAATATACAAGGAGAAACAAATAGTGAGCAGGAAGATAATCATCATTTGGCTGCATATACAGACGTTGCATATCTCAGATTTTCCTACCTCAAGCCCGCTGTCAGTATCATTTTATAAGAACTTTACCTAGAACAGTAAGGTATCAGAAAATTTCATCAAGGTGTAACTCATGGTTGTGGAGTATCGTACAGAAGGAATGCCTCACTTCCTTTGTCCCCCAAAAGATGAAGGTGCATGCTAGGGGTACCCCCACCTAAGGTAATAGGATACAGGGGTAGATATTAAGCAAAGCCCGATGTTGTACTCAGCTGGCCAAAAAGAAGAAAAAAAATGTTGTAGCTGTCTGGCAGATAACTAGGATGCATCATACACAGGCTGCTACTGCAGCAACAATAGAGAGCACGACTAAAATTAAGCTATAAACACTTCTTCTTGTCAGGGCCTCATTCCTCTGCAAACAGAAAGTTGTTTTATAGGGCTGGCAAAGCATACTGTAAATTATATTACCAGCCCACAGCTGATGAGTTTATAAGTCTACAAGGAACAAGTTATCTGGCTCTGTCACCATGCTTAGCTTGCCAAACTTGCATGTGAGGCACACCAGTCTGAGAGATATTGCTAAAACTTAGAAATGAGTGGGCCAAGAATAGCACTGGAGCAGAAGAAGGAAGGTACATGGTACATAACATTAATTTGTCCCTAAAGTTTTCCTCTTAGAGCTTCTTTATGACTCAACAATGCTGTTCAGTAGTCCCTGAGTCAACACTTAATTATACTGCAAACCGGTAGACAATCGAGGGTTTGTCTGATGAATGGGTGGACAATTTCTAAACAATTCAAGACCCCTCACTTTATTGTACCACTCTCAAAATGTTTCTAGATTCTTGTTTATTTTTCTAACTAGCAGCGAGTATCTGTTTTCAGGAGGTTTTATTTTCCCCTTATCTTTTTATTTCCTCTTATACTTGAGCTAGTATCATTTTTCTAGACACAAAGCAAATCATGTCACCTTCAAGTCAAATGCTTTCAATGGCACCACAGTACATACTAGCACTGATTTAGCCCTGATACTCCGAATTTTAGATGATCTGGCCCCAGGTCACATCTCCAGCCTACTTACCAGACCCCACTGTGCCCCCCTCACTTTTGCCCTTCACTCTTAGAATATACCCTGTCCCTGGGATTTTGCTCTTGCTGCTATCTTTGTATGGAACCTTCTATACTCCCTGTCCACCTGGCAAAATCTGGCATGCTTACTAACAGTAAGCAAGGCTCTTTGACTTCTCCTTCAAAACTTCGTGAATGTGGAAGTCCTTTCTTTTTCCGTGTCTGCTCCCTTAGCTCAAGCCCCCACCCTCTGTGTTCTAGCTAGACTTCTAACAATTCCTGATACTTTCATTTGTTGCTCTCAATAGTCTATCCTCCAAATGGCAGCCATAGAGATCACTCCCTTCCCCTGCTGTATGCTCTCATGCCTCCTTAATGCATTCAGAATACATTTATACCTCCTTGCCTGACTCTGAGTCTTACATAATTTGTTTCTTCTCTATACGGTAACCATAGGTCTAGGTTTGGCCCAAACAGTTCCATTTTGCTTCTGTTGTCCTGATGTGATTGTTAATAGCATCACCTTTTACTCAAAAGTATGCAGTCTGGACTTAAAGCCAACCTGGTCACCTTACTTCTACAGCTCATCTACTATTCTTCCCTTGTCCAGTACAGCCCAGCATACTGGCCTCCCTTTATTTCCTTAAATACAAACACACCCATTTGTTCTTACATTGGGGGATTCAGCCAATCTGTTCGTTAGCACAGAACTACCTGCTCCCTGATCTTTTTGCATGGCTGGCTCTGTCTCATCCAGGCCCAGGCCCAAATAGCTTAACTATCATCTTATCAGAAAGGTATTCCCCAATCACCTTATCTAACTGCCCTTCTCCCCAAGCCTATTCTATCACATTAGCTCATTTACTTTTCATCACAGCACTTACAATATCCGATTTTTTTCATTCGTATGTTCATCTCATTCCTCCTTCTAGAACCTAAGTCCATGAAAGCAGGTACCTTTTTTCCTTTTTGTTTACTACTATGTAGCTCTTTTCTAGAAGAGTGCCTGGCAAATAGTAGGTGCTTGGGAAAAAATTAAAAAGATGGTGGATGAACAAAATACCTTGAGCATCACCTTCTCTATGAAACCTATCCTGGATACCTGCACTCCCTTTCCAAGTCAAAGTGACCACTCCTTCTCTGTGGTTCCACTGTATCTGCTATGTACATACATCACAGGCAGTGTCTACAAGACAGTTTTTGTGTGCATTTCATTTTAGTTTATGTTTGTTTCTCTCTGGACATTGAAAAAAAAATCTAATGGCAAATATATCTCCTGTTCATTTTTTGTGTCATTTTGTTTGGTTTGTTGTTTGAAACGTTTTATTTCAATCTTACCTAGCTTCAGATTTATCTACTTGCCCACTTGCAAAAATTAAACCGAGCATTCTCTTACGCTTCTCACCCTACTTCCCCTAATGCTAACATGTTACATAACCATAGTACGATTGTGAATAGCAGACATTAACATGGGTAATCATTTTAAATAAACTTTAGATATTAGTCAAATCTTATGACTTTTTCCAATAATGCCCTTTTTTTCTGTTCCAGGATCCCATTAGTTTCTATTTTTCCTTAGTTTTCTCCAGTCTATAGCAGTTTCTCAATTTTTTCTAGTCTTTCATGTCCTTTTGAAGTGTACTGGCCAGATATTTTACCAAATATCCCCAATCTGGTTTTGTTCAATGTTTTCTCATGATTAGAGTGAGGTTATGCATTTTGAGAAAGAATCTCCTTTGAATCCCTTGTGTCGTTCCCAATGCATGGTATTAAGTTCATGATATTGACATGGCTTGTTACTGGTGACGTTTTCTTGATTACTTGGTTAAGTCCCTAAACTTTTCACCCACTAATTTTAGTATCTATCAGTAAACCTTATTTGCAACATTTATTAATGGTGTTTGTTTGCCTAGTGGTGATTCTCTCTTACCCTCTTTTCTTCTACATTTATTAATTGCAATTCTACCGTGTCCTTAGTCGTCTTTGATTCTTCCCACCAGTGTTATCATATTTCTGACTTATACGTGTCCCTGTAAGTACAGATTGCTGCAGAGCAGTAAGTTCTCAGGCTGACACTAGCTAGGTTTATAACTGGACAAGCTACTTAATCTCTCTGAGACTCAGCATCCTCATTAGTAAAAAAGATAATATTAATACATAACTCATTAGGCTGTTGAAAGGATGTTCAATTCATTTCTCATCAATTCATTCATTCATTCCTCCATTCAGGCACTGGAGATACAACAAACAAACGAGGCCATCTTGACTTCGTTAACTCTTGACTAACCTAGGTCTGGGCATCTATTAAGCTTGGCAAGGCTCCAAAATTATTTTCTACAGTTATGATTAATAATTGTACAATTTCCTAGCTAACTCTGGATTCCTAAGGATTTCAGCGAGCACTCAGATCTGATTCTTCACCAACCAGAAACATTTTTTTCAGTTTCCACTGACATGAGAATAATCAAAGGTGTGCCCCACACACACACATACAGGTGTGCAATTTTAGTAATTAATTTTTCCCAAACATATCAGAATCCTAGGAGGGAAGCCCAATTAAAACACAAGTAAAATCTCTGATGAAAGGTAAATGTTAAAAGTTCGTAAAAGAGGGCTCTCCTCTCTCTAAACTACTTTCTTCAGGTCTCAGTCTATGGAGAAGCTGGATCACTGTCACGTGGGCCAAAGAAAATATTTGAAGATGGAGAAAACTGTAGCTGGTAAATGTTATTGCTAGCTCTGGGAGGTGAGGCCTGCAAGGCTAATACCGCTGTGCTGGAGCTTGGCAGGCCCCTGGGGGAGCCCAGACGACGGGTGAGCTGATCACGCAAGCCCACTCCAAATGTCACCCTAACATTTGCAGAGCTGTGTGTAAGTGCTTAGGAGAGGTTTCCAGTAAGAAGGTCAAGGATGGAAAAGCTGTTTGGGGAGCTGAAGGATGTATGTGGGAAGGTGCAGCCATTTTGTGGAGTATTCTTTTCCTTTCACATGAGCAGGTTTCGTTTTGTTTTGCTTTATATTACATTGTGTGGTTTTCAGGCTGGCAGTTTTCATATAGACAGATAATCCTTCAGAAAGGCTACAGCCAGTATCTGGTTTCGATTTTAGGGGGAAAGAGAGAATCGTATATTCTTCTGATCTCCCTATCAAACAGCTTTTATTTTGTTTTGTTTTCATTTTTATGCTTTAAGTCTTTAGTTGGTTTTGTATATCTACAGTCGAATTTTGGTATTTCAGCATTTCTATTCACAATTTTGACATTTCCCCAGAGAGTCTGAAGAGTTATGCTATGTGGTCATATACAGTTTTGATCAGTCCATTGAGAGCAGGAAGTGCAAGAACTCAGGGAGTAAACTTGGCTGTGCACTTGACATCCATATCTCAGAGAGTCTAGGCAGTTCTTTATTCAACTTTGAAATATTACATTTAAACAAGTAGAAATAAGTAAATAATACCTGTGTACCTAAATCTGGCTTTTGTTAATTGCTTAACATTCTGATGTATTTGTTTCATATTATTTTTTTCAAGAAATGGAATATTACAGACAGGCTGAGGTAAACCCCCTTTGCAGCAGCCATGCTCCCTTCTCTTCCCAAAAGTAACCTTTTACTGGGACAGTCACCATGTTTATGAAAGCTTTTATATCTTTTATACAGTAAATGAGGGTCTTGACAAAGTATTTTGGATTATTTTACTTGTTGATAAACTTCACATAAATGGCATCACTCTGCACATGTTATTCCATAATTTGTTTTCATTCAAGATTATGGTCTTGAGGTTCACCAACATTGTTGCATGTTTTGCTCCACTATTAGATGGGATTCTGTTGTACACAAACACCACAAACCATTCATTCATCTTCCGCTTTTATATATATACATATATATATATATATATACACATATATATATATATATTACACATATATTTTTTTTTTACATTGCAAACAGCATTCCAATGTGTATTCTACTAACTGTCAACTTGAGAGTTTCTCTAAAGCATTTACATAGACATGCAATTGCTAGGCCAAATGCCATGCTCAATCTCAATGCTAAACTGCATTCCAAAGTGGATACCCTAATTACGCTCCCACTATTTAGGATATGAGGGCATTCATTGTTCTTCCTCTTTGCCAACACTTAGTATCATGAGAATCATTAATTTTTGCTAACTGGGTGGATGAAGTTAATAGCACAATATCTTTTCTATCTGCATTGTAAAGATTACTAGCATGGCTAGACATTCTTTTACATGTTTACTATCCATTTTGGTTTTGGCATCAGTGATCTGCTTATTCATATCCCTTGTTCATTTTCCTGTTGGGTTTTTTGTCTTTGTTGTTGTTGTTGTTGACTTGTAGGAATTCCTTATACAACTTATGATACCAATCCTTTATACATTACATTCATTGCCAATAGCTTCTCCCAGTCTGTGGCTTATCTATTATTAATCACAGTTTCCTTTAAACATAAAATTTAAATTTAATTGTAACGAGGATTATCAATATTTTCTTTATGGTCTGTGTGTTCAGGCTTTTTAAAAATTTTTAAAGTTTATTTATTTATTTTGAGACAAAGATAGCATAAGTGGGGTAGGGGCAGAGAGAGAAGGAGAGAGAATTCCAAGCAGGCTCCACACTGTCAGCAAAGAGACCGATGCGGGGCTCAAACTCACAAACTGTGAGATCATGATCTGAGCCAAGATCAAGAGTCAGACATTCAAACAACTGACCCACCCAGGTACCCCTCTTTCAGGCGTTTTAAAAATAAATCTCCACCCACGGGTCATGGAGCTATTCACCTTTAATTCCTTCTGAAATTTTTAAAGTTTTGCATTTTATACTTACATTTTTAAATACTCTTAATTCATTTTCATGTTTAGTATAAGATGAAATTTAGTTTTCTTTTCCTTAAGGTTAACCAATTAGTGGTGCCTAGGTGGCTCAGTCAGTTAAGCATCCAACTTTGACTCAGGTCATGATCTTCTAGTTCATAGGTTTGAGCCTGGGATTCTCTCTCTCCCCCTCTCTCTCTGCCCCTCCCCAACTTGTGCTTTCTCTCTCTCAAAATAAATAAACTTAAAAAAAAAAAAGGATATCCAATTATCCCTGTACCATTTACTAACTGGTTTGTTCATTAACCACCAATTTGTAACATCAACCTGGCCATGCATCACTTTTGACACTACATGAGATAGCTCCTGAGCTCCATTCTGTCTCACAGGTCTGTGTGCCTGATTCATGTGATTCTAATTACTTTGGGTATAAAATACGTCTTAATACCCAAGTAGGACAAGTCTTTTTTTGCTATCGTTCTCTCCTCCTTCCCCCAGAATTGTCTTGGCTGCTTCGGACCCCTGAACTTACATGTGAGTTTATAGGGTCAGCTGTGTCAGGTTCCAAAAGATACTCTGTTAGAATTTTGAGTGGAGCTGTACAGGGTTTACAAAATATTGTTGGGAGAACTGGCATCTTTATTGAGCCTACTACTCATGCATGAACACGATAGATACTGGTGATTTATTCAAGACCTTATAGTCTTCATATATTCTTGTTGGGGCACCTAGGTGGCTCAGACTTCGGCTGAGCATCTGACTTCGGCTCAGAACATGACCTCATGGTTCATAAATTCAAGCCCCACATCGGGCTGGCTGTTTTCAGCTCAGAGCCCACTTTGAATTTTCTGTCCCCCTCTCTCTCTGCCCCTTCCCCACTTGTGCTTCTCTCAAAAATAAATAAATCTTTAAAAAATAATAGTGTTGTCATTATTTTTCATAAAGTTCTTCAATCATTTTAGATTTATTCTCAGCTACTTTATATTTTTGTTACTATTACATATGGAATTCTTTCTGTTCTACCTTTTAACTGGTAATTATAATTGTACAGAAAGCTAATTCAGCTTATGTGCTTATCTTCTATCCAACAAACTTGATGAAATAACTTCTAGCTAACCAATAGATCCCTCAAGGACTTTCTACAAATGAGGAAAGTCCAGTATATTTCTCCAACCCTTATGCACCTAATTTTTAAGAATTATTTTCTTATTCTATTGGCTAGGCTCTCCACTTCAACAAGCAAAAGTGATACTGGGTATCCTTATTTTGTTCCTAATCTGTATAAATATGATATTTGCTCTGTGTTCATGATAACTTCCCATTATCAAAATAAAAAGTTCTATTCCCATCTAAGCACGTTCAGATTTTCAATAATCAGTATATACTGATTATATCAAATATTTTTGTAGTTATTTAAATAACATGTTCTCCTTCTTTGGCTTTAATATCATTATCATTTTATATTACATTTACTTAATATATTTCCTAATGCTGCATCATCCTTATATTCCTAAAAAATACCCTCCTTGTTTATGATTCAAAAAAAAAAAATACAAAATTATATTGCCTGGTGTTTTATTTAGAAATTTCATTAGAAGTGCATATTGAATGCACATATAGTGTTGCTTTGGAATGAAAGGTAGTATAATGATATAAAACTGGGCATGTATTTCCATCCATGTTGGTTCAGTTTCTGAATCACACAAGGGACTTCATGACAGGCAGTCTCAGCACTACAAAGGTTCCATATTTAGACTTCATTTCTAGTGGGTTTCCATATTTAATATAAATATGGTATGGATGACACATTGCGGGTGTGAAATAATTATGTGCAGAAAGAATAAGGGAATTAAAGCTTGAATAAAAGAAAATAAGAGAGAAAGAAAAAAAGATAGGGAAAGAAGGAAGAATTTTTTCTAGGACAAAATTTCAGGAAGTACTGATACTTTCAGGTAAAATAGTTTTTGCTAAGAGGAAACAAGTGAACAAACAAAGCACTGGAGGAATTTACTTGTGTAAAACTCATCTTACTTCAGACTTGACCAGGAAGAAAATAAGATAGCGGCAATTTTGTCTGATCCTTAAGAAACAGAGCATATTTGTTCATTTGACCAATGACTGAGTCTTGACCAAAACTGACTTCACTAAGATAGCAGTGTTTGTCTGAGATCCTTCTTTTTTTCAGTTTATTTATTTAATTTGAAAGAGAGAGAGAGAGAGAGAGAGAGAGAGAGAGAGAGAGAGACAGAGACAGCGAGAGAGAGAGACAGCGAGAGAGAGAGACAGCGAGCACACACACAAGCGGTAGAGGAGCAGAGAGAGCAGGGACAGAGGATTGGAAGCAGGCTCAAGGTTGATAGTAGAGAGCCTGATGTGCGGCTTGAACCCAGGAACCCTGAGATCATGACCTGAGCTGAAGTCAGATGCTTAACTGACTGAGAGACCCAGGCACCCCGAGGTCCTTTTTTTCCCTAAGTTTATTTATTTGGGGTGCCTGGGCAGCTCAGTCAGTTGAGTGTCCAACTCTCGATTTCTGCTCAGGTCATGATCCCAGTGTCGTGGGATCAAGCCCCACATCGGGCTCTGCACTGAGTATGAAGCCTGTTTAAGATTCTCTTTCTCTCTCTCTCAAATAAAAAATATATTAATAATAAAGGTTGTCTTGAGTTGTTTTTTTTGTTTTTTTTGAGAGAGTGTATGTGCAGGGGAGGGGCAGAGAGAGAGGGAGAGAGAATCCCCCCAAGCAGACTCTAACCTGGCAGCATGGAGCCCGACGTGGGGCTCAATCTCACAATCTGAACTGAAATCAAGAGTGGGATGCCTAACAGACTGAGCCACCCAGGCACCCCTGAGGTCCTTTTGTAACTTTGGACTAAAAATTCTACTGTTCTTACCCCATGGGCTGCCACATGTGGAATTCCTTTACCCTTAATAAAAACAATCTCAGTGTGTTAGACTTTTCTATGATTGAAGATGCAGGAAGGATAAACTATTCTCAAAAACAGTTGAAACGTAGCATATAAAGTAGACCAATTGTCTATCTTCTATTGACTCTTACATAAATTCTTCAATTATCCAGCCAAAGGATACAATACCCTGAGGTATCAAACTTTGATTTAATGTGACCATGCTGAACTCCAATTTAATCTCTTCATATGTTCTTTAAGAATCCTTTCAAGCTAAAGCTCCTTTCTTTTCCTCCAAAGGCACCACCTGATTTTATGATAAATGATCAGTATAACAGCAGCCAGGAGGAGAGATTGTCATTATTTGACCAGTTGGGGCTGTTAAGACAAACACAGTAGTTACCCCAGGCTATAACTGTGACTCAGTATCACTTACTATTTAAGAATAGAGATTCTAGCCCCAGAAGTCAGAGTCTGAATCTTACTGCCTCTTATCAGCAGTGTGACATTCAAAAATCTGCTTAATCCTCTAAGTCTCAGTTCCCTCTTTGGTAAAATAGATGTAAATAATACCTAACTTTTATGGCTTTTATGAAGATTCAATGTGATAATGTTTGTTAAATGCTTGGCATGGTATGCGGCACAAAGCTGCATTATAATAATTAATAAATATTAGTTATTATTATAATGAGGATCAAATTCTCAGCCAGATAAAATATACAGAGAAATCAAGATGGACCCATTACATGGAGGTGTAGACTGATAAATCACTAAGCATAAGGCTAATATCAGCTGTATTTGGAGCCCCACGGAAATGGCAAGCATTGAAAAATGGTATTAAAAGCTCTTAGAAGTCAAACCTTCACTCTGTTCTGTGCATTGCCCCCCCCCAATAATTTTTTTATGCCAAAATAAGAACATCGCCCATGAATAATTGGAATAAAGTGCAATAAATCTCTATGAGGATCATGTATGGAGGGATGGCGAGGCACCAAACAGAACATCTGGGATTTGGGATTTTATTCTAAGCGCAGCAAGAAACCACAGAAGTGTTTTTAGCAGTGAAGGGGCAGGATTTGGCTTATACATGGACCTGGATGACCTCTTATGTGTTCTCAGTTTTCTCATCGGAAAAAAGCAAGCCTCAAACTAGAGCAGTGGTTTTCAAAGCACAGTTCCTAAATCAGCAACGTCAGCATCACCTAGAAACATGTTAGAATGCATGTTCCCAGGCCTTACCACAGACCTACTGAATTAGAAGCTTCAAAGGTGGGACCAGCAAGCTGTGTTTTACTAAGCCCTCCAGATAGACTCTGATGCACATGGAAGTTTGAGAACTCCTGGATTCAATAAATTCAGATATTCCTTTCAGCTCCAAAGTTCAACATTTCTAATCAAGTCCTTCACAATGCAGGTCACGAATCCTCACAAATGAGACTAACCATCTAGCATTTTTATCAGCAACAATTTGTTTCAGAGAGGAATTATTCAAAGAAAGATAAATAAGCATCTAATGCACAGATCTCATGTCAGTACACATTTTATATCCTGAGCCAAATATATAATAAGATGAAAAGGAATTAAATATAATACCACAATGACCTATAAACTTCTATTCACAATTATTGACAGAATGAATTTCCCTAAATCCATATCCCCTATATGATTATCTGCCTTGGTTTATACAAAATTATGAGACTATTAGAAGGATTATATCTATCTCTGTTATATAAGGATCTATGCAAAGAAGGTATTCAATCAGAGACAAGATAGAATGATAAAAGGGCAAGCCCTTTGAGATTCCACAACTCAATGTTGGAACTCTGGTTACACTACTGATCTAAGAGTCAGAGTTAAAATGTGGGGTGGGTCTGGTAGATAACTCATAAACTCCAAATATAGCTGGAATTATATTTATTTGTGCTTGAATATCTGTTCATGAAAAATGGCCAAATGACTATGTTCCATAAAACAACTTCTGTAGACTGTATTTTACTAAAGCCTGCTACATTAGGTGTGGGTACATGCCTATCTGAAATGGACTCTGACATCATATATAATGTTGGCTTTTGGTAAGTCCCCAATGGTTAACACAATCCATAACTGGCCAAATAAAATCATTGTAAAATAAAGAAATCAAACATGGCTTCTTTAACAAATTCAGGAATGCCAAAATGAAGGGGCATGTCTTTAAATTAAAATGAGAATATTTTATGATTACCAACAGTGATCTATTCTCTGTATCAGAGACAGTTATTGACCTGATAAAATATTACGAGCTCTTCTATGCCACAATGACAAGTCATTCCTCTGGACCCCAATGCTGATTTGGAAATTATTCCCGCAGTACCATGGGATGGATATCTGTATACATGCTGAAGTCTTGCATTAATTTAATTTTGTACATGTTTACACACTGCACCCCTAATGAGACTATAAGAAGCTTCTGAGTAAATACCATTGCTTTTACTTCTTTTTTTTTTTTTTTTTTTTTTTTTCAACGTTTTTTATTTTATTTTTTGGGACAGAGAGAGACAGAGCATGAACGGGGGAGGGACAGAGAGAGAGGGAGACACAGAATCGGAAACAGGCTCCAGGCTCTGAGCCATCAGCCCAGAGCCTGACGCGGGGCTCGAACTCACGGACCGTGAGATCGTGACCTGGCTGAAGTCGGACGCTTAACCGACTGCGCCACCCAGGCGCCCCTATTGCTTTTACTTCTGTTTCTTAACAGAACTGAGCATAGCAAACTATACGCATTAGGTGTGGAATGAAAATATTGATTATGAGTCATCTTATCCAGGAGGTATACAGGCTGAAAATAAATACACTCAGGAAAGGTACCGATGAATCTATTGATAATATTAAATGGATAAGGTGTAGTGGTTAAGAGCACGGATGGTGGAATTAGATAGTTGGAATCTAAGCTAAGTCACTCATTAGCCATGAGTTATTTAGCCTCTATTTTTGACTCTCAGGTTCGTCAACTATAATAAAATGGGGATAATAGTATCCATTTCAAAGACTTACAAATATTGACTAGATAATGTACATGATGGCTAATACATAGAGATCAATAGGTGATAGCTATTAATGTTAATGATAATAATAATGGATATTCATAGCACAGCATCTTTTAAGATATATTTTGATATTTGAGCCACACATCATATAAGGAACTATGATAACATGTTAACTCACAAACTAGAAAATTATTCCCTTTGTTTAGATACAGATGAGGGCTGAATGAATTCTTGGTCTCATTTAGGTTATATACTGGATTTTTATGATTTATTAATAAGATTTGTTAATAACACAATGGAATATTATAGTCACTTAAAAATCATTTTAAAGAACATTTATTAACATGGGAAAAGCTTATGCTAAAATTTAAGTGGCAAAAAGATTACAGTGCTGTAATAAGACTCAGTTTTGTTAGAAATTATTAAATTTTATTTAGTTCGTTAAAATCTACATATCTATATATGAAGAAAACACGCTAAATCATAATGGCTATTAACTGTGAGCAGTGAAATCATGGATTTTATTTTTCTTCTTCATATGTTTCAGTATGTGCCAAATTTCCTGCAGTAAATATTCATTAATTTGATGATACAGAAAAAACATATGCAATTTAAAATAATAAAAATGTCAAAGACTTAGAACATAGGAGACTGTTTATAATAGAATGTTAGGTTAAAAATCAGAAATATCAAGAAAATTAAATGCATTCTCTCCTATGTATGAAAAAATGATTACTATACTAAAACGTACATTGCAGTTACTTCTGGCTGATAAATTTTGAGTAATAGTTATCTTTTTCTTTTTAAATATTTCCCAGTTTTTTTCAAAATAGGCATATACTGATTTTATTATATATACATAAATATGTATATATACATAAACACATACAAATATGTGCATATTTTTATACATATATTTACACATGATAGATATTTGCAGATATCCCTCCTCTCCTCCAAAAGACCTCAGGTCCTGATTTTTTTGTTTTTTAATCACAAATTCTCTCTAAACCACTGGGATTTAGGTTTTAGTCCTGGTATTTAACCATTGCAATGTTGTGGGACTGTTGAGTCTTCCGAATATAGTATCTAGCGTAGCTAATTCCATATTTCTGGGAAACATCACAGAAACATAGCATATGCAAATAAATTAAGAAAGAAAAGTGCATGGATTATTAAAATTAATTGAAGAAAACCAACCTAAAACAAGTAAATAATAGTGTTTTGGTTTTTCAGGCTGGTTAAGGTGTCAAAATTGAGGAAGAGTGTCAAGCAGTAATTACAGCCTAGCGACAGCATGTGAGCTGAAAGACTATATAGTACACCACTTAATTTGTAGTTCTTTACTGAAGTTTTAAACCTAAAATAAAAATTTTAAAAATAAAATAAAGACAAGTAAAGTTTATAATCCACAGAGGAAGGAGGGAATTGAACTCTGTGTTGGTTCTTTATCCTGCTATCAGAGATTTGCTCATGCCCAAAATGTACTTCTGTAAAATGATAATTATCAGGTCTGGCTAATAGGCACCTCCCTGCAGCAGGGAAGGACCTGGCTGATACTCCATGCTTTCTTCCCCATGCTTCTGGGGAAGAAGGGCAAAGAAAGGAAGGGAGCAGGAGTCTCACCCCTGTAACACTCAATAGCTTGACCCACAAATCACCCTCCAGCAGTCCCAGGAGCTGGGGGAATAATTTAGGTTGAAAGATTTTGCTATTGGATGGCAATGAATATCAAGGCAAAAAGCACCCATTTAGAGGTAGAGTTTGTTGGAACAGCTTCACCCCTTACTGTGGGATCTTGGGCAACTTCTTTCCTCAAGTGCAAACAACCCCACCTTAATGAGGTCATAATTATGCAATATTTCACAAGGTTCCTCGGCTCAGTGTTTATTAAGGGCCAGTCAGCCCTCTGTATTTATAAGAAACAAGAAGAAAACATGACAAAAACATGAGTTATAGAAAGAAAAAAAGTTTGTAGAACTGAAGGACATTGCTGAAGTTTACAGAGAAAAGAATTTCCTTGAATGTTTAGAGGATTTTTTTTCAGATTTCTTCTTTAAAACAGCATTTTTTAATTTAAATTCAAGTTAGTTAACATACAGTGTAGTCTCAGGTTCAGGAGTACAACCCAGTGATTCATCTCTTATATATGACACTCAGGGCTCATCCCAAAAAGTGCTCTCTCCTTAATGCCTATCATCTGTTTAACCCATCCCCCAACTTACCTCCCCTCCAGCAACCCTCAGTTTGTTCTCTGTATTTAAGAGTCTCTTATGGTTTGCCTCCCTCTCTTTGAACAAAAAGTTAAAGTGCTACAAAATACTGGAGGTTACTCTGATTTTCCCCCTTTCCCATAAGACCTAAAACTTTATAATTCAACATATATGCACTTATCAACAGCATCAGCATCCCCTGGGAGCCTGTTAGAAATGCAGACTCCCAGGCCCCATCCCAGACCTGCTGAATCAGAATATGCGTCTCCACAAGATCTCCACATGATCTGTGTGCAGGTTCAAATTTGGGAAGCACTGACCTAGATCTGCTTTTTTATTTTTCACTTACAAATATCACATGGATTAGTTCCCTACTCCTACTTTTCATTGACATTACTCTAGCTCAGACCTAATATCATAAGATGGAATTTTTTTGTCATAAAGTCATAATTGATTTATTTACTGACTCATTCTTTCACTCATATAGCCAGGAAATATGTACCAGGACCTTAAGTATAAGGCCAGGCTTGAGTGCTCTGAAGAAAACATTTCTGCTTTGAAGAAAGATGGACAGCAGATATATAAGGGAGAAATTCGTGAATGATTCGTGGGCAATAATGCAGCAATTCCATTTTGCTGGAATATCCATGCTGAGTAATGGAAGGAAATTGGCTGCTTGAAAGCCAGGATCAACTTCTCACGGTGACCGCTATTTACCAACAGTGGTTTTTCCAGACTTTGATCAGGGATATGTAGCAACATCATATATGTACTACACCCATGTACTGCCTCAATTCTTATTCACTTCATCTTTTTTAATTCCTTCACTTCTTTTTACTTACATATATTTTGGTTTTTTTAATGTTTATTTATTTAAGGGGGAGGGGCAGTGAGAGTGAGAGAGACAGAGAGAGAGAGAGAGAGAGAGAGAGAGAGAGAGAGAGAGAGAATATCCCAAGCAGGCTCTGCACTGTCAGCACAGAGCCTGACTCAATCTAATGAACCATGAGATCATGACCTACAGCCGAAATCAAGAATTGAGTCAGATGCTTAACTGACTGAGCCAACCAGGCACCCCAACATGTTTTCATTTTTAAATCAATTTACAGTAGTAATATAGAAAGACAACTAGTATCTAGCTTTAGGTAACTAGTATCTACCTATAGAAGTTAGCCACAAAAATACATAAAATAGAAATAATATAATGTTAATCAAGTCTCAGAAGATAACATTGCCCCTCAAAGACTGAGTCTGAGGCTGATACCTCTTTGCAAGTAAAGGAAATTAACAAGAGGTAGAGGGTGTTAAAGACAAACAAACTTGACTTTTTCCTTGATACAACCAAAAGAAACACATTTTATTCCAGTCAAGCCACTTTGTGTCCATTTGTCTTCCCTATCAACAGGCTGTCTCACTCCCCAGAATCTACCCTGAGGTCACTGTCTCTTCCTCCAAAACATGCCCAGTGCCTTCAAATTCTGCTCCTCTCCTCTCAATTTTGAGCACTGCAGTCCCCTCGGATCTCTTCTTTCCTCTACATTCTGAATAGGGTGCAAGAAGTATGCAACTCTGCCATTAATGCTTATTCATCATTTCATGCACACCTGTCCTACCTCTAAAACTAGACTCTGCGGCTCTTATAAGACAGTGATGGGCCCCTATTAGGGGACAGATAAATTTATGTGGATGATGGTTAGATTGTACCCCCTGGGGAACCACCCAGAATCCAACTGAGGTGTCAGGAAGTACCGAATAGCTTAGACATCGATCCCTCAAATTGCAGTACTACATCTTCCTCCCAAACCTCCCAGCAGCTGTCCTGCAGCAGCTGTCAAGAGGTGGTTTTCTCTCCAGAGACCACAATCAAGCCCATTAGAGCTGGGGTTGCCCAGTCTAGCTCCGCGGTGCTACCTGTGAAGGTGTTCAGCACACTTCACAACCATGGCCTGACTTAAGTGGTGCAAAGCGTTTACGAAGCCCAGGAGACTAGAATAAGGCAAGCATTAACACTAGCACAGAACCACAGGCGGGTTCTGTTAAAGGGCCCTCCACCAAACTGCACTGTTCTGATTGCTACTTCCCTCCTATATGCATTACCTCTAATGACTAGACAGAAAGTTACGATGCCTTTTATGAGAACAAAGTGCTATTTGCCAGGATTCAGGACAGCTCCCTTTAGTACCTCCTAAAATCTTCACTTTTCTTAACAGTCCTTTCCCTCCATCTCTCCTGCTGATTTCCCCACTTTGTCCCTCCTCTCTAAATCTGCTTTGCAATTTCTTTATTTTTTTAGTATAGTAGAAATTACACTAAACTTGGCATAAGAAAGCCTCAATTCTAGCTAGGCTTCCCCTGGCCACTAATTTCCCATTTGATTGGACATTTATTCCTTTATTTAAAAATTACTGATCAACCATGAAGTGGCATACACTATAAAAGGCAGTCAGTTTGAGTCTCTGAAAGTTCTCCCAAAATGTTTTTTTAATGTTTATTTATTGTTTTTTTGAGAGAAAGAGACATAGAGCATGAACGGGGGAGGGACAGAGAGAGAGGGAGACACAGAATCGGAAGCAGGCTCCAGGCTCCGAGCTGTCAGCACAGAGCCCAATGCGGGGCTCGAACCCGCGAGCCGTGAGATCATGACCTGAGCCAAAGTCAGACGCTTAACTGAGTGAGCCACCCAGGCGCCCCATTTTTTTTTTTTTAATTTTCAAATGCTCTTACCTATTCAGTCATTTGGCCACTATTTCCCCAGTCAGCAAACCTGACAATTTTTAAAAACAGGAAGGGAGAAGCAAGAGCCATTTATGCATATTTTTGCCCCAGGATACATTTTCATCCAGTGACCAAGTGCATGGATATTATCTTCAAAGTAAGTAAAATAGGCCCATACATATTTACTTAAAAATCACTCATACATTCTATTCCACAGAAAAGACAAAGGAGTTACCATCTACAGTCTCCAGGATTAAAATAAGGTTATGGATTTACCAGGATTGGTTTGGGGGCTTTTTGGCAATTAATTTCCATTTCCCTGGAGTAAATGATGGGAGGCAAATAGTGACATGTTAGTACCCAAACCCTGTTCCCAAAATATTTAAGTATTCATTACATGCTTACTACGTACCTAACACTGTGCCAGATGTTTAAGGGTAGAAAAGATATTCAGAAACAGTTTCTTTCCATAGGACCTATTCACGTATATTTGTACCTATACCCAAATACGCAAAATAGATGCATATATCTTTTCTCCATTTCTACCAGTAAAATAATCTTTGCTTATTTCTTATTCTGTAGTGATCCTTTATGCAACTAGAAGAACAAGGTATTGTTAAAATTGTACTTACTATATAATGCTTTCTACTGATAATCCATGACTAAGGACTTCTATTAAAACAAATGAGCCTTAGATCAATACTATGTCTCTACATCTTACAAGAACTTTTTCTTAAATATGAATTTTGTTTTTCTCTAACTTAAAATGAGCCCAAGGACAGGCACAGGGTGTTCTTTTATGTCTTGTAAAGCTCAGGAAATAATGAGAATAATAGCATTCCTAGTAATTCACTCATATAAACATGAAGGCATGATAAGGAAACTCTTAGCATGTGGAGAGGCATACAGAGAAAAGCAAATATTTCCAGAGAAATAAACTTATTTACAGACATATTTCTCCTTCTCAAGGAACCCAAATGCACAGACTGTCTTAGCTGCTACGTTAACAACTTCTCTACTTTCATAGCCTATACTTCTTTTTCTTTGTAAACACAATTGTGTTTCACAATTGCCATCCAGCTGGCTTTAATGCTTTTCTCTGATTTTTCCTGTTAGGGAACAGGGTAAAGGGCACATTTTATATGCCAGTATTCCTGTTAGTTCCACATGAATTATCACAGTCCTTACAAAGAGGCCCAGTGTGGTAAAGACCTCAGGCTCAGAGCTGAGATCACTTCCCTTTCTACAATGCTGGGCAAACCTATGTTCCTGGGTTCAGAATGGCAAATAGGTTTTATGCCACTTTCCAGCCTTGATCAAATGGTAAGCTTCTGTCCTTCAAATAACTGTGAGACCGAGTCTGGACCCATACGAAACAAAAGCCCTGACTCAGTTATCTTTGTCTGCACTGGTGAGGGATGTGAAAACAGCTCACACTTCCCCAGGTTCTTTTTTGTAAAGATTAAACTGGTTTCACTGAAACAGTGTGCAAACAACACAGACAGGAAGGCACACTGTGGCTTGAACTTTGAGAGTATAGTGGGCAAATCCCATGGAGACCCCCAATGATGCTCCTCCCTGCCAGCTGTTCACACTTTGTGTAATTCCCTACCCTTCAGTGTGGGTGGGACCTGGGGCTTGCTTCTAACCAAGAGAATAAGGCTGAGGTCAGAGATGTATGTTCCTCCTGTGATTATATTAATGAATATAAATATATAAAAATACTTCTTTCTTTAATGTTGGCTTCAAAAGAGCAAGTGGCTGTATTGTAAACTGCCTGTGGAAAAGGCCACATGTTGGGGAACTGTGGGAAGCTTCTAGAAGCTGAAGGCTTTAGTCCTACGACTGCAAGATGTTGAATCCTGACAACCACCATGTGAGTTTGGAAGAAGATCATGAGTCTCAGATGAGCACACAGCCCTGGCTGACACCTTCACTACTGCCTTGTGAGTCCTTAAAGCCTAGAGAACCCAACTAATCCATGCCTGGACTTAAGATTTACAGAAACTGCCAGGTAATATATGTGTTGTTTTAAGCAGTTAAGTCTGGGGTGATTTGTTTGTACCAAGAGAAAAGCTAATGCAAGGAGTTACTGGGAAATTTTGCTGGAGTGTAGGTGCAACCTGAGTGCTGAGGATCTTGACACACAGTCAGATTTTTTGTAGTTAACCATCCCGACAGTTCTCTGGGAAACACAAACCTCACTTTAAAGATGAGGAGTGTTGGGAAGAGAAGGTTCAAGAACTCTGCCCCAGTGACAGGCTGGGGTGGGGCTGACTGAAAAACCCAGGTTCCTCCCAAAACACTATATGCTGCTGGCCTGAATGCACCAAGGTATGTTGGGTCAGGCCTCTTTTACTGCAGCACTGGCTCTGTTTCATGTGACTGCTTCTCTCCATTTCAGGACCCACAAAGACAAGACACTGAGTCCAAGGAAGAAAGGAATGTGTGGTTTTAAGAAGTTGGCTCATCACATGCAACTCAATATGTTTCAGATACCAGCAATCTGGTCTGGGGATTCTTATCATTCAGACAAGTATCAAGCTGGAAATTATTGATACTGATGATGGTAGTAGAGAGGGGTAAGATATTTGAAAGATTGTTTTTTAAAAGCACCCTAAGAGCAATTAATACTTTTTGCAATGTAATTGGTTAAGTATACTACTATAAATATGTTCCTTTGGCAAATGACTTATTACACATAAGTTTATGGTTATAAAAAAACTACAGAGAAATTACTTTGCTTATGCATTTGGATGCACTTTTTCCCTTCCCATTGCTTACTTCCCCCCTTATTTTGCCTTATAAGAAGCTGTTCAGGGTAAAGAGAAAGAGAGGTCCTATGGCAATAGGAGCTTGCCAAGAAGCACCCATGATTACTAAACTTTTATACTAATATGCCAGGTTCAGCTGGCAAAGAGCATCTCAAAACCTAGGTTGAGTGACTTCTCCTTGGAATTACCTCTGGCACTCATGCAAAACAAGGACTACTCAACAGGCTAGGTTCTGAGTTTCCACATAAATACTCTCTCCTTCAGCTGCAGGCATTTCAATCTCCCTAATGGCTCACAGATTGTTAAAGTTCTTTTTGTCATAACCACTGAGAAGCTCAGAGGATACCCCAACTAGATACAACCAGCTATGTGAGAAGTCTCTGCCAGTTATGGACATGCAGATTAAAACAAAGAGAAGCCAGGTGACCTTGCCCAAAGAATCGATGGGTGGTGTAACAGCTATAATGCATACAGGTTTCAACATTTATTCATCCAATAAACATTTACTGCAAACACTTCGGTCAATAAATTCACTCCACTGGAGAGTAGCAGTACAGATGAGTGAGCCATTGCTCACAATCTCACATTGACTCTAGTAGGGGAAATAAACTTGTCAAGGAATCATTGTAACATATGCAGCCCATTCAAGGACAAACGTGTAAGCTATGAAGTATGCCTGAGAAAAGTAGTTTCCAAGAGGGGCAGCTAGTTGGGTTTTCAAGCACGAATAAAAAGTATGCCAGGCAAACAAAATGGGGAGAGCAATTATTCCCCAACTCAGGTGACCACAGTATAAGTTTAGCTCCCTCTCTCTAGTTGTCTGCCCAGCTGAAGGTCAAATAGTTTTACTACCCACTCCCTTAACTAGCAAAATAAACTAATTCCCACTTTGGCTGTCATGAATGGATTCCATATGTGCCTCCCAAGCACTGACCTCTCAGCCCTTGGGTGGAGTTGGGCACAGGTGGATACAGTGATCTTATGCCAGACAGCCTGGACAGGGAAACTTGGAAAATGGCCAGCTGAGCAAGGTCGAACTATACTCCTCATGAAAACACCATGAAGCCTGATCTAATTCACTGCCTCTATTTTGCATTATTCCCAACCTGAGCATTTCCTCATCATTTTCTGTGTTCAAGAAATGACCACTTCCTCTCTGCTAAGCTGTTTCTCACCACTCATTGCAAACATACCCCCAAGCCAGTAGTCACTTTGGCAGAGTGAGAGAAAAAGTCTTTGCATTCATTCAACATATGCTAGGCTTAGCAACTGTTATTTTTTTATGGAGCCAGAGAAAATCAATCACACATAGCTAAACCAAAAAATAAATTAATTAATGAATATCTAAACAGACTTTTTTAAAAATGAAGAAAGTGAAAAGTTGTTTAAAGATATGTCTACCACATATTGTTTTGGAGTGTGAAGAAATGGGCAGCTTAACATTGAGAGGAAAGTGAGAGCTGGTTGTGCTTCAGCTGGAGCCCAGGGAAGCCTCATGGAGTGTGAGATGTAGCAAAGCCCTCTGGGAGGAGTCACTCACATGTCTGGGGGATGCACCTTCTACTCCACAGTTATTCCAGCACTTGGTCTTCTACCTTCTTTGACTCCTTCAATCCCTACTTCCACCAGCATCGTGCAATATGAAACTTTTTTATAGAATGTCTAAACTTCAGTTGCTTTGAAACTTGATGTTTTGCTTCCCTCCCTCTACTCTTCCAATTAAATGCACAACCCAAATCTTAACTGTATACAGTATGAGCCTTAGGAGCTCTCAGGAGTTAAACAGATTACCTGTCAGTTCTACTATCCCATCTTCGACAAGTTATGAAGCACTCTGCAGCAGGGAACTTTAGGCCTAAAGCCAATTCCCATAGGGAATGTTCCTAAGGGATTGATACCCAATGTCACAGTCAACTATCAGAAAAATACTTGGGTTCCTTTGCACCCATGGTAGCTAGAATCTCCAGAACAGTAAAATGCAGAGGGAGAATTGGGAGATAAACCCCCCTTGAGAAGAGCAAAGGAAGCTTCCTACACCCAATGGAATCCTTACTCCAATTAGGTGGTGTTATCCACAATTTCATGTCCCATGGGAGACACTGGGAGCCCTGAGAATCTGCACCTGTCTCTGGGAAACCGCTGCTTTAAAAGCTACACTATGGGACAGCTGGATGGCTCAGTCAGCTGAGCATCCGACTTGGGCTCAGGGCATGATCTCCCAGTTTGTGAGTTCGAGACCCACACTGGTCTTGCTGCTGTCAGCCTGTCAGCATAGAGCCTGCTTCCCGTCCTCTGTCCCTCTTTCTCTGCCCCTCCCCCACTTGTGTTCTTCCAAAAATAAATATTTAAAAATAAATGAAATAAAAGCTACTCTATAGCATCTCTATGCTTCCATATCCTCTGTCATTGAAGAAACTTTACATCCTCCAACTAGGGTCTGATGGCGTCTTTCCATCAGTCGTGTCCCCATCTAACTGTAACAGCCATATAGTTTCTAAACTTGAATTTTCTTCTCTTCAAAATAAAGATAATATCTATACGTTCCACTGTATTTATTGAAAAGATTAAAGGAGACATTTCCTATAGAGCCCTTAGAGTAGTGCTTGGCACTTAGCCATAATGATAAACAGAATTATACTACACACATTACATATATGAGTCTAAAAGTCTATGTTTATATATAAATATAAATTAAAATTCTATTTATAGTTAAAAATATATACCTATTTTTCTTTTTCTGAGAATCTACCAAAACACCAAATACTTTGTGTATAGCATCTCAAATGTTTACAACAATACTTCAAGGGATGTAATTATTACTTCCTTTGAAGATTTGGGGAAATGAAACTCAGAAAGCTAATGTAATTGCCCCAAGATCAACCGCCTAGTTATGGTAAAGCAGGATTTGAATGCAGGTCTATGGGGGTGCCTGAGTGGCTTAGTCAATTAAGCATCCGACTTCGGCTCAGGTCACGTTCTCACGGTTCGTGAGTTCGAGCCCCGTGTCAGGTTCTGGGCTGACAGCTCAGGGCCTGGAGCCTGCTTTGGATTCTGTGTCTCCCTCTGTCTGCCCCTACACTGCGTGCACTCTGTCTCTCGCGTTGTCTCAAAAATAAATAAACACCGAATGCAGGTCTACCTTTGTTCTATTATACCTTTCTTTTGTTACAATTAAACCCCAAACAATTTTGCTCCCAAATATGTTCTGAGGCTATTGAAGGATCAATATGCAAAGGATCAGCAGCAAAGGGAACAGAGTTACCTTTAATCTACATTTGACCTGGCATTTTTGTTTTCATAAATTCTGAGATTCTCTGGCAGTAATGCTGCATTCCATTCTACCCTTATGCCAACACATACCAACACTCCTGCCATCACCAACTTTCACTCATTGCACTAAAGCTTATTTATAAAATTAGCCATCAGGGAGAATTTTGGACAGCACAGAAGCCTCTTCCACATGCACCAGGACCCATCTCATATGCTGCTGTTTTTGATGACTTAGCCTGATGACTGACCCTCTTTCTTCTGAGCAACCGTAACACTGTGCAAGCCTACATTTAACTTAATAATTACTACAGCTAAAGTTTATTGAGCACTTACTATGTGTCAGGCACTATTCTAAGTTCTCTCCATGCATTATCCCATGTAATCCTTACAACAATCCTAAGAGACAATAATATCATTTCCCTCATTTTTCACCTGCAGAGACTGGACTGACATTGATTCCTTGTTTGCTCCCCTTGGACTATGAGCTTTTTCAGGGTGGAGACAGTGTCCTCCTCTTCTCTTTTCACCCAGCACCTATCTGTTGGTTGTGGCATTACTGCACTTATCCATATAAAAAGCATGTAGTCAGTACAAGTTGCATTTTACTAGTGAGGAAACAGAGACTCAGAGGGACCAGGTAGCTTTCCCAGAGACAGATCACAGCTGGTTAGAAGAGCTGCTATTCAAATCCATGCTTGTCCATTCCCTTCCCCAAGATTGTCACTCACCTTACATATAAAAACAAATGCTTTTCAACTTTAAAGAATGCAAGGTATGACGAATGCTAGTGCATTTTCCATCAGGTGGCAAACTCAGGGAGATGCTTTATATGCTAGAAGAGAGATCAGGAGCCATCAAGCCACCATGTCTTCCTGAGAAGACAGGCTCAGGCCATCCATCATGGACAATGATACATTTTTTTTTCTTGGACAATGATACATTTATAGGAAATAAAAAGACCTCTTGGAATCACTTATTCATCGAAAGTTCAGTGATTAAGAGAATGGTCATCAGGTAGGACAGATAGGAGTTCAAATCACTGTGCCTGCTTTCTCTCTGCGGGACCTGAAGCTAGTCATCTAATCCATCTATCTGAACGTCAACTTCCCTGTGTGTAAAATAAGGATAGTAACATCAGTGTGAAGTTAGGAGATTTCCAAAGAGATAATGTACACAAAAATATATGAACAAACTCTACGTGCCATCATGTCCTTGTTATTTGATCTCTCTCCCAGGGTTTACACCAAGTGCTGGCAAAAAAAAAAAGTGGCCACCAACACTCATTTCTCACATATTCCTGAGAGAAGTTCCCATGAAAAGTAGCTTTTCCTTAATCCTGGTTAATTCTCCAAATGAGACCCCAATGTGTATTTACCACCAGCCACGGACTAGCTCATTAACAAAATGATTATTTTCCTTCAAACTGCTGGGTTTTATTCCCAGGGTTATCACCCGGATAAGAGTTTATAGATGGAAAACACAGTAAAGTCCAACCTCAGTTTTATTCAGAACTGACACTATCTCCTCTGGCTGAGAAATAAAAGCATTATGAGTGAAAATGTCATTGAATTCAACAAGCTAAATACCTCGGAGAGAGGGATTTCCTGCACAATCCCCCTGGAAAGGAGAGCTACCCATGCATTCCCAAAGCCACCTTATTGTGCAGACAATTCCCCCTGGTTTTTTAATGGGTTTTAACTTTCATACTCTCAGCCTATTGGTAAGCCAGAAATCATTCTCTTGACTTATCATCAAGAGTCCAAATACTACCTAGATTAATTCCATTTTCTGAGACACAGGATTTTTCTCAGGACATCCAGGTCTTGAGAAATATGCATTGTAAATTGGTCAATGGGCGATGGTGGGGTTTTGATCCATTTTTGTCTTTTCGTGCAGCTGAAAGCTCACTGAATTTTTTTTTTTGGATATTAATTCCCTTTCCCCAGTTCATTCTAGGGTAGTAAATACACTGAAATACCTTCAATTTGTATGAAACGCAAGTTGCCAAAGTTCCAAATGTGCTATTTCTGTGATCTAAACTATTTGGTTATTAGTACTTTGAAAAGCAAAGGAAATAGATGTGAATAGCCAAGATCTTTTAGAACCAGGTATTTTGCCTACTCTTTCCAAGCTTGATACCTCCTACCTCCTCATGCTCACTCACTTCCCCCTCAGAAAACTCTAACCCTCTCCACTTTCACAAATACACTTGTTTTATGTATCTACGTATGTATGTATGTAATCTCTACACCCAACATGGGGCTCAAACTCACAACCCGGAGATCAAGGGTCGCATGCTCTTCCGACTGACCCAGCCAGGTGCCCCAACATTTGTTTTAATCTTTTTTAAATGTTTAATTCTGGGGTGGGGGAGGGGCAGAGAGAGAGGGAGACACAGAATCTGAAGGAGTCTCCAGCTGTCAGCACAGAGCCTGACATAGGGCTTGAACTCATGAACCTCGAAATCATGACCTGAGTTGAAGCAGGACACTTAACCGCCTGAGACACCCAGGTGCCCCTTGTTTTAATCTTACCCACTACTCTAAGGGCTTATGGGAACAGTTTATTTTATTAGACCGAAATTCGCCATTAAATAATTACACATAATCTTCACCATATGGAACCATAAAATACAGCAGAGATGGTTCCTACAAGCCTGAAAGGGACAGACTGATGACCCTGAAAACAACAGCAAATCAAAGTCCAAATGCCTTAGGCTAGTCCCAATCTACCTTGCCAGATGTATGTTCAATTCCTGCCCTACATAGAAATCCATTAATTACCAACACATCACTGGCATTTTCTCCTCTGTGTCATAGTTTTTGCAATTTCCCCTATCTGGAACATCTTTTCTCTCTGATTTGGCAGAAGGAAGAGAGCATCCATTCCTTCACTATATATTAAGCACCTACTTTGCACCGGATACTTAGG
Organism: Neofelis nebulosa; assembly: GCF_028018385.1. NCBI lineage: Eukaryota > Metazoa > Chordata > Mammalia > Carnivora > Felidae > Neofelis > Neofelis nebulosa. The sequence goes on along the minus strand of NC_080788.1, from coordinate 124,381,976 downwards.
ATATACCAGTGAATACACATCTCTGCCCTCTAAAAACTGGATGGTATACTGATTAAGAGTGCTAGCTCTAGAGATCCACACTGCCTGAGGTAGAATCCTGGCCTTGCTCTGAATGGCTTGTGTGATCTTGCACAAGCTGCTTATACTTTCTGTGCTTTAGTTTCTTCTCTGTAAAATGGGGATATGAATGATATGTATCTTCTAGAAATTCTGTGGGCTTTAAATGAATTAACAGCAGCCATGGGCAAGAGTTAGAAGACAGTAAGTAAACACTCAATAATTAAGCTATTATCATAGTTAACTCCACTTATCTAGGTCCTACACCTTTCTTTCAAGACTGGCCCAAATTTCTACTCCTCTGTGAAGCTTTGCCTTGACTGCTTCAGCCCAGAGATTGCTAGCCTCCTTTCTTTCAACACTTATTCACTGGATGGAAATAGGATTTAACTTCCATGTCACCACTTATCAATAAATAATGACTCCCTAGAAGTCAGGGTTAAAAAGCAATATGAGGCCAATTCCAGAATCTCCAGGGGGGGAAAAATTATACGTAAAGATCAATGAGTGATGTGTGACATAAATTAGGAAAAGTAACATGTCAGTGTTCAGCTATATATTTGAGTAACTAAAATTATGCTCCATTCTTCTTCCCATAATGTTATGGTTATATTTGGATACATTATTTAATTTCTGAGCCCCAGTTTTCTCATTTGTAAAAGATATTTTTAAGAATAACATCTCAGGGGGCGCCTGGGTGGCCCAGTCAGTTAAGCATCTTACTTCAGCTCAGGTCATGATCTCACAGTTCATGAGTTTGAGCCCCACATCAGCACCTGCCTGGCATTCTCTCTTTCTCTCCATATCTCTCTGCCCCTGCCCCACTTGCAAGTTCCTCCCACCCCCCACCTCTCACAAAAAATAAACTTTCGAAATTTTTAAAAATTAAAAAAAAGAATAATATCTCTCAGTACCATTAGGGATGTCAATGAGATGTTACATATGAAACACCTACTTAGAAGCTGGCACAGAGTAAGAACTTATTTTTGTTGTTGTTATTATTATTAGCTACTATCACCAACCAGTACCACCACCAAGTGGGCACTATTTACGTGATGCCTGACATGTGTGAGAATTTTTTTAATATGAAATTTATTGTCAGATTGGTTTCCACACAACACCCAGTGCTCATCCCAACAGGTGCCCTCCTCAATACCCATCACCCACCCTCCCATGTGTGAGAATTTTTAATGCATTGCCCCATCTCCCAGGCAGTGACCCTCCAGCACTCAACACCTGCTCTGGTGGAATAGGTCCTCAGTGTGCACCTGTGATGCAGGTGAGGCTGGTTGTGAGAATGTCTTTTCTCCCACATCCAGCTGAGGAAAGTCAAAGCTAGCAGGTGAATGAATTGCTGAAAGGCCTCTTTCTTGAGCCAGCACTGCTTCTTTGCTGAGACACGGAGAGCAAAATGAAAGAAGACAAAATATCAGATGGGTTTTTCCTCAAGGGGAAATCCATGGCAATTCCTCTTTGCGAGGGAGGCCACCCTTCAGCGAAGCTAAGGATTTGCATCCCACCGCTGCAGGCTTTGTGCTAAATATGCTGAAAGAAAGCAAAGAGGGACAGAGTGACAAAGTAACCCCTGGAGGTGGGAGAAGGAGTGGGGGGAAGTAGTGGAGCTTTCTCCATATTTTATTTTATGCTCACATTTAACAGGACTGTGCTGCTATGAGAGCAGTTGAGACACCGTAAGAAAGAAAAAAGGATGCCATTGCCCCAAGGCGAAATGCAACAGCAGAGCTACTGAACTACATGAGAGAACAGTATGGAACTGCCTTTTGCAGCCACACCAGAGGCCAAGAAAAGGCCGCAATACACCATCCACCAGAAGAGGATAAAGGACACATTTGGCCATTTTTCCCAAGAAAGGCCATTTTTTTCTCTCTGTATCTTCAGTAAAGCAGCAGATTTGGGGTTTTTAGAGGCTCAAGTCTGGGAAGTACCACTCTCAGCAGTGATTAGTTTATGTGTGCCCTGGTTGGTTTTTTGTTTTTTTTTTAATTTTTTTCAATCTTATTTAAGAGAGAGACAGAGCGTATGCACAAACGAGGGAGGAGCAGAGAGAGGGAGAGAGAGAATTCCAGGAAGGCTCCACACTGTCAGGGAGGAGCCTGATGCAGGGCTCAAACTCATGAACCATGAGATCATGACCTGAGCCAAAATCAAGAGTTGGGTGCTTAACCGACTGAGCCTCCCAGGTGCCTCATTTTTTTTTTTTAATCTTTATTTTGAGAGAGAGATTGCACACATGTACAAGCAGAGGAAGAGGCAGAGAGAGAGAGAAAGGATGGATGGTTTCTGAGTCCCTTTCTCACATTTCTAAAGCATGCTTACCACACTTCTGCAGCACTACTTTATTTCAGATTTGCTATTCAGAATAGTCCCTTTATTTGCACAAGCACACTGTTCATTATCCAGATGAAAACTCCAAGGCTCAGATGCATTAATTGACCTGAGATTACACAAGTATGAAGTGGCAAACAGGTGTAAGATCACTGAATTCAAGCCTGCTGCTGCTTCACAAGGCCATTATTGTTTCTGCAGAGCCCTGATCTACAAGAGACAACTTTGTTCCCCAAAGGTACACCAATTCCTGACACATCTAGGACTAGGCAGAGAGGGAGCAAGAATGCGGTGCTTTCCTGAGAACAATTATCATCAGAAACTATCATAGGATTTTTCAATTAGTGTCTACTAAAATTCTAGTGTACTTTTATTTTGAAATAAACATTTTACTTAGGAATAATATTAAATTTACAGAAAAGTGGCAAATCTAGTACAGACAGTTCTCATATGCCCTTCACCCAGTTTCACTCAACATGAACATCTTACATAATCATGCTGCATTTGTCAAAACTGAGAAATTAACGCTGGCCCATTACCATTAACTAAACTTCAGACTTATCCAGATTTTGCCAATTTCTGCTAATGTCCTCCTTCTGTTCCAAGAAGCAACCCAGGATACCACATTGCATTCAGAATTCCACTACATTTATCACATTATTCAGCGATCATCCCTGGTGCCTCCTTAACTTTAAGAGTTTCAGTATTTTGAAAACAGACCCCATATCCTTCCTGATGCCCACCTTTGCTCAGCACATTGGAGGTACACAACATTTATTGATTAATCTAGCCACCCAAAAATCCCATTGTAATCACCATTATGAAAATCTGGATACTCAGTCTTAAAATACTGGCATATTTTTAAAAAAGATTGAGGGAAGCATGTTCAAAAAGGAGTAACAATTTCTGCTGACACTACAAAGCTTGTTATTCAAATTCAGAGTAAATAACAAAATATAACACATCAGCTGGGAGGAGAAAACAGTCCATTAAACACTCCCAACAGCACCAGGTTTCCCTTCTACCAAATCTGATAAGCCTTCCACCATATCCAATGATCCACCAAATGAGAAATTAAAGAAGAAGAATAGGAGTTGTAAGAACTTGGAAGAAATGTAAATAAAATTTTAATCAGTCTATTGCATGGACCAGAGTTGGTAGCACACCGTTAAATATTCTCATCCTGGAGCTGGTATCTATATATAGCAGTTAATTGTGCAAATTCCCCAGTTCCTCAATGCCATGATTCCAAACCAGCTGTTAAGTACAGCTGGGTTTTTTTTCTCCCTAAACAAAGGCAGTTTTTTAAAGTGGAAGCAAGGGAGAAATGGAATAAATGATTTAAACAAGCAAATACAACCAAACTTTCATTCTGTGATAAACCATTTTGAAGTGCTAAAAATGTGGCAATAGTTTCCCTTGGATATTATGCTTCCCACACAAAATACATAAATGTTGTCTTGAGTAGCTCTAAATGGTTTGGGGTAAATAATTCAGTGGGAAAGAGAATGCCCTTAATATTATTTTAGTTGCTCTAAGCAGTCTTGTAAGAAATAGCTCTCATAATTTTCATGTCCAAAAAACATCATGCAAATGCCTAAAGCAACCTATATTTTTCAGTTGGAGGTATTTTATCCTCTCATTATCATTCTCTTGAGTGATCACTGTTTGCCTAGGAGTCTATAATAAACACACGCATATGTAGACAATTAAATACAGACACACATAGAGTGGCACACAGACGGGTAGACAAAGATAAAGTTTTTGAGGCTAGTACTATTCATTTGGTAACCCAAGAGCATCTGGTATAGTATACTCAAATACTTGAATAAGGAAGGAAGTAAAGCCGGTGTATTTCAGGTTGGTAGGGTATGGTGACCTTTGCCTTATTCTTTCCCTTAAATATCAATGAAATCTACTCAACGAAGGAGTCTTATACCTAGAGCTGCCACACTGTTGTTATTTCCTCCAAAGGGAAAACCTGCAAGTTCACTGGACATGTCTAGCAGCCACCAGAATCCCAAAACCTTTTTTTTTTTAATCTGTAAAATTTAAATAATACCTCTCTTAAAAGTTGGTTAAAAAAAAAAATCAACGAGGGGCGCCTGGGTGGCTCAGTCGGTTAAGCGTCCGACTTCAGCTCAGGTCACGATCTCACGGTCCGTGAGTTCGGGCCCCGCGTCAGGCTCTGGGCTGACGGCTCAGAGCCTGGAGCCTGCTTCCGGTTCTGTGTCTCCCTCGCTCTCTGCCCCTCCCCCGTTCATGCTCTGTCTCTCTCTGTCTCAAAAATAAATAAACATTAAAAAAAAAATTAAAAAAAAATGTTTAAAAAAAATCAACGAGCTCATTCATTCATCCACTAAACAACTATTAATTATTTATCTAATATGTTCCAGATAAGAAGTAAAGATAGAAAGCAAGAACAGGGAACAACTCAATCTCTTCCCTGACGGGATCCACAGACTGTGAGGCTCCTCATAAAGGCATCAATTAAAGAAGGACATTGAAACAGGGGTTCTAAGAACTCGCGTGCATTGGAATTACAAGCACACTGAGTAAAACACGTATTTCTGGGTTCCATCCCCCGAGTCTCTGGTTCATCAGGCCTGGAGTGGAGTGGAAGAATTTGCACTTCTAACACATTCTCAGGTGATGCTAATGCTAGTGTGAAGATCATATAGAACCACTGCATTAACAGGCATAGAATTATGATTTTAACAAGTGTTGCAATGGAGAAATATGTGGAACTTACAGAACTCTAACAGGGGGATTTGATCTGACTAAGGGAGTTAGAGATGGCTTCCCAAAGCCAATGAACCTAAATCTGAGTTTGTGTAGGGAAAAAATAAGAGGGTGAAGAAGAAAACTCTAGGTATTAGGAACAGCATGTGCAAAGCCCCTGTGGGGAGAAGGAACAGGGCACGAATTAATGACTGAAGTAACACCGATGTGGCCTGGCGTGCAGAAAATGGGGGCAATGCCCAGGACCGGGACTGAAGAGAGATGCAGGGCCTTGTAGGTTTACAGTAGTTACAACTTCCTCTATGAGGCTTGGACAGCCAAGGAAGGCTGGTGAGCAACAGGGTGAATGATTCTCTGAAAAGTTGATTCTGACTTCCTCTGTTGAATGGATCAGTGTATACAGCCCCTTTCCAGCCCTTTCCAGAGCCTACCACACCATCAGTGCTGAATTTCTCTTACGTGGATCCTGGCTCTGCCAGTTACAGCCTACATGGGTTACACACAATTCTAAGTGTCATCTGTAGAATGCTGATGATAATTCTTTTCTAGTAAGTTTTGGGAGGACTGATGAAATTTATCAAGTATGTAGGTATTTAGACCCATGTCTGGCACAGTAAACACTCAATTTTTAGTTGCCATTATCATCATTATTCACTGAGAACATTTTAAAAAAATGCTGTATCCACAGCGGCAGGAGAAAATACATTTAACTTTCTTAAAAGCCCTTTCAGGTAACATATCTTACTGTATGGTGACAATGGCTTACACCACAAAGGAAGACAGTGGACTCTCTAAATAGCCCAAAACCCAAACAGTTTCAGCATCCATGAAATGAAGGACTTGATGGCAGAAATCTATATAACTCCCCTTTCCAACCCCAAACATAAGCTCCAAAGATAGAGAATTATGTTTCTGTTTTCATAGGTATACATGTATAGGGAAAATCACAGTACATACAGGGTTCAGTACTACCTGGGATTTCAGGCATCTGCTGAGATGAAGGGCAGGTCTTGGAACAGATTTCCCATGGATAAGGGAAATAACTATATTTTAGCCCACTTGGGTTCCTATAACAAAGATATCATAGATTTGGTAGCTTAAACAACAAACACTTATTTTTACAGTTTATTTTATAGTTTTCAAGACTGGGAAGTCCAAGATCAAGGTACCAACAGATTCCGTACCTGGCAAGAGCCTGCTTCGTGCTTTGTGGACAGCCATCTTCTCACTGTGCCCTCAGAAGGCAGAAGAGGCAAGGGAGCTCTCTGGGGTCCCTTTCATAAGGCCACCAATCCCATTCATGGGGGTTCCATCTACATGACCTCATTGTCTCCCAAAGACCCCACCTCCTATCCCATGGGTTTAAGGATTAGGATTTCAACACATGACTTTGGGGAGGACCCAGTCAGTACCTAACACAACCTACTTCCTGTCCATTGCTTCTCAAACTTTAAGATGTATATGAATTACCTGGCTATCCTGTTAAACTATATAACACAACTGAATAGGTCTTGGGTGGGGCCCAGATTTTGCATTTCTAACACATTTCTAACAAGGTGCTGCTGTGGCTCCAGGAGGTCACACTGTTGGGCAAGGTCCTTATCCATGAAGAAGCTTCCATGGCACTCTCCTCACTCACTTCCCACTCCCGTCCCCTCCACAGCAAGCACACACTCCCCAGGAAGCAGCCAGCATTAGAGGAAGAGCAAGGAGAGCCCTTAATTAGAGGGGGGCGGGGGGGTGGCAGGACCACATGTGCCCAGGACTTAATGAGACACTCAGAGCCACTTCACCCACTTTTGGGAGCTTAATGTGGTCTAATAATTGTGATTTTAGATTAGCACTGGTTGTGAAAACAGACTGACATGAGACACAACCCACAGGAAATAGAGGGGTGAGGAAGAAGGAGGCACCAGCAGGGACAGGGGGAGAAACAATAGCAACACAGCAGCCAGACTCTCCCCTGAGCTAGTCCATCCCCAAATTCCCATCATCACACTGGAGGCAACCTTATAATTAATTAACTGTAAAGGGAATTTATCCCCATGTGAAAAAATACACTCTGCTTCCTTCACTCCCAACACCAGGGATGCCTTGGAGGGCAGCTGACTTTCTTTACTACCTTGAACTCTTCAGATTACGTCAAGTGTATCTGGAATCCCCGTTTATAGCTTCTTCTGAGTCATAGAGACCACAGTGGAGACATTAACTGTGAAATTGTAAACAATGTATACTTAAAAAAAGGTGGGGATGCTTGAGTATAACTAGTATTCTAGCCAAAGCTGAGTATTTCCCTTTTTTTAAGAGGCTTCAGAGAACCTAAATGCTCTTACTGCCTCTTCTCATGCTAAGCTGCATGACAAAAGTCTCTCCCCCCCCCCACCCCCTTTAGTGGAAATTATGCCTGTCATTCTTAATGTTGACTTAATGTATTTTCAATTTTGTAAAACAATCACGATGGTATTCTGGAAAACTGTTCCTCTGGGTCCCTGAGTAATGAGCTGTCAAAGGGAAATTGGAGGAAGGGTCAGCCAGCACTGGTTACTTGAGCTCTGAGAACTCTGGCCCTCAGAGAGAGAGGAAACACCCCAAGACTCTAAAGTCTTTGGCCTTCGCTAACAGGAAGAAATATGAAAATACCATGAGGTGACTGCAAAAGGTGCTTTGGGATTTTACCTATACAAGTGCCCTGATGGTGAAGGCTAGCATGAGTAGCCAGGTTCTAACAGCAGGGATGGTGAGTTTAAGGATGGGGCCCCTGCCCTTTCTTGGTAGAGGGTGGCCAAAGGGAATTGAGCAGGGGAAAATTTTGCTTTTCTTTGTGTAACTTCTCTGGGTATCTCAGGCCTTGTTTTTATCCAGCTTCCTCTATCACCTTATCACTGTAGCTTTGAAAATATCAGATCGTCATATTACCCTTTAAAAATGTGGAAAAGACACCCCAGCTCACCCAACCTCCCAATTTGGCTGCCTTTCATCCAGGATCACAAGAGATACCAAGCATAGGAAGGTCACCTATCCATCACCATCTGAGACTTCCTCTAATCTTGAAGCTCCTGCGATTGGTCCTTCTGGACGTAAGGGAATGTGTGCTCATTCATGGACCCGGAATACATCAGCAGTATCTACTATGTAAATGTTTAAGACTAAAGGTGTCATTCTGCAGTGAAGAAACCTCGTGAGCCACCTAAAAGATAGGCCATATCACAACATATAAAGAGACCCTGCTGACTGGAAGATAGTGAGAAATGTAGACAACCTCCAGGCAGAATGCCATCTGCTCTTGAGGGTACACAGACAGACAAGCAGAGAAGAAAGCTTAGAACAATATGGAATAAAACTGACCTTCATGAGGAATGACCCAACCTGAAACATTGACCTATAAGTGTTCTCCAGGCCAACCAAAGCGTGAGGGCCAGGTAGAAGAGGTAGCATTAACAACAGCTGGATTCAGGATGCCTTCCAGGATGACATTCCAGACAAGGAATCCCTCTGATCCACTTACAAAGATGTCATTCTCAAACAAAGACCAACGACCAGGCCGGGTTTTAGAGGCTGAAATACCTAGAGATCAGTAATTCAGTCTAATATTATGCTAGAGAAGATTATGTGAGGGGCTCATACCTACAGAAGACTTTCTGGACAGGACAGGCAAACCCCAGGAACAGCACCTACACAACACTTACTGGAAAATGAACATGCAGGAGTTTGGTGTCGTGCAGGTATGTTACTGGTAGTCCCTGACCAGCTCCTGGGCCTGAAGGCACAGATAGTTGGGGGAGAAGAGAAGGGAAACCCAGAAAGACAGAACCCTAGCGAGATGGGATGTGGATGCTTCTGCCTCCCTCCTTCTTAGGCACTCTCTCCCAAACTATCCCCGCATTCCCACTACGATAAAGAGGAAGGCACACTGGGATTACAAATGAACGAAACAAATGAAATTAACAAAATAAATTAATAACTCTGATTTTCCCAGATCATCAGCCTCAGACTTGAATTTTTTTTTTTTAAAGAAGTACACTCTCTTCTTTGTATTTCTTGGACTACAACGGACTATACCCACAGGCAACTGGAACAAACAAGGTGTCTAAACAACCAGAAAACTCTTAAATCAAAACTTCACAAAAATGAAATGAGAAATCTGAGACCCTGGATGAAGGGCACAGAAGGTGAAATGAACATAAAAGCTTTTCTTAATAATAGTGCTAGGCAATCCACAGGTATCATTTGGGGGCAAAGCGAGGAGTTCTAATTGGCTGATTAGACTGGATTTGTTTCTCATTTGTCAACTTAGAATCAATAATTTCTGTGCATTTCTAGAGCTATCTCTTTACCACAGGTCCCACGTCCATCCATCAGGAGGCCCACGGTAGAGCCAGGAAGAATTCACTACTCAGCCCATTTGACAATTTAATTGGTTCACTTCCTCAGGAAATTATTTTTCT